>NC_041736.1:3437500-3737500 GCF_004115215.2 Ornithorhynchus anatinus
CTCGGAGCCTCAATTTTATCATCTGCAGAATGGGGGGAAGGTACACTCTCTCTTGACTTTTTAGAATCCGAGCTCTGCGTGGGGCGGGGCCTGTGTCCCATCAGATCATACTATTTCTACCCATAAATCTTGCCAGAGGAGTGATTAGGGGAGAGGAACAGAGACTTCTCCACCCTGCTCTCATGAGAGCAGGGAGTTAGCGTTTTCTTGGATGTTATATCGTAATGGAAGTAGTATTAATCGAGTGAGTGTCCGCTGGGTTCAGTCCATTCCACTAAGTGCTTGGGAAATACAAAACAGAAAAGTGACTCATTCTCTGCCCACAAGGAGCTTACACGATAATGGGCGAGACATAAATGCATTTACAGACAGAGTAATAAAATCAATAATTGAACGTTTAATTGAAAAAGTGCTTTCACGTAAAATGAGAAAAGCGTGGCCTATTGGAAAGAGTCCGGGCCTGGGAGCCAGAGGACCTGGGTTCCAATCCCGGCTCTGCCGATTAGTTGCTGTGTGACCTTGGACGGGTCACTCCAGTTCTCGGTGCCTCAGTTTCCTCAGTTATAAAATGGGGATTAAATCCCCGTTCTCCCTCCGACTTAGACCGGGAGCCCCTTGGGAGACAGGGACTTCATCCAACCTGCTAAACACGTATCTACCCCAGTGCTTAGAATAGTGTTTGATGCACAGTAAACGCTGGACAAAGACCGTAAAAAATAAAACCCAAATCTGGAAGAAATATAACCCGCGGTTATTACTGGTCAAAGCCAGTAGTTTTCAACCATACCGACTAAGGACCTGATGTGATATACTCTTCCTACCTGTTTCAAATGGCCCATAATGTCTCGGACTATTCAATCCCATAGGTCTACTGGTGGGGTCCTCTTCAAACGCAAACTCCCTACCTTGGGAGCTAGGTCGATGTGCTTACCGTTTTGATCTCTTTAACCACGGGAAAGAGGCCCGACTCCTCAGCGCTCACCCACTGCAAGGCATCAGCAGCAGGAGTGGTAGCCGAAGTAGCCGGAATAGCAAGAGTAATGGCAGTAGAGAAGCAGTGGGGCCTAGTTTAGCCGCACACTTCGCTCCTCTTAATGCTGACCTTCTCCTCGTGCCTCGTTCTCCCTGTGCGGTCGCTGACCCCCAGCCCATGTCCTGTCTCTGTCTGGTCTGGAAAACCCTCCCTCCTCAGATCTGCCAAACGATCACTCTTCCCTCCTTCAGAGCCCTCCCGAAGGCACATCTCCTCCGAGAAGCCTTCCCGGCCTGAGCTCCCCCTTTGCTCTTCTCCCGCTCCCTTCTGCATCACCCTGACTCGCTCCCTTTCTTCTTCCCTCCTCCCAGCCCCGCGCCACTTATGTCCATGTCTGTCATTCCTTTATTTCTACCGGTGTCTGCCTTCCCCCACCTCCACCTCTAGACTGTAAGCCCGCTGTGGCCGGGGAACGTGACCGTTAATACCGTCTTCTGACCCAATAAGCACTCAGTAAATACGATTGAATGAATCGAATGAATAAATGACGAAGAGTGGAGAGATCACGGGCCTGGGAGTCAGAAAGACCTGGGTTCCGATCCTGGCCCTTTTCGGCTAGGTGACTTCGGGCAAGTCGTTTCACTTCTCTGGGCCTCAGTTACCTCATCTGTATGGGGATTAAGACTGTGAGTCCTATGTGGGACAGGGGCTGTGTCCAATCCGATTATCTTGTACCTACCCCAGCGCTTAATACAATCTCTGGCACACAGTAAGCCCCTAACAAATACTACAATTACTATTAGTAGTAACAGAAACGGCAGCACTTATCGAGTGTCCCTGCACCATCCTGGGGTGTGAGAAGCACAGAATAACAAAGCAACACATTCCCTGCCCACCGACCGGGGAAATGAGAATGAACAGAGATAGATCCTTGTCCAAATAATTGAACTGTGTGGGCAGAGAGACACGAGTGGTAAAGAGGGTGTGAATAAACTCCTAAGTGCTTTGGTAATCCAATGCGTCGGGTACTCCGGCTTTCTCCTTCGCCCATAATGGGCTTGGTTCATTTAGAGCGACGTTTCAGGCAGCGTATCCTTGATTGGATGCGCGGAGCTCAGCTATTCGATTCCCATTTTCATTAATGGGGGCCGTTTGACTAAAGACCCGCCGGTGGGTGGAGAATAGAGTTTCCCATACGATCAGGTGTCGCTCGGCTGCTAATTAGAGAAATCCCGGCACCTCGTTAAATAAGGAAGCTCTTCAGCTAATCTGGGACGGCTTTGACTTTGTCCAGGGCCTGTGAGAGGAGGAAGGGGGTTTCCTTTCCAACGGTGTCTTGGGGATGTGCCCGAGATTGGACGGCAGTGGGTTTGCCCAAGGCACGGAGATAGGGTGGCCCGGATCTTCCTCATGGTGACTCCGTGACTCGAGAGTGTAGCTCGTCCTCTAGACTGAAAGCTCGTTGTGGGCAGGGAACGTGTCTGTTTATTGTTCTACTGCCCTCTCCCAAGAGCTTAGTACAGTGCTCTGCACACAGTAAGCGCTCAATACATACGATTAAATGAATGACCGCTGTTGTACCGCTGGAGGCAGGAGACCCAGGCTAGGCTTGGGGATCACTGATGGACAGGTTTTATGGTGTTGGGATTCAAAGGTTCTGGGGGATTCCACTCCGTGATCTCCCCATGGTAGACGTTATTTCTTCATTCCTTTCTCTTTGGGTTGAGTTGCATTTAGATAAATTGGAGTTTGTTTTCTGTTCTGGTTAGTCCACTGTGCTCCATAGACTCCTGACGCTTCCCCCCTTCTCTCTTTTCAAATCATTCTGTGTTCTCCTCTCTTACTCCTTCTCTAAACCCATTTTACTCATGATTCTGTCTACTTTCATTCAATCCACTTGTATTATAAAATAGTTGGACCACTTGAGCACATGTTTCTTTTAGTGAATGGGAGAGCCTGGTGATGTAGAGTGGGAGAGACTTTGCCTGTCTCTCTGTCAAGGGATTTGGTCCAAATAATAATAACTGTGGCTTTAAGCGCTAACTGTGTGCCAGGAACTGTACTAAGCGCTAGAGTGGATACAAGCAAATTGGGTTGGACACAATCCCCGTCTCACGTGGAGCTCACGGCCTCAGTTCTCATTTTACAGTCGAGGTAACTGAGGCCCAGAGAAGTGAAGTGACTTGCCCAAGGTCACACAGCAGACAAGTGGCATAGCTGGGATTTGAACCGATGACCTTCTGACTCATGACTCTATAGGTGAGGACCCTGAGGCCCAGAGAAGTGATGGGACTTGCCCAAGGTCACACAGCAGGGAAGTGGTGGAGCCAGGATTAGAACTCGGGTCCTGTAACTCCCGGGCCCGGGCTCTTTCCACTAGACCACGCAGCTTTCCAACATCATTACGACGCGGGTTAGCGCTGTTAAGTAGCTCGAGGATCAGCGGGAGAGAACGTAATTGTCCATCAAGATTGCCAGCTGCTCCGAAGTGCTTGGAGACCGGGATGAAGACCACGAGGATCAGCGGCAGATTGGTAAAGCAATGATGCAGAGGGCTTCCATTACTCTTGCGAGTCACAGGAGATGCGCGTGTAGGCACTGTTAGGAGAGGGGGATCCCAGCCAGGCTGGGAGCGGGAAGGAGAACGTTGGCGTTCTTGAGCCTGCCAAGAAATCCGGGACTTGCATTTCTGAGTTTTAAAAGCCTTTGGCAGAAAATAATGATAATAACGATGATAACAAACGATAATAATAATAACTGTGGCATTTGCGAAGCGCTCACTATGGGCCAAGCGCAGGACTAGATGCGGGGGTAGATGAAATATCCAGATCAGACACGGCCCCACACGGGGATCAGAGTCGAATCAGAGCGGTGTAGCCTAGTGGATAGAGCCCAGACCTGGGTAAGGGACGGAGCTGGCTTCTAATCCCGCCTGTGTCACTTGTCTGTTGTGTCACCCTGGACGAGTCACTTGACTTCTCTAGGCCTCGTTTACCTCGTCTGTCAAATGGAGATTACCACTGGGAGCCTCATGTGGGAATTGGACTGTGTCCAACGTGTTGACCTCGTATCTACCCCCGGTCTTCGTAGGGTGACTGGTACACAGCGAGTGCTTAACAAATATCAGCATTCCTGATTGGAGGGAGAATGGATATTGATCCCCCATTTTACAGATGAGAAAACTGAGGCTGAAAGAAGTGACTTGGCCAAGGCCACACAAAGGTAAGGGGTGGGATCAGAACGTAGTTCTTCTCCTTCCCAGGCCTGAGCTCTTTCCGCTAGACGAGACCGCTAGGAACTTGCAGGTTGGACATGCCTTCAGGGGTCAATGTGGGCCACAGTTGCTGTCCGGGGGCAAAGGTCAGAGGTGAGGGGATGCCATAGACCCCTCAGGATCCCCAGTACTGGGGTGAGGCGGAGGAAAATCTGTTCCTCAGCTCTCACTCACTTTGGCTCTCCTATAGAGACCTAATGGACAGAGTAGGGGCCCGGGAGTCAGAATGGCGTGGGTTCTAATCCCGGCTCGGCCACTTGTCTGCTGTGTGACCTTGGGCTAGTCAATTCACTTCTCTGGGTCTCATCTGCAAAATAGGGATTAAGACTGTGAGCTTCATGTGGGACAGGGTCTGTGTCCAACCCGATTTACTTGAATCCACCCCAGCGCTTAGTACAGTGCATAATAATACATAATTACATAATAAGTGCTTAACAAATGGCATAATTATTACTATTATTATTATTTTTATCATCAAGAACTCGGAAGGGCTATCTCGGTCCATCCAGCCCAGACTGAATCCAATTCCTCAGTCTGGGAAAACTGCTTTGATCCACTATATCATAACGGTGATAGTTAATGGTGTCTGTGGCTCACCCCCTGTGCTTAAAACTAAGAACTCACGAGATACGGATCCAGTTTTGGCCAGTAAATCCCAATTTCCCTCTAGCCCCCATCACCCCAGAATTCCCCTCGCCTTCACCACACCTCACCCAAGTGGGGATTGCGGTTCTCCGCGTCGAAACGAATAGAGGCGATTTTCTCCTCGTCATCACCGTTCTCTGCCACTTTTGCCTCCCTTGGTTCCCCTGAGCCATTTCTGGCCAGGAGAGAGAGGTTTTCTTTAAACTGAGACCTTGGCTGGGTCAGGCAGGCCCAAGGAGCTTATCTAATGCATCAGAGTACAGTCATATCACTCGTGCAAAATGATGTTTGACAGTAAATTATAAACCCTTTGCGTAATAGTAATAATAACATAAAAAAATAACCCTAAAAGCAAATGAAATGTGTGTTTTCACTGGAGCAGGTTATAAGCTCCTTGGAAACGTGATCTCTGGGAGTTAGGAGGTGGGCACAGTGCCATGGCCAGCAAGATTCCCCCCTTCCTCTCCTCTCC
Organism: Ornithorhynchus anatinus; assembly: GCF_004115215.2. Taxonomy (NCBI): domain Eukaryota; kingdom Metazoa; phylum Chordata; class Mammalia; order Monotremata; family Ornithorhynchidae; genus Ornithorhynchus; species Ornithorhynchus anatinus. The sequence goes on from NC_041736.1 coordinate 3,442,865, forward strand.
CAACTGAATCCTTCATTCGCGGAAGGATAATGAGGTCATGAAGGGAGTTTCCTCAGAGGCTCTGCCGATGGAAACACGTCCACTGCACTCGGAGACGTGAGGGTCACCGAGGGTAGAGCAGGCATCTTATGTTGCCATGGAGAGGAGGATGCTGGAATGCCTGGGTTCCGAATATTCAGCGTGGCCTAGTAGATCGAGCCCGGACCTGGGAGACAGAAGGACCTGGGTTCTAATCCCGGCTCTGCCCCTTGCCTGCTGTGTGGCCTTGGGCTAGTCACTTCACTTCTCTGTGTCTCACTTACCTCATCTGGAAAATGGGAATTAAGATCGTGAGCCCTATGAGGGACAGGGACCGTGTCCAGCCTGAGTAGCTGAATCATTCGCTCTCAATCGATTGTATTTATTAAGTGCTTACTATGTGCAGAGCACCGTATTAAGTGCTTGGGAGAGAACAGCACAACAGAATTAGCAGACACGTTCCCTGCCCACAGCAAGCTTGCAGTCTAGGAGGGAGACAGACGTTAATATGAATAAATAAATAATTTATAATATACAATTTAAAGTTATGTCCAGGAGTGCTGTGGGGTTGGGAGTGGGGAGGACACCCAGTATCCAGAGGTCACAGATAGAGGTGCATAGATGACAGAGAAGGGAGAGGGAGCAGGGGAAAAGAGGCCCTAATCAGGGAAGGCCTCCGGGAGGAGATGTTAATTATCACTGTTATCACTATTAGTATGGTATTTGTTAAGCGCTTACAATGAGCCAAGCACTGTTCTAAGCGCTGGGGTAGATACGAGGTAATCAGGTTGCCCCGTGTGGGCTTCACAGTCTCAATCCTCATTTTACAGATGAGGTAACTGAGACACGGAGAAGTGCAATGAATTGCCCAAGGTCACACAGCAGACAGGTGGCGGAGCCGGCATTGGAACCCACGTCCTCCGACTCCCAGGCCCGGGCTCTTGCCGCTAGCCTTGCTGCTTCTCTAAGATGTGACCTTAGTAATGCTTCGAAGACGGAGAGAGTGATGATACGGCGGGGGACGGAGTTCCGGGCTAGCGGGGGGGGATGCGGAAAAGCGGTCGGCGGTGAGACAGTTGAGATCGGCGCACAGTGAGGAAACTGGCGCTCGAGGAGCGGAGTGTGCGGGCCGGGCTGTAGGAGGAGATTAGTGAGGTGAGGTAGTGTGGGGCGAAGACAGAATTAGGTGGCTTGATGCATCTCCTGTAAAGAAAAGTCCCGAGGAAATGCCATGATTCCACTGAAAGTAGAGATCCAGCTGGCTTACATCCACACACCGATATCCCCGGTCTGCAGTGGAGAATTGCATGCACACAGATTTTAGGTCAAAAACTGAGGTCTCTACTTGAGGCGTTTCTTTGCGATTGACCCTCTGTGTTTCTTGGATCTGTGATATCTGTTAAATCTCATTCTTTAGAGCAAATCTGAGACCGAAGAATGAGGAAACATCGAAATGCCTTTAAATACCCTCATTTTGCGGTCCGTAGTTGATCAAAATAGCTCAAGGTCCACTAACTCTATTGTGTCGTACTCTCCCAGGTGCTCAGTTCGGTGTTCTGCACAGAGTAAGCCCTCGATGAATACCATCGATTGAGCGATGCGGTCTCTGAGTTCTGAGATCAGCTCACTGAGGTCGTGGAATGTGTCTGTGATCTTGTACTCTCCCAAGCGTTTATTGCAGTGCTCTGCACACAGTAAGTGCTCGATAAATCCGACTGATTGATTGAAGGATTGAGGTAAATCCAGCCAGGAGTAAACTAAAGCTACATAAGGAGAACGAAATCAATTACGAATAACAGTAATGATTCATTATGCTTCGAACACTGAGCTAAACCCTAGGGTTAGCTACAAGACCTTCAGATCAGACACACTCCCTGTCTCACGTGGGGCTCACGATCTAGTTGGGAGGGAGCCAGAAACTGAGATCCAGAGAGGTTAAATGACTTGCCCAAGGTCACGCAGCAAGCCAGTGAAAGAGTAGAGAAGCCGTGTGGCCTGGTGGCTAGAGCACGGGCCTGGGAGTCAGAAGGGCATGGGTTCTAATCCCAGCTCTGCCACCTGTCTGCTGTGTGACCTTGGGCGAGTCACGTCCCTTCTCTGGGACTCAGTTACCTCATCTGTAAAATGGGGATGAAGACCGGCAGCTCAATGTGGATCAGGGCCTGTGTCCAACCCGATTTGCTTGTGTTTCCAACCAGCACTTCGTACGGGGCCTGGCACATAGTGAGCGCTTAACAAATGCATCAAAAACAAAACAAAAACTGAACAAAGTGGTCCCTTGACTGTGAGCCCCAGCTCTCTCCGCTAGGCCACACAGCTGCAGATCAACATGGAATCCCATGGGAGGGAAAACTGGAAGGTGACTAAATGACCTCAGCGGCCTTCCTGACTGGGCCAGTGGATGAACCCCTTCCTCGGGTTGAAGGAGCCCCGCTTTACTCTCTGGAATCACCCCGTCCCCATCCACATTCCCCCCTCCAGCCAGGTTTAGAAACACAATCCGCAAACCGATTGGCCCCATTCCGTTATTCATTCACCGATCGCACCCTGACACGCCTGCCGGGACCTTTACCTGCTATAGCCCTGTGCTTCCCCCTCTCCTGTGTGAGATTGGAATGGGTTTGAGGGCAGGGAACGTGGGGTCCTACACTCTTAAGCACTCAGTACGGTCCTCTGTCCTCTGTAGGTGCTCCATAAATACTACAGGTTGATTAAACAGATAATTGGGGAGCAGAAGCAGGAGGGGCCTGGAGGAAGAATAATGGTAGGTGGAAAGAAGCACCGTGGGCAAGCAGTCTAGTCACGAGATAGGGACCACAAGGCCTCGTCTCCCTTCGGGCGGATCTGGCAGAGGAGAATCGAGCTCATCATTTTTGCTTGAAACATCCCGCGGACCTCTGTCCTACTTATTTTTTTCTAACATTTTAAAAACGGTAAAAATTTATGAGCCACCACTTTAGGCCCTTCCCCACTCCCCGTTGGTTGAACGCAGCTAGCCGGCCTTTGTTGGAAAAACTCCAGCAGCCTCTGAGTAAAATCAAAGCGTAGGGGGGAAGACACTGGGATTTTGGTAGAGCCGTCTAGTTGCTGAGTTGCCAGACAAGAGGGAAGGAGCAGGTCAGAGATGGGGCATTGGCTCCTAGGTCATGAGGCCAAGAGGCCGTCCCGCGATGGACCCTCAGGATCCCTTCGTGCTAAGCCTCGCCAGGGGATGGGGCGGGCACCCACGCCTCTGTTTCTCCGCGGTCGGCGGGAGCAGCTTCTCCGACTCCCCTAAGCCAGGGGTTGGGGTGGAGAAACCAAACACACTTCCTGCCAGTGAACGGAGGGAATTCCACCATGCGGTGACTGAAGGCTTTCAGTTCGGATGCCAGAGACCGAGAAGGAAAAGAACTCCAATACGGAGCAGGAAATATTGCTTATTAAGCAATGGGCTTTGTCTTCAATGGCCCCGTTCCACCCCTTCGGGACCTCAATAGAAGAAAGAAAAACAGTATCGACTCCATTTGGAGGGAGCGGAGGGGACGTCGAAGTCCTCAGTGGTTTCATTCAACACTGGCTCTGGGGTTTCTGCTCTCGGATATAGCCGAGGAGAAAACTGGGGTGGGGGGCAAGGGGACGTTCCGTAGTCCCTTACCATGAGGAAAACCATAATCTGGTTTTAAGCACGACGTCACTACTGTCAAAGACGTGATGAGAGTTGCCCCGGACGTTGGCAGATAAACACTCTGAGGATAGCTTTCCCGCTTTCTCCTCCTCTGGACTAGGAAATCACTGTGGGCAGGGAATGTGTCTCTTATACGCTTATGCTGTCCTCTCCCAAGTGCTTAGTACAGTGCTCGGCACACAGTAGGTGCTCAATAAATACGAATGACTGACTTTCATTCGTTCACTGGAATAAGTTTGATCCCTGCCCTCAAGGAGAAGCAGCATGATCTGGTGGATAGATCCCGGGCCTGGAAGTCAGAAGGACCTGGATTCTAATCCCGCCTCTGCCACTTGTCTGCTCTGAACCCTCAGCGGGTCACTTCACTTCACGGGGGCTCAGCTACCTCCTCTGAAAAATGGGGATTAAGACTGTGAGCCCCATGTGGGACAGGGACTGCGTCCAACCTGATTAGCTTGTGTCTAGCCCAGCGCTTAGTCAGCTGCCTAAAAACCCTCAACAAATGCCCTGAAATTAAAAAAAAAAAAGAATTTACAGTTTAATGGGCGAGCCAAGAGGGACCACAGTGATTTGCAACAATTGGGAACAAGAGGGAGAACAAGGACATAACAGGTAGGGGTATGTGTACAACTGGGAGAAAGTAGTGAAAAAATAATTGAATATACAACTAAATGGCTGATGTACACGCGGACCAAACGTGAATGGGTGAACGGTCGTCTTTCCTCTCTCTACGCTTCCGCTGGTTTCTGGGGAGTGGGTGGAGGTGTGTGTGAGGGTGTGTATGTGTGTTTGTGTGTTTGTGGGTATGCCTGTCTGCATCCCCCAAACCCAGTGATTGGCAGGAGTGGTCAGAGTGGACAAGACTAGTAGTAATAATAATGATAATATGTGGTATTTGTTAAACGCTTTCTACCAGTTACCGTCCTAAGTGCTGGGATGTATTCAAGCAAATGGGGACGGACCCAGTCCCTGTCCCACATGGGGCTCGCACTCTTAATCCCCAATTTACAGATGAGATAAGGGAGGCACAGAGAAGTGAAATGACTTGCCCAAGATCACAGAGCAGTCAAGCAGGAGAACCAGGGTTAGAACCCAGATTTTTCTAACTCCCAGGCACGATCTTGGGAGTCAGAGGTCATGATTCTAATCCCGGCTCCGCCACTCGTCAGCTGTGTGGCTTTGAGCAAGTCACTTCACTTCGCTGGGCCTCCGTTACCTCATCTATAAAATGGGGATTAAGACTGTGAGCCCCACGTGGGACAACCTGATAACCTCGTACCTATCCCAGTGCTTAGAACAGAGCTTGGCACGTAATAAAGGCTTAACAAGTACCACTATTATTATTATTATTAAAGTCTGGGGTAGATACAAGATTATGAGATCAGATATAGTCCCTGTCCCAAAAGGGGCTCACCATGGATCTTATCCCCATTATCCAGATGAGGAAACCGAGCCTCGCCCAAGATCATACAATCGGTCCACCTTGGAACTGGTACCAGAACCCGGGTCTCCTGTCTCCCCATCCCCGGAGTCGGGAGACCCGGGTCCTAATCCCAACTTGGCCACTGACCTGCTGTGTGACTCCGTGGGGCCACCTAGTCCCTCTGGGCCTCGGATTCTGCCTCCAGAAAACGGGCAGGAAACCCTCGCTCGCTGTCCCCCTTGGATTGCGTGCCCTACGAGGACCGGGGACCGTGTCCTCTCTGACGATCTTGCATGAACCCTGGCAGTTGGCTCAGAGGGAGCACGGGCCGGAAATCGTTCGCTCTCCGTCGGTTCAAAGGCTGCGGAAGTCTCCCGGGTGAAGCTCTTCTCCGGCATATGGAAGTCATCATTAGCAGTAGCAGCAGTGGCGGCGACGACTGAGCCGCCTCCATCAGGCCTCACTGCTGGAAAATGGAGCTCCCCCAGCCCAACCCTCGTCTCCCCACCGTGGCTTTTTCCATTTAAGTCGGGACCACAGAACTGGAGGGTTTCACCACTTCTCTGGCTGTTCGATGGAAACATCTGTTTCTAGTCTCTAACATCCTAGCTGAGATTTATGCAATCTCGGTTATCTGTCCTGATCCTCCTCCCCACGTATTTCCCTTCACCCCCTCGGTGATGAGGTATTTTCCGATATCTCCCCAGATTGCTTGTTCGGTCTCTTTCGTCCGGTTAAGTGAATTGAATTATTCTTCCTTCAGCGTCCCGTCACTGCTGATGAGACTTTACTTTTATCCGTTTGCGTATTACTCCACCTTCACTCCCAGGACCAACTCCCCAGCCTGTTTCACACCCTTCCCGTAGCACCTACGTACGTACTTAGATATTCACCGTCCCCCCACAATTTCCTCAGCACTTGTATCCCTAGCTTTCAATTCTGTTTCTTCCTCTTACCTGTGATTTGTTTTAGGGTCTCTGTCTCCCCAGCTAGACTGTAAGTTCCTTGTGGACCGGGGGGGGGGGGGTCAATGAATCGATTAATCATTCAATAGTATTTATTGAGCGCTTACTATGTGCAGAACACACTACTAAACGCTTGGAATGTACAATTCAGCAACAGTTAGAGACAATCCCTGCCCAATGATGGGCTCACAGTCTAGTCGACAGATGATATTGACTGCTTAGTATGTGCAGAGCATCACATTAAGCTCTTGGGAGAATATAGTACAGTAAAGTAGGCAGACACAATCCCTGCTCATAAGGAGTTTACAGACTAGACTGTGAGCTCACTGTGGGCAGGAATGTGTCTGTTGTTATATTGTACTCTCCCAAGTGCTCAGTATAGTGCTTTGCACACGGTAAGCACTCAATAAATACGATTGAATGAATGAACTAGAGGGATTGTGTCTACTTAACTCTATTGTACTCTCCCGAGTGCTCAGTACAGTGGTCTCCCCAGAGTAGACACTGAATAGATACTGTTGATTGATTGACTGATGTTCTGAACCACGTCTCTTGTGGATACTAGTTTATTTGGTAAATAATGTGTGCCTCTCTGTTTCCTCCATTTCCCTTTAAGCTTCTTGAGGAAAGCTAACACTGATTATGTTTAATTAATTGAGTGAATGCGAGTTTGGGTGGTAAAGAGACTTTCGTGCTTAGTTAAAGATGAGGAGCAGAATGGCCTAAAAGAAAGAATGCAGGCTGGGGGTCAGAGAGCTTGGGTTCTCTCCCGATTCTGCCACTTGCCCGCTATGTGACCTTGGACCAGTCGCTTCACTTCTCCAGGCCTCCGTTTACTCACCCGTAAAATGGGATTGAATACCTGTCTCCCTCCTGCATAGACCAAGAGCCCCGTGCAGGACAGGGACTGTGTTGGATCTGATTATCTTGTATCCGCCCCTGTGCTTTCCATCTAGTGAGCACTTGAGAGTTATCATAGTTATTATTATGACTGACCTAGGTGTCAAATCCAAGGGAAATTTTATGCCAGATGGGATCTTGTCTTGTTTCCACAGATTGTACCTTCCCCCCGAGCCCGATCTAATAAGAGACCGTGGAGCCAGACCGAAGTAAAAACGTTGCAGAGGGAGGGTGTCTTCCCAGGAAATCAGTTATGTCTGAAATGGCGATTCCAAGATACAGCCAGAAGCCTCTCTGTCTAGACTGTAAGCTCTCTGTGGACAAGGAACTTGTCTACCAGCTCTGTCGTTTGGGATCCCCTAAGTGTTTAGTAAAGTGTTCCGCACATAGGAAACACTCAATAAGTACCATCGATGACTGAGTGTTGGAAAACGTTTATTCATTCATTCAATTTTATCTATTGAACGTTTACGGTGTGCAGAGCACCGAGCACTTGGGAGAGTACAGTATAACAATAAACAGACACATTCCCCGCCCATAGTGAGCTTACATTATATAGGGAGAAGCAGCGTGGCTCATTGGAAAGAGCACGGTTTTGGAGTGACTGTGTGACTGTGGGCAAGTCACTTAACTTCTCTGGGCCTCAGTTCCCTCATCTGTAAAATGGGGATTAAGACTGTGAGCCCCACGTGGGACAACCTGATTCCCCTGTCTACCCCAGCGCTTAGAACAGTGCTCGGCACATAGTAAGCGCTTAACAAATACCAACATTATTATTATTATTATTATTGTTAGGGAGAGACAGATATTAATAGAAATAAATAAATGACAGATAGGGACATAAGGGGTATGGGCCTGAGAGAGGGGACGAGTAAAAGGAGCAAGGCAGGGCGATGCAGGAGGGAGTGGGAGAAGAGGAAAGGGAGGCTTAGTCAAGGAAGGCCTCTTTGGAGGAGATGTGCCTTCAGTAAGCCTTTGAAGCAAGGGAGAGTAACTGTCGGTTGGATATGAGTTCGGAGGTTGGTATCGACCAGTCGACAGTAGAGCTGTGATTCTCCCGGCCTGCCTTCTTACTCGTTTCCTTTGTGCTCTGCCCGCCGAAATGGGCAGATCGCTTGATACGCGCTCCACCACTTCCTCACTGCCGGGACCCGAGCCTCTGGCCGGTCTCAAATATTCCGGGCCGAGGGTATCCGTAGAGAGGTTCGATTCTAGTGGCTGGCACAGTGCCGCTCTTCTTCTCCCACTGGGGCTGGGGTGCCACGAGGGATTAGGGTGGCACGGGTAGAACACCGGGCAGAGTGCTCGTGGAAGTGTTTTCCGATTAGGCCCCGCCGACAGCTTAATCGAACTCGGCACGGGGACCGAGTTTCACTATGAGCCACGGCGTGCCGCGGTGATTCGTGGCTGGTGCCGTGGGAAAGGAGGATCGGAGGCCGTAGCGTCTTCTCCCAACCCGATTCGAGATGCTCGATTTAATGGAAGGGTGTGAGAGAAGTGTTACTTTAGCTCCCAGCGAAGGCGCCGGATGAAAATAGAACACGGTATCCATGACAACGTTCAGCGTTTGGTTTTTCAGTAAACGGGGATCGTAATTACTTAATATTTTCTTCATTTATTAATTTTCTTGTAATTTATAATTGCAAGGTGGTTCTTGGCCTGGAGAGCTAATGACTAGCTGGGTTAAAGTTTCTTGGTTCCCGCTTATGGGTTCCAATATCTCCAGCTGGTACGAATATGTCCAGGGTACGCTTGTACTGTGTACCTTCCTACGTCTACTAATCTGACACCGATGTGTCGATCAGTCAGTCGATCAATCAATAGCATCTATCGAGCGGTTCCTGCGTTCATAGAACTGTAAGAGTCCCACCTTGGATAATAACAATAATTTGATGATATCTGTTAAACAGCATGGCCTAGTGGATAGAGCACTGACCTGGGAGTCAGAAGGTGGTGGGTTCGAATTCCGACTCCACCACTTGTCTACTGGGTGACCTTGGGCAAGTCACTTCACTTCTCTGTGCTTTGGTTCCCTCGTCTTCAAAATGGGGATTAAGACTGTCAGCCCTATGTGCGACAGGGACTGTGTCCAATCCGATTAGCTCGTATCTACCCCGGTGCTTAGAACAGTGATTGGCACCAAGTAAACGCTTAATAAATACTATTATCATTATTATTAATATGCACTTACTGTGTGTCAAGCACTGTTTTAGGGGCTGGGGTAGATACAACCTCATCAGGTTGGACGCAGTCCCTGTCCCACGTGGGGCTCATAACATTAATCCCCATTTTACAGATGAGGGAACTGAGGCACGGAGAAGTTAAATGACTTGCACAAAGGAGGATTTGGAGGTCCACAAAGCCCTCTTGAAACTGAAGTTGCCTCTGGATGCTTTGAGTTAGGACTCAACGTCATAATCCGCAGTATCTATTGAGTATCTACTGTGTGCACAGCACCGCGCTAGTACTTGGAAGAGTTTAATAGTTCCTCAAGGAGCTTACAGTGTGATGGAGATGGGCCCATAATTAGGTCCTTCATTTACCCCAATAAGATTTTTGCTGGTCTAAGGGGATTTCCCCCCCGCGCTAAACCCCACCCTACTCTGGAGAGTTGTAATTAATGACTTATTTCTCAACTTCTCGATGGCTTCTTCTTCAAAATGAGGCATGGGATTGGGGGGCACTCTGTCGGTCGTATTCATATTCATTGAGCACTTACTACGAGCACTGTATTAAGCACCCGGGAGAGTCAAATACAACGATAGACACATTCACTGCCCACCACGAGCTTAAAGTCTAGAGGTTGGGGGTGGGAGAGAGGTTGTTCAAAAGGAGAAATCTGTATGAAAGTGAGTCTGCGTCATAATGGCCAAGGAGAGAGAAACAAGGAGGGAATTAAATCCAGATAGTCCACCCTAAAACACTTAGCGTACGCTGCTCCTACTCCTGATTTTCTTACCACTTGAAGCAATGTGACCTAGTGGAAAGAGAGCACGGGCCTGGGAGTCGGAGGACCTGGATTCTAATCCTGGCTCCATCACTTAGCTGCTGGGTGACCTTGGACAAGTCACTTCTCTGCGCCTCAGTTCCCTTCCATGCAAAATGGGCATTCGATTCCCGTTGTCTCTCTTACTCAGATCGTGAACCCCACTTGGGATCCGATTATCTTGTATCTATCCCAGAGCTGACCACAGTGCTTGGCACTTAGTAGATGCCTAAAAACCACAATTATTTGGCTTTCATGGCGAAATTGCTGCATGGAGCGACCATGCTTTCTTTGAGACTGCATCGAAAGGATTCAAATTTGTTATGTTTCATTTATTCGTCGGATAGCATTTTTGGAGGGCTAGTTGTGGTAAAATACTGAGCACCCTTCTAGTGCCGTCTATAGGCAGGACATCGTATTGAGCACCCACTATGTGCAGAGCGCTGTATTAGATAACTCCTGAAGCCTCTTTTATCCCCACCTCCTGATCCCGCCCTTCCGAACTCTCCAAAAAAGCAATGGAACCTGAAGCATGCCACCTAATAACAATAATAACGGTGATGCTAGATTGTAAACTCACTGTGGGCAGGGAATGTGCTTACCAAATCTGTTATATTGTACCTTCCCAAGTGCTTAGGACAGTGCTCTGCACACAGTGAGTGCTCAATAAATGCAAATGATTTTTTTTTTTCCTAAGGGTATTTGTTCCATGTTTCCCATGTGCCGGTCACTGGATTAAGCACTAGGGTAGATAGTAGAGAATCAGGTGGGACACAGTCCAGATCCCTCATGGGGCTCACGGTCTTAATTTCCATTTTACAGATGAGGTAACCGAGGTACGGAGAAGTGAAGTGACTTGCCCAAGGTCACACAGCAGAGAGGCAGCAGAGCCGGGATTAGAGGCCAGGTCCTCTGACTCTAAGGCCCGGGCTCTTTCCACTAGGTTAAATTGCTTCTCTTTAGCTCTTCCCACTAGACTCCTCTACAACAATGTTGCCACTTGGGAGGGTCTTAGAGTCACCTTTCACTCGACCTCCGTCTCTACCCCACTTCATCCACTTCACTTTGGGCTGCTCACCAATCGGCACTCCTCCATCTGTTCCCTTCGACTTGGGATGCGCTTAATGAGTCGTCCGGATCTCTCAAAGAGAAGCTCTTGAAAGAATAAAGACACTCGACTTCCCCCTGGCTTCGGTTACCCGGTGAAGTAGCGAGAGAAAACAAGCACAGGGCCCCACGACATCTACCCGACGAGCTCACGGAAGAATGAAAGGCGATGCTTCCGGAGCGGCGATGCGGCGGCGCCTCTTCAATAGCGAGCGACCCATTCTTAAGAAAGTATGTCACGGAGCGCGGCAGAATCCGTGAACTATCCTTTTAAAGGAAAGTGAAGTTGTTTGTTCTAGCCCTCTCCACCCGACTTCCCTCTCCACCCGACTTTCTTTTGCCCCAAGTACAACCATAAATCGTGGACGCGTATTCAAAGGACACTCAACTCCTAGAGGACGATGGCGAATTTCAGTCAGACGAATTCACGAGGGTGCAAACTCATATGTATTTATTTGTATTCCCTCTCAGCACTCACGTGTCTATGTATGAGCAATTGGACAGCCAATTTATTTATTCCGACTGTCCCGTTTGTAACTATTTTTATGTCTCCCTCATGAGTGGGTGAGTTCCTTGTAGGTAGGGAGTGTGTCATGCTTCCGGTTTTCCTTCCCAGGAACTTATAATACAGTGTACTATCCCCTGTGGACCCTCAATAAATACTTTTACTTTTGCTAAGCTAAAATAGTCTATCCGATGTCGTGGTCAGGGAATTTGTCTCCCAACTCTGTATTCCCCCAAGTGCTTAGTACAGCGCTGTGCCCACAGTGAGCCCTCAGTAAACACCCCTGCTAATGATGATATCTTACCCAAAATCCCTCTCACTGAGCAGCTGAAGTACACGGAGCACACGCCCGCAAGATCCCGATTGTTTGTGGATTTGTCTCTTTGATTTTTTCCCCCCCAAACTGCTCATCACAAACAAATCCTCCTCGTTTTGTGCAAACGTTTGGTGTTTAGAATAGTAGCGATTCCAGGGCGAAATTGGTGCTACCAGGGCAGGTTTGGTCAAAGGACTATTGAGACAGTCTTTTGGGGGGCAAGTGACTTCATTTTTCTGGGCCTCTGTTACCTCATCTGTAAAATGAGGATTAAGAATAGGAGCTCCATGTGGGACGTGGACCGTGTCCAACCTGATTTGCTTGCATCTACCCCAGCGCTTTGTACAGTTCCTGGCACATAGTAAGCACTTAACAGATACCGTAAAGAAAAACAAACAAAAACAGGAAAGGGAGAATGCAGAAGAGGGTTCTTGGAAGCAGCATGGCCTAGTGGAAAGAGTATGGGTTTGGGAGTCAGAGGACCTGGGTCCTAATCCCAGCCCAGCCACTTGTTTGCTGTGTGACCTGGGGCAAGTTACTTCACTTCTCTGGGCCTCAGTTCCCTCATCTGTAAAATGGGGACTCAATACATGTTCTCCCTCCTACTGAGAATGTGGGACAGGACCGTTCTGAGGTGCATATGCCATCTCTATCCCAGGTTTTGGTAGTGATTGACACATAGTAAGCTTATAATGATAATAGTAATTATCGTGGTATTTGTTAAGCGCTTACTATGTGCCAGGAACTGTACTAAGTGCCGGGGTGGATACAAGCAAATTGGGTTGCCCACAGTCCCTGTCCCACAAGAGGGTTCACAATCTCATTCCCTGTTTTACAGATGAGATAACTGAGACAGAAACCCAAGTGACTTATCCAAGGTCACATAGCAGACAAGTGGTGGAGCTGGGACTCAAATTCCACTATTATTTTTAGTAATTCAAGGAGAAATCAATTATATTGAACCCCCCCCCCCTCAAAAAAAGAGCTCAACCTACAATCATAAGGAAACTCATCTTCCAGAAGCATACTTAGAGTTCACATAGCTGTGTGACTGTGGTCAAGTCATTTAACTTCTCTGTGCCTCAGTGACCTCATCTGTAAAATGAGGATGCAGACTGTGAACCTCACGTGGGACAACCTGATTACCCTGTATCTCCCCCAGCGTTTAGAACAGTGCTCTGCCCATAGTAAGCGCTTAACAAATACCAACATTATTATTATATTATCTATTATAATAATAGTGGAGAGTAAAAGCAGCCTAGAAAAGAGTTCCGGCCTTTCTAAGGGTCGTATTATTGAGCTCACTACCAAGTGGCTTGAGTTCGGTTGCGGAAACATGGAAGCACAGGTTAGAACAGAATTTCCTTGAAGGTATTTTATTTTCACCATTTCCATTACTTCCACCTTTCTTAACCATTCAATCCTGAGATCTGATATTAAGCAGGGGTGATGTTTGGGAAATTTTATTTGTCAGGATGCAAAGGTTACAAGAAAAAATGACATTGGTTTAGAAACGCGCCCAGAAAAGAATGAAGCCAAGGTGAAATATAGTAGGTAAAGGGTGTGAGGTGACTTTAATAGATGTAATAGACAGGCGGCTATTCCAATTCTTATAATCTTTAATCCTGGTATAATGCAGAATTTCCCGGACCCTCTGGTTTTCTGGTTAGTTCTGTGTTTATCTAGATTTTTCGAGTTGATAAACCCAGGCAGTAGACTGGTCTATCACGAATAAAAAAATAAAAGAAAAGGAAAAATAGACACAGCCGTGAAAGGAGAAAATCACTATTTTCTCTTCTCGATTCCCCGATCGCTTCGCCACTATCCTACACAATGTTGCTGACTGTGTTATGTTGTTACTAGATTGTGTCAAATCAAGAGAATAATTGGACATTAAGATTCATCTCAGAATGCATTAATTAGATGATTTCTTTATTTCTGTCTTAAGTTACTAATGATTTCCTCTACATTCCTGGAAAAAAAAATAAGTAAGAACTCATTATGCTTTAGAGATACTGCATCTACTATCAGGATGCTTTTGGAAGATGAGTTTTCTTATGATCGTAGGTTGAACTGTCTTTTTGGTTCAATATAATTAAAATTGCGACAAAAAAGAACACTACTTAGATTAAAAAGGAATCTATTCTTTTCTGCGTTTTTTCCAATCTGCTTTGGTGATGCACCACAATGGCACCTATGGAGAGGCATGGAACTACATGAATGCTGATATATTCATCATGATCATTAAATTAAAACACATTTTTTTTCTGGACGAGATGCAGTTAAACTGCTCACAGAAACAGTTCAAACCCACTCTGTAACTCTTCACCATGAAATAATAATAAAAAAAATGAATTCTCTTTGGGGTCATATTCAGAAACCACCGGGATCAAGGGGTTTTGATCGGTCACCGTTCAGGAACCAATAATACTGTAAGATTGCAGCCAGGTGAGATGTGACTGTGACTATATACAGATATTTCGGTGAAATATAAAATATCTAAATTAAGGTCTCTTATCTTGTAGTAGGAGAGCTCTGACCATGGAAATCACCTACTTCACCTGGATCTGTTGAGCTACAAAAGTTATTATTCATCAGTCATATTACTGGGTGCAGAACACTTTAATAATAATAATAATGATGATGATAACTGCGGTATCTGTTAAGCAGCGTGGCTCAGTGGAAAGAACCCGGGCTTGGGAGTCAGAGATCACGGGTTCGAATTCCGGTTCTGCCACTTGTCAGCTGTGTGACTGCGGGCGAGTCACTTAAATTCTCTGTGCCTCAGTTCCCTCATCTGTAAAATGGGGATGAAGACTGTGAGCCTCATGTGGGACAACCTGATTACCCTTTATCAACCCCAGCGCTTAGAACAGTGCTCTGTACATAGTAAGCGCTTAACAAATACCAACATTATTATTATTATTAAGCGCTTACTATGTGACCAGCATTGTTCTAAGAGCTGGGGTAGACATAGGTAATCACGTTGGACACAGTCCCTGACCCACATGGGACTCACAGTCTTGATCCCCCTTTTATGAATGAGGCAACTGAGTCACAGAGAAGTTAAATGACTTGCCCAAGGTCATGCAGCAGCAGAGTGGCAGAGTGGGGATTAGAACCCAGGTCCTCCTCACTCCCGGGCCTGTGTTCTATCCGCTAGGCCACGCTGCTTCTCTAATTTAGTTCAGAGCTCCACAGTAAGCACTCAATAAAGATTATCGATTGATTGACTCATCTCCTTCTTTCGGGGCCTCAACCGGGCAATTCAAATCTCTCTAGCAGGTGTCCAGGAGCACCTCGAAGTGACTGTGTTGAATGCAAATTTCCCATCCAACTGCCTCTTTACCTCACAGTTGCCCAAAGCCGGGCTGACGCCGAAAGAGCCTATCATAGCGCCTCTTGCCTTATGGACTACAAAAATCCTTTCCCTTGCAGGATGTTTGGAGGAAATGTTCATTTTTAATCTTGAGACACAGTTGTCCCTGGTGAGAGAGAGAGAGAGTTTGTGTGCTCGGGTGTGTGTGTTTGTGTGTGTGTAAAATTATATGTCTTGGTTCAATTCTAGTCTAGATAATTACATTCTGACTATCTGAACTTCCTCTTCAGTGTCAGTTGGATAGGGTAGTCCACACTTACTCTCCTAAATTGCTGTGCGGCTGAATGATGTTAAACAGCTGCTCTATTAATCACCGGCGCTGGATAGGTCCTCTGAGTTCTCCCGTGTCGCCATGGTAATGGATAACCTATGAACGCCAAGGCTGCCGGTGGGCTCGTACGCTTTCCCGCTAGCCCAGGTCCCGTCCCAGCTGGCGTCCGTTGGCCGAAAACTCACCTCGCCAAGGTCGTCGCCATCACGGTCCCCGACGGTATTCCCAGAACGGGGTCTGGGTGCGGTACCCTGTGCCACGGGGGTCACCGTCGGGGGATGCCGACCCCCGCCAGCCACACCGGGTCCAGCTGGCTGTGTGGGCTACGGGGCTGCTCATCCCGATCGCTGGATTGTAATTCATTTATTCAGTTGGATTGATTGAGCGTTTATTTTGTGCGGAGCACTGTACGGGAGAGTACATCACAACACTGAACAGACACGGGCCCTGCCCACGGTGAGCTTACAGTCTCTCCGTACGTGATGTTCTCTGACTGTGGCCCAGAAGGCAGCGGAACTGTCGGTTGCCCCGTGCAAAGTTCACCCCCTGCCACCCTGAAAGATCAACCCATCGCTGATCGATGCTCACCTGGCTGGCCTACCTGCCGACACCCTCTCCCTAAAGACCAGTCCCATTCCATGTTTCACTGAATCTTTAAGGGACATCGCTAGACTGTAAGCTTATCTCTAGACTGTAAGTTCGCCGTGGGCGGCCAAAGTGATGAAAATCACATCTCCTCCATCAGGGCTTCCCCAACTCAGCCCTCATTTCCTCTTCTCCCACTCCCTTCTGCATCTCTTGGATTCGCACTCTTTATTCACCCCACCCTCGGCCCCACGGCACTTATGGACGTAGCTGTAATTTGTCGTTTGTAATTTATCGTTAATGTCTTTCTCCCCCTCTAGACCGTATGCTCCTTGTGGGCAGGGAACGTGTCTTCCAACTCTGTTATATGGTATTTTCCCAAGAGCTGAGTGTAGTGCTCCACAAATACCATGGATTGGTGTGTACTCGCCCGAGTTCTTAGTACAATTCTCCTCACGCAGTAAGGGCTCGATAAATACGAATGAATGAACAGTAGGTGCTCAATAAATACCAATGACTGATTGACTTCTTCCACCTTCCTTGCTTATCACTTTTCCCACCCCAGCTGCCTGGAGTCTGCTACTGCCTCTTCTTCCTTTTCCTTGCAGAGCAGCTGTATTTTGGGGAGAATCACTTCAGTGCTGCTGGATTGAGGAGTCCCAGGACCTTAGAGCCTGTGAGGTGATTCATTCGGTCATTCATCTGCCCTTTGATCGGTGGACATTCGCCCCCAACCCCACAGCACTTTTGTATGCATCTTTAAATTTTTAGTTTAAATTACTTATTTGCTTTTATGTCTGTTTCCCCCTCTAATCCGTAACCTCATTATGGACAGGGAACATAGCTGATTCTGTTGTATTCTAATCTCCTATGCGCTTAGTACTATGCTCTGCACAGAGTAAGCGCTCAATAAATACCATCGATCGATTGATGGTTAGGAATGAAATTAGGTGAAAGTGCTGTAAGAGTCGGATGCATTGTGTGAAATGGGCCCGCTTATTTATCTTTTGTTATTCGATAATATCAGTTAAGCACTTACTAGGCGCAGAGCACTATATTAAGTGCTTGGGAGAGTCCAGTACAACAGAGTCGGCGACAAGTTCCCTGCTCCTAACAAGTTTACAGCCTAGACGGGGAGACAGACATTAATATGAATGAATGAGCAATTTATAATATATAATTTTAAGATAGGTACATAAGTCCAAATGTCCAAAGGTCACAGATCCAGGTGCGTGGACGACGCAGAAGGGAGAGCGAGCCGAGGAAAAGAGGACTTAATCAGGGAAGGCCTCCTGGAGGAGATGTGATCTTAATGACGCTTTGAATACCCTAGCATTGGAAAAGCTTGGTGGTCAATAGGGCTAGAGAAAGTGCCGTTTGCTCTGCGCATGGTAAGCGCTCAATAAACACTGGTGATTAATTAATTGATGGGAAGGCCAAACTCATTCATATGTTTTCCACCTTGACCAACATATTTTCAAGATCCAGGAGTAGTCACATGTAGAGGGGTTGGCCTGGCTGCTTCTCACACTCACAGCCAAGGGTGATTTTCATGTCCCATCATGAGAAAAAGAATTTAACTAAGCCATGGGGGAACTTTGCTAGAAATTGGAGGAATCCAGCATGCAGATGATAATGATACGAGGTGTAATCTAATAAGGGAAATGATTAACACGCTACATGGATAGCTTCAGTGCATATTTTACAAATAGTTTCGGACGTTTCTGCTCAAGCCAACGGGAGAAGTTTCAACTGTGCCAAAGACGTTTCTGGATCCCCGCCAACAGGTAGTGAGCGATATCGTTCCCATCACACCAGACCGTTCTGTCTGCTGCTATGCTTTCACGATTATTTTCTAGCGAGAGGATGTTAACCGCATTTCTTTCCTCTCCTTCTGCCAGGAGGATCGGCTCTGATTTGGAAGATGCGGTCTCAGGAGAGAGCGTGAGAGTGAGTCACAGAATGAAGAGCAGAACACAAAGTTTGGACAGTCCTCCCCTTCCCATTTCACCTGCTTGAGTTGGCTAGGATCCAGGGAACCCTAATAGTAGTATAGTATATTACAGGGTAACGCACTGCAGTAGCAGCTTGGGAAGTTTGACCTTGGGCAAGTCATTTTTCTGGACCTTAGTTTCCTCATCTGTAAAATGGGGATTTAATACCCGTTTTCTCTCCCACTAAGACTGCGAGCCCCATGTGTGACAGGGACTGTGTCTGACCTGATTAACTTTGTAGCCAACCCTGTGCTTGACAAATATAGTTATAATAATAATGATAATCTTAATAAAAAATAGGTCAGGAATCCCAATTTAAGTTCTATTATAAAATATGCCAAAGCAAAAAAAAACTAAGGCCCTGTTTTTTTTCTGGTTTGACAAACATGCCAAACTGCCGGTTTGTCTGTTTTATAGCCTGATCCAGTGTTTGGATGTCAGGGTAATCGTATCCACCTTCCGTCCAACCTCGAAGTATCTACTGAACATTAACTGTGTGTGGAACACTGTGCTGGAAGCTTGGAGGTGACACTAAAATATACGGTCACTTCCCTTGAAGAGTTTGTAATTTAACAGGAGAGACAGGCAGACATATATTATGTACTTCCAGTGGGACTGGTAGGGAAAGTATAAATGCAATCGGTAGTAGCAAGAATGAAGTATATGGTTTTCATAAATATAATGTATTCTGTGAAATACAAAACCTTCACATCAAAGAGAAACTCCTTACCAGCGGCTTTAAAGCATTCAGTCAGGTTTGCCCCTCCTATCCCGCCTCCCTGATTTCCTACAATAACCCAGTCAGCAAACTTGGGTCCTCTAATGCCAACCTACTTACTATACCTCAGTCTTGTTTATCTCACCGTCAGCACCTTTCCCACATCCTCCTTCTGGCCTGGAAATCCCTCCCTCTTCATATCCAACCGACCATCGCTCTCCCCTCATTTTCAAAGCCTTATTAAAATCCTCCAAGGGTCCTTCCCTAACACCCCATAGCCCGCACCAAATATCTGCTTGTATTTGGGTTCTTTAAACGTTCGACATCCACCCCATCCTCAGCCCCACAGCACTTAGGTACTTATTTGTAATTTATTTTAATGTCTGTCTCCCTCTCTGAACCGTAAGCTCCTTGTGGGCAGGGAACAAACCTACCACCTGCTAATTGCTCTCTCCCAAGCGCTTAGTACAATGCTCTGGACACAGTAAGTACCTTCGATTGATATGTTTCAAATCAATACATTGTGTATATAAGGGTGATGGCATGGAACTTAATCAAATAAACTTACTGCACATAGCACTTAAATCTATTTTTATATTATAAAAACGTGAATATGCATACATTTATAACTGAAGGGTATTTCATATTTCTATACATTTCTAACTGAATGATTTTTTTTGTACTATTTTAAAAATATAAACTCATGTACTAGGTGGAGCAGTGAACTTTTCTTTGGTTAACTTTCACGTCATCATGCCTAGTATGGTGTCACTTTCGTGTGGGCTTCGGTATAGATACGATGATGATTGACATGGAAACTTTGAGATGATGATGATGATGGTGGTGGTGACCTGAGTAGCAACTCTTTTAGTTCTGTGCTGCCATTGATATTCCTCAGCAAGAGCCACATCGCTTGCCGAGAAGATCACAGGCCTAGTTGCCAGAAGGACCTGAGTTCTAATCCCCGCTCTCCCACTTGTCTGTCATGGGACCTTGGGCAAGTCATTTCATTTCTCTGGGCCTCAGTTCCCTCATCTGCCTAATGGGGATTCGATACCTCTTGTCCTTCCCATGGTCAGCGCTCAGTAAATACGACTGAATTGAGTTGAATAACTTAGATTGTGAGCGCCGTGTTGGGCGGGGACTGTGTCCAACCTCATTGTCTTGGATCCATCCCAGCAGTTAGTAGGTCAGTCATATTTATCTAGCGTTTGCTGTGAGCAGGACACTGTACTAAGCGCTTGGGAGAGTACAATGCCTGGCACACATAAGTGCTTGACAAATACTGTTTAAAAAAAAAAAAAACGGATAACATTTTGGTAAAGATTCTCTCTGGAAGCCGTTTTACCCAAATCACAGCTCTCCCTTTCCTGTCCCCATTGATATCTATTTCCAATAATAACAACAGTTGCACTGAGAAACATGGAAGCTTCCAAGCTTAGCATCCTTTCTGATTTAGATAATTGTGCAAGTCTCATTTTCCTGTGGGAGGAAAAAGAAGGCTGTGAACTAGATTATTAACTAGGATCCTTCTTGCCCTAAAAAAAAGAAGTGATGGGGGTGGCGGGAAACCCTTTCAAAGTAGTTTTCGAGATTTAGAATTTAATTCAGTATCGAAATGCAAAATTAATAAATGGCTCTACAAAGCCATTCAAGAATATGTCAACTCCCTTGCAGACTGACTTCCTGGAACACACAGCCGACTTGCTTTTCTGATTCAGATAGTGATGGGCTGTGTTGAAAGAGCACAGTAATATTTTTTCCCTTTTTTTTTTTTTTTTAAGACACAGATGTCAGTTCTCAGACTGCTTTGGAAAGTCTAGTTCAGGATTTCTGATGGCTCCCTCTGAATCTACAGGGCTTTCCCCGCTTGCCTGTTTAAATTTATATTAAAGGTGCAGCATCAGGAAGAAACTGACTACTTTCTTTGGAAACAAAGACAGAGCCCGAGGAAAGGGGCAGCACTTTACTCATCACAGGTGATAGAGTGTGCGCAAAGAATGTGGCTGATAATGGCAGGCTAGTCTTTGGAACAGATGGTGATGAGCCCGTTGCTAGGATAAGGTCTCAAGAATTTCGTTTTTAATTCCACATTATTTGCCTCGGTGCCATGAATATCCCTAGGTTTCCTGAGGCAAAAATGCACAAAAAATATACAGAGAGAAAAGGGGAAAAAGAGAGAAAGAGGAGGAGGGGAGAGAGAGAGAGAGAGGGAGAAGGGGGAGAGAGACAGAGAGAAAAAGGAAGAGATGGGGGAAAGGGAGGGGTGGAGAGGGACAAGGAAAAAGAAGATGAGAGAGTGTGAGAAAGGGAAGGAGGGGGTAAGAGAGGGAAAGGGAGGGAAAGAAAGGAAAAGAGGGAGAGAAAAATCGAAAGAGATGGAGAGAAAGGTGAAAAGGAGAATGAGAAAAAGAGAGGAAGAAAGGTAGAAAGACAGAGAGGAAGAGAAAGAGAAAAGGGAGAGAGAAAGAGAGGGAGAAAGATAGAGGGAGAGAAACAGATAGAAAGAGAGAGAATGAGAGAAAGAGAGGGAGAGACATAGAGAAGAAGAAGAAGAGAAGGGGAAAAAGAAAGAGGGAGAGAGAGAGTAGAGGGAGACAGAGAAAGGCCTAGAGCCAGGTCAGTAGAAGCTTTGGGCGAAATGTCTGCTCCCATGTCTGCAATCACCTGGTTCTGAAAGGCAGGCAGGAAGGAAGATTGGTTTGGCACAGGACCTAGGCCTTTGATGCTTTAGATACCACAGAGAAAAATACCCATTTCTTCCCATTAAAAGTCTGTTGACTTTCCTAATTAAGATAAACATGTTTCTGAAGAAGTGATCTCTCACAGAACTATATTTGTTAAAAACAACCAAGGCTTTTTAAAATATATCCACTCCGAGGGTGTGTGCCAAGAAGCGAGGCTGACGGTGGTCTTACGGAGCATTTTACGGAAATATTTTTAAATCATCGCCTTATTTAAAAGTGAGCGACTTTCATTCCCTCCAGTCAATTAAATATCTAATTTCAACTCGAGTAGATAATAACTGAAGTATTTTTTATAAATGAATGAACAGTTAGAAAACTGTTAAACACATAGCCCTGAAGCATGAAAAATATATTCATTTAACTGCCTTATTCTTTTATCATTAATTTACTTCAGAGAGTTTCCACTTGTATAATTTTCAATAAGACAGTATTATTTTGAACGGTTTCCTTTATTGAATGGAAGAGCGAGAGGCATGCGATGATTAACCAATCATCTGTGTCGTTCCGGGGATTCGCCGGGCTCGGATTTCGATTTCTCCGGATCAGTAGTTTGAGGGTCTCTCTCTGGAACCGCAACAGACAGGAGGTTTGAAACCGGGTCTCGGCTTTAACATTTGGTCTTGATAATGCAAAGATCTGGGCCTGTTTCATAATGTGCTCGTTCCCGGGAACGGCGCATGGTATGGTAGGCTGGAATGAATTTTCCCAGATAACCGATGTCATAATAATACCATTTTTTATTATTATTGTTGTTATTATTACTTTCATCCAGCGTTTACTATGTGGCAAGCCCCGTTTTAAGAGCGGCAGTGGATACAAAATACTTTCTGAGAAGGGAAGCTGGCATCGAAATCCTCAGTTTACTAATGAGGAAACTGAAGCCCAGAGAGGCCCAGTGACTCGCCCGAGGTCACACAGCAGGCGTGGCGGGGGCAGGACTAGAACTCTGATTCAGAAGAGCAGCGTGGTTTAGTGGAAAGAGCAAGCGCTCGGCAGCCAGAGGTCGTGGGTTCTAATCCCGGCTCCGCCACCTGTCTGCCGTGTGACCTTGGGCAAGCCACTTGACTTCTCTAGGCCTCAGTTCCCTCATCTGTAACATGGGGATTAAGACTGTGAGCTCCGGGGGGGACAACCTGATGAGCTTAAATCTACCTCAGCACACAGAACCTTGCTTGGCATGCAGTAAGCACTTAACAAATGCCATTATCATTATTATTATTGTTATTTATCATTTCCAGTCCTGGGCTCTCATCATCGGGACCCTTCTAAACTGTGATCGTAGAGTGGAATACTTTGACCGACTTTGTGGTATGGTGCTCTTCCAAACCCTTAGTTCAGTGACACACAATAACCACTCGAAACAACGACTGATGGACTCACCGATTGAGTGAAGAGAGGAGAAAAGGAAAAAGAGAATGGAAAGGTAGATGAGTGAATATGTAATCAAACAATCAGTGGTATGCCTTGAGTGCTAACTGCCTGCAGGCCCCCGAACTACAACAGGGTAGAATTAAAAGGCACAAGGAGCTAAGTCTCATAAGTTTTAAATACGCCACAAGAAAGAGCACGGGCTTTGGAGTCAGAGGTCGTGGGTTTGAATCCCGGCTCGGCCACTTGTCAGCTGTGTGACTTTGGGCAAGTCACTTCACATCTCGGTGCCTCAGTGACCTCATCTGTAAAATGGGGATTAAGACCGTGAGCCCCACGCGGGACAACCCGATTCCCCTGCGTCTGCCCCAGCGCTTAGAACAGTGCTTGGCACATAGTAAGCGCTTAACAAATACCGACATTATTATTATTATTATTATTAAAAAGGGGGAAACCGGGGGCTAAAGTGCTCAGGTTTCGGTTGGAGGCTGTAAACGAATCAGGGAAGGCTTCCTGGAAGAGGTGGGCAGAGGGAGAGAAGCTGCGGACCGTAGGATCGGAAAGGGGAGGGAGATCCAAGCCTGCTTCGCTACCTTCGAAATAAAGACGTGGTCCTGGCCTCTTAATGACGGTTAATCATTTTTGAATGTCAATTGCAGGAAAGTTGTTTTTTTTTTTCTTTTTCTCTCAGACATATCGTCTTACAGGAAATTTATTTGTGTTATTACAGTAAAATCTTTCACACCCACAAATTCAAATGATAGTTTGAGCTGCATCGTTCTAACAGATATTGCAGCTGTGGAATGATCTCGAACATAATGCAAATTTCAAGTGGTTTTCCTGCCCTCTTCACTCCGGTCCATGCATCGGGAGCCTCGGTTTGAGCTCGCGATCGGGAAAATGTTTTCAGCGCACCCTAAAACCGATATGCTGCCTTTAAGTTGTGAAATACCTAAACGTGGATTTACCCGACCAACTTCCTTATTTCTCTGGGTTCAGGTCTTGTAGCTCTCATAGTAAAAGTTCATACATGGATGCATATAGTGTTATATGGGGGGGGTGTGCGCGCATATAAAGAGAGAAGGAGTCGGCTAGCTTCTCAAATATCAGATCATCATATTTCATAGTCATCAGATCACCAGAAAGTTACATTGAACTACTGTGAAGTCAGTCTGGGGAAATGAAGCCTTAAATCTCCCCTCTCCCCTTCTAAACATAAGAGAATTCATGCTAGCAGCGGACTTTAAAATGCTGATTTATGACTCTACCCACTTAACACTTTCATGATTTGAACAACCGCTAAGTAAGTTTGGAAGTAAAGAGTGAAAGTGAAAGGTCGTGGTTCTGAGCTTCTGAAATCTGGTGTGGCATGGGGGGAAATTAATTTTCATAAAATGTTCCCACCTGGTCATCTATTTTTCTCTGGAGAGTGGGAGGGGGATTTTGAAAGTGACCTGTGGAGAGCGGGGGAAAAACAAAAGTGTCCTCTATGAAAAAAAAAAAAAAAAATCTCTGCTTTCTCCCTGACTTCCTTGCTCCATTTTTCTCTTTGTGGTATTTTTTATTTAGTGAGTTTGCTGGTAACGTCCAGAGGCAAGTTATTGCTGTGGTTGGAAGCTTTCACAGCAGTGGACATTGAAGTGGGGGGACACTGTCATTTCCCATAGAATTTTGAAATGGTTCCATCTGCCCGTTGGACAAGGTAGAGAGAAAGGACCCACCAGTGCCAACTGGGCCTGCTGTTTTTCAGTGGGGAGGTTAGCCATCTTATTCCATCTTCCATCAGCGAGGCTTAGTAGACTGAGCACGGGCCTGGGATAAAGAAGGGCCTGGGTTCTAATCCCAGCTCCGCCACTTCTCTGCTATATGACCTTTGGGAGAATCACTTCCCTGAACCTCAATTACCTCATCTGAAAAATGGGGATGAAGACTGTGAGCCCCATGTGAGCCAGGGACTGGGTCCAACCTGTTAAACTTGTATCTATCCCACCGCTTGGCACATCATAAACACTTAACAAGTACCTTAATAATAGTAATAATAATATGAATACTGTACTAGGATTTGCACCCTTTGTTCATCCCTCTCTCAGCCCCATAGCATTTATGCACAGATCTATAATTTATTCATTTATATTAATATTTGTCTCCCCTTGTGGAGTGTAAGCTTCTTTTGGGAAGAGAATGTGTCTACTAACTCTGTTATATGGTACTCTCCCAAGCGCTCAGTACAGTCCGGTGCACACAGGACTCAATAAGGGCGCTCAATAAGTGTGCTTGATTGATCTTCCGCAAAGTAGCGGCGTGAGAAGCAGCATGGTCTAACAGTAATAATAATAATAATTGTGGTACTTATTAAGTGCTTACTATGTGCCAAGCACTTTTCTAAGAGCTGGGGTCGTTACAAATTAATCAGATTGGACACAGTCTCTGTCCCAAATTGGGCTCACATTCTTAATCCCCATTTTTTAACAGATGAGGTAACTGAGGCCCAGAGAAGTTAAGTGACTTGGTCAAGGTCACACAGCAGCCATGTGGTGGAGCTGGGATTAGAACCCATGACCCATGGTCGAATGGAAAGAACACGGGGCTGAGAGTCAGAAGACCTGTGCCTCAGTTACCTCATCAGTAAAATGAGGATTCGATCCTCCTCGCTCCAGCTAAGAGTGTGAGCCTCAAGTGGGATAGGGATTGTGCCCTACCT
The DNA here is from genome assembly GCF_004115215.2 of Ornithorhynchus anatinus. Taxonomy (NCBI): domain Eukaryota; kingdom Metazoa; phylum Chordata; class Mammalia; order Monotremata; family Ornithorhynchidae; genus Ornithorhynchus; species Ornithorhynchus anatinus. The sequence goes on from NC_041736.1 coordinate 3,468,515, forward strand.
GATAAATTTGTATCTACGCAGTGTATAGAACAGTGCTAGATACATAGTAAGCACTTAACAGATACTATTAAAAAAAAGTCAGCAACTTTGGAACAGGAATTGTGTATATTAAGTCTTATTATATTCTTCCAAGCTGTCAGTACAATGTAAACTCCTTGAGGGCAGATATGACTCTATTATATTCTCTCAAGTACTTAGTACAGTGCTCTGAACACAGTAGTTTGCAACAAAGTTTCCCCCTTTGTGTGTTCAGCGTGGCCCTTATCAATCAATCAATCAATCAATCAATCAATCAGTGGTATTTATTGAGTTCTTACTGTGTGCAGGGCATTGTGCTAAGCGCTTGGGAGAGTACAATGAAACCGAGTGGGTAGACACATTCCCTGTCCAATCAATCAATCAAACAGTCAGTGGTATTTATTGAGAATTTACTGTGTGTAGAGCACTTGTGAGAGCACAATATAGTGGAGTTGGAAGGGGCTGATCCTACAAGGAGCTTAGAGAGGGAGACAGACTTTAAAACACATTATGGATATGGAATTAAGTGCTGTAGAGCTGAGGGAGGGGTGAATATCAAGTGCTTAATCAACTGATGATATTTCTTAGGGGCTTACTATGTTCAGAGCACTGTTCTAAGTAAATTTGGAAGAGCACCATACAAGAGAACAAGCAGACACATTCCTTGCCCATCAGGAGCTTACAATCTAGAGCTCCCCAGAAGCAAAGGAAAAACTCATGAAGGCTATTAAAAGCGACAGCGGGGACTTATTTTTCCTCTGTACGAGCTACTGTTCGAACAACTTGACCCCGTGCTTTTTCTCCCACTAAAGAGGAGATCTTAATGTATCTAATGTTCGGATTTCTCTTCAGTAATTAGAAATGTTGCAAAAAGTGGTGATTAATAAATCATTAAAGGTTTGCATCTCATTGGGAGGGACCGCTGTTTTATCTTTCCATTTTCTGCTGCTGGAACGAGTCTATTTAGCCCTTCGTATAGAGTCAGAGAGGATAAAAAGGACTGATTTGAGGAGAGCAAATGGGCTTTCAACATATGCTCCTTTGTTATTGAAGATATTTGTTTGGGGTTCAGAAATCGAGCTCTTTGTGGGCAGGGGTTGTGTCTGTTAACTCTGTTAAATGTTCTCCAAGTACTTAGTCCAGTACTCTGAACATAGTAAGTACTCAATAAATACTATTGGTTGATTGATTGGCTTAACAATTCTGCTGCCTTGTGAAGTTGTGGGTTCCTATATGGGTGAGACACCGAAGGTTGCCCTGGAAAGAAGGCTAGTTTGACACAGAGACAGAGACACCGTGGGATGAGGGGCAGATGGAGAGACATTCCCCTTGGGACTAATAATGATAATGACAATAATAATAATAATAAGGATGATAATTGAGGTATTTGTTAAGCACTTACTCTGTGTCAGACATTGTACTAAGCACTGGAGTGGAGACAAGCTAAGGGGGTTGAATACAGTCCCCGTCCCACATGGGGCTCACACTGTCCATCCCTATTTTACAGATGAGGTAACCAAGGCCCAGAGAAGTGAAGTGATTTGCCCAAGGTCACGCAGCGGACAAGTGGCGCTGTCAGGATCAGAACCCATATCCTTCTGAGTCCCAGGCCTGGGGTCTATCCACTACGCCATGCTGTTTCTGGCAAAGAGCAGTCACAGATCAAGCCAAAACTGAGCAAAGGAAGAAGAGGCATTTAGGGGGAAAACTGGTATACAGTCAGCGTGACATGAATAGGATCAATTCATCAATAAATGGCATTTTTTGAACACTTACTGTGCGGGGGGAACTATACTAAGTGCTCGGAAGAGTGTAGTCTAGCAGAGTTGTTAGACACATTCTCTGCCCACAGTGATTTGAATGTTACCCTCACTGAAAAGTCCCTGTCTAATTCAACCGCATAAACAGCTTCTTTCTGAAGGCGCTTAGGACAGTGCTCTGCACAAAGGAAGCACTCAATAAATAGCACCAATCGATCGATAGAGGTTTGCAATACTCAGTACATGAGTTGCTGTCAGCTCATTCCTGGAGTACTGACTTGAAGAGCACTAAACTTAGTCGCCTATATTTTCATAAATTTCAGTCTCTCGTAGCTGCCGTATAAATGTCCTAAAAAGGCATTTATAGTCTAACGTAATCTTCCCTCATTCCTTTTTCTTAAAAAAATGCGGTTTAAAAGTAATAAAGCACTTCCTTCTGAATATCTTGGATCTTTTTTTTTCCTAAGGGAAGATTAATTTGTAAATATGCTAATGGATTTGTATAATATTAAACCTTCATCACAAAAATTACATTAGTTCATATGAATGAACACATCTATCTTGTTCAATTTATAAACTAATGGCTGAAAGCCCCAGTACCGATTTCGGCTAAATGTCTTACACCCAGAATGACTGTAGACACTCAACCAGGAACTCGGCAGTTTACGGAGATCGTAGTAGGTGGACATCTGTTCCTTCCTAATCTCTTTATCGACGTTTATTTTCACTGTGGTTCCACAAAATGAGATGTGTTGTTTTAGCCTGAAATTCCCTCATATAAAACACCAAAAGGTGAATACGTGTTCCAGGATTAAACTTTTCTGTACAAAAACCCTCCAAAACACAACGAAATAGACAACCCACGTGTACGCACCTTAAGCCGGTGAGACACACTTTTTTCTTTTTATCAGTTAATTTCAAACATTCAGTGCAGTGCCCTGAACCCATTAATCTCGCAGGTCGGTGCTCCACATTATAAGAAAGTAGTTCATCACTCTGTATGCGGTAGGGTCCGGTACAGCACTCTGCATAGTTGGGCACCCAGTACAGTGCTCTACACACAGTAGAAAGTCAGGAAATACAGATGCTGCATTTAACCCTGAGCTAATCAATCAATCGTATTTATTGATCGCTTACTGCCTGCGGAGCAGTGTGCTGAAAGCTTGGGAGAATACACGGTAACAGTATGACAGACACAGTCCCTGCCCACAAGAAGCTTACGGTCTGGGGGGAGACAGACATTAATAGAAATAAATAAATTATGGGTATGTACATAAGTGCTGTGGGGCCGGGAAGGGGGATGAATAAAGGGAGCGCGTCAGGGTGACGCAGAAGGGAGTGGAAGAAAAGGGAGAGAAGGTTTAGTCGGGGAAGGCCTCTTGGAGGAGATGGGCCTTCAGTAAGGCTTCCAAGGCGGGAAGAGTATTTAATTGCCTGTTGAATGTGAAGAGGGAGGGCATTCCAAGCCAGAAGCAGGACATGGACGAGATGTCAGCAGCGAGATCGAGGAGATCGTGGTATAGCGAGCAGGTTGGCGTCAGAGGAGCGACGTGTATGGGCTGGTTTGTTGCAGGAGATGGGTAAGCTGAAGTAAAGTAGGAGGGGGCAAGTTGGTAGAGCGCTTTAAAGCCGACGGGGAGGAGTTTCCGCTCGATGCGGAGAGATCCAGCTCAAGAGGAGTCTGGCCCGGAGAGCTAGAAGCGAACTGACATCCCGGGAGTGGTGTGGTTTGTTCGGCTAGCTGCCGCCGCTGGCTGGAAGCTACTTCTAGACTAAAAGCTCGCTGTGGGCAGGGAATGCATCTACCAACTCTGGTGTGCTGTCCTCTCCCAAGCGCTTGGTACGGTAGTCTGCCCACAGTAAGTGCTCAATGAATGTCATTGAGTGTGGGGGGACATCGGACAGATTATTCAGTCTCTCCGGGCTTCGGTTTCCTAAACTGGAACAAGGCTGTGATGTCCAGGTCCCTTGCTGAGGGTGGTAGGTGGTCTGAGGGTATCCCCCCTCTGCCCCCTCTCCCCCCCAAACCACGCGCTCTGCCCCCCAGGCTCAATCTCACCAGAACTCGAGATCAGCCTGGGGATAGATGCCAGTGAGTCAGATTGAACCCAGTCCTTGTCTTACCTGGGGCTCTCGGACTAAGCCGAAGCTCGAACGGATATCAAACTTCCATTTTACAGATGAAGAAATGGGGGCACAGAGAAGTGAAGGGCCTTACCCAAGGACACACAGCAGGAAAATGGCAGAGCCGGGATTGGAATTTGGCTCCTCTGACTTCCGAGGCCCGTGCTCTTTCCATTAGGCCACACTGCTGCTCACACAGTCCCCTCCCCTCTCTAGGGCCGGAGGCAGAGGAGAGCAAGAGGGCAGAGCCTGGTGTCGAATGAACGTTTGGGCAGCCGGCGCCGCTTCTGCGGAACTAAACGTCCCAGCGGCCCAGAGGGCTAACTGCCCAGACTTTAGATTCTCAGTCTCGTTCTCAGTCTCTTTCGCAGGTTCCTCCCAAGCGCTTAGTACAGTTCTCCGCACGCAGTAAATGCTCAGTCAATACGACTGAATGGAGACCGATAGACTGTAAGTCCATTGCGGGCTGGGAATGTGACCGTTTATTGTTGTATTGTGCTCTTCCAAGTGCTTAGTACAGTGTTCTGCAGGTAGTCAGCGCTCAATAAATAGGATTGAATGAAGGAATGAATGGAATACCATGAGCAGGCAATGGTGCCCCCTGCAGGCTGTGAGAGCCCCCCCCCCCCCAGCCCCCTCTGGCCTGGGCTACCTCCACCCCCATGGGTCGTGGATTCATTCATTCGTTCATTCGATCCTATTTATTCATTCATTCATTCATTCAATAGTATTTATTGAGCGCTTACTATGTGCAGAGCACTGTACTAAGCGCTTGGAATGCACGAGTCGGCCACAGATAGAGACGGTCCCCGCCCTCTGACGGGCTCACGGTCTGATCGGGGGAGACGGGCAGACGAGAACGATGGCGATCAATAGAGTCGAGGCGAAGAACATCTCATAAAAACAATGGCAAATAAATAGAATCGGGGCGATGTACATCTCATTAAACAAAATAAATAGGGCGACGAAGATCTATACAGTCGAGCGGACGAGTACAGTGCCGAGGGGGTGGGACGGGAGAGGGGGAGGAGGAGAGGGAGAGGGGGGAGAAGAGGGTTTAGCTGAGGAGAGGTGAAGGGGGGGGTTGGGGGGAGCGGAGAGAAAAAGGGGGGAGCTCAGTCTGGGAAGGCCTCTTGGAGGAGGTGAGCGCTAACTCTGTGCAAAGGCCCGTACTAAGCCGCCGCCGGACCTGGGGCCGAACATCTCTCTCTGGCGATGGGAGGGGACAGTCTAACTGGTGACTGCTTCTCAGAACTCAAGATCAGCGTGGGGGTAGATGCTAGTGAGTCACACCGAACATAGTCCTCGTCTTACCCATAGCCTAAATGGGAAGTTGAACAGATATTTAACGTCCATTTTACAGACGAAGAAATCGGGGCACAGAGAAGCCAAGGGACTTACCCGAGGACACCCAGCGGGAGAAGGGCAGAGGCGGGATTGGAATTAAGGTCCTCTGACTTCCAGGGCCCGTGGTCTTTCCACTAGGCCACACTGCTTCTCACACATCCCCCTCCCCTCGCCGCAGGACCCCCTCTCTGCCTGCGGAGTAGTCATTGGCCAGGCAAGGCTGGGGCCACCTGCTTTAAAGGGGGAAAGGAGAAGAGCAGGAGAAAGATCTGGGGGCCACAGTGGACCTCGCGCCCAAGCTGAGTCAGGTCGGAGAGATTGACCCGTTGCGGGCAAAAACCCCTCGATACTGGGGTAGCTTAACTCATGGGAAATATAGATAGTTAGATCTAGATCTAGATATTATGGTCTCGGTTAAGCACTCACTATGTGCAAAGCGCCGTTCTAAGGGCTGAAATAGATACAAGGTAATCAGGTCGGACCCAATCCCAAACCCACATGGGGCTCACAGTCCTCGTCCCCATTTTACACATGAGGAAATTGAGGCCCAGAGAAGTGAAGTGGCTCGCCCAAGGTCACGCAGCAGACGAGGCCCGGCGGGGATTAGAACCCGCGTCCTCCGAATCCCAAGCCCGGGCTCTATGCCCCTAGGTCACGTTGCTTCCCTAGAGGTTGATCGGAGTGTGGCCTAAACCCCCCGCCCTCTTGACTTTGCCTCATCCCATCTCACACATCGTTTTCCGATATCTGAGCGCTTGTCCTCTACGCGGGAAGCAGGGGACGTGCCTGTTATATTGCTGCGTTGCTCTGTTGGACTCTCCCAAGCGCTCAGTACCCAGTGTACTGCACACAGTAAGCACTCGATAAATACGGTCGATTGATTGGGGCACCTTCCTTTGGTCTCTCCGTGCCACGCAACCTATCAAAGCCAGTCAACTCATGGCAAAACACAGCGCCAGGAGAGACTCAGAACAAAGTCTTTCAGTGTTTTTAATAATATGTATCGGGCGCTCACTGTGTGTAGACCAGTATACTAAGCGCTTGGGAGAGTAGAATAAACAGAGTTGCTAGATATGTTCAGGCAGAGTGGATGGAGCACGGGCCTGGGAGTCAGAGGTCATGGGTTCTAATTCTGACTCCACCACTTGTCTGCTGGGCGACTTGGGCAAGTCATTTCACTTCTCTGTGCCTCAGTTACCTCTTCTGTGAAATGGGAATTGAGACCGTGAGCCTCACGGGGGACAGGGACTGTGTCCAACCCGATTTGCTTGTCTCCACCCCAGTGCTTAGTACGGCGCCTGGCAAATGATAAGCGCTTAACAAATACCATAATTATTATTATTATTATCACTATCGTTAATGAGGTCCGCCTCCTTTGAGAGAGAAAGAGAGAGAGGGAGAGGCCATCCACTACCCCTCCAGTAAAGTGTAAAATCCGGGCATATTCTGCAACTGGCAAAACAACGGTATACACTTAAAAAAAAGAAAAGAAAAAACATGGCTCCAGAACTCCCTGTCACGTGCTGAATTTTGGTACCGTGGTAGATTTTCCTGACTCCATGTTATCGTCCTAACGTGACCGTTGTGTCACTGTACTGTGCTCTCCCAAGCGCTCAGTACAGTTCTCTGCACACAGTGAGAGCTCGATAAATCCGACTGACTGACGTGGCTCCGTTAACGACTGAGAGAGGACAGCACACGGGTCGGCGATCGTCCTACCGTCTCAGCTGCCCCTTCCAGCTGGGGAAACTCCCGAAGGGTTAAAAAGAGCTTTCGGACCTGAAGGCAGAGCTTCCTTCCTTTAGAGGTTCTAGTGTTTTTTGCCCGTTTGTTTCCAGCTAATTCCAGCCAGGAGAACTTCCCATTCCACTTAGGAAAACTCTCAGAAACCGAGACCTCCAATCTCAGCCTTGGGTTCCTGTTATCTCAGGGAATTTGGACGTGTCTCAAGCCCGTAATCCAGAACAGGGCTTGGCCTCTCCCCCGGCTCCCCATTTCTGATCGTGCGGATCCCGTGCGCTTAATTGCGGCCCAGACTCTTTCTAAAACGATCGGTGGGGGAAGGGAATGATAGGGGGTGAGGGATAGGGCGAGCGCTACTTCAAATTCAGCCTCTCTCCTGATCACCCAAGGAGAGGTGCGCCCCGTAATCCGATTTTAATATCGAGCAGCTCCTCCTGCAAAAAAAGGAAAGAAAAAAAATAGAAAGCGCCTTGGAGATTGGATAGCAGGTTTCCAGAAAGTCTGTTGAAGTTTCTACTATCAGCTGAGCAAATGTCTCTCTACAAAGGCTCTCTTTCAGCTGAAGCGCCACAGAGGCACAATCAACAATGGACATTTCAGCGAGGTCATTATTTCACTAAAGGTAGCGGGATAGAGAAGCTATGTTGAGGAAAAAACAACAGCAACAACGAAACAAAAATCTTTGATTTCCAGCACACTGTTCGTGTTCCCCGCAGAAAGATGTTCCGCACATCTCCCACAATCAAACAGGAGGCAAAGGAACTGAAAGCCGACGTGTGTTTTTCTTTTCTATTCCTTTTCTTTTTTTTCCCCCGAAGTGTATATATATATATTTTTCCCATGCAACTCATTATTTTGAGTTCTCAGTCTTCATTCTAAAGGTTCATCACCTCCCATTTTTACGGCCCTGTCTTTCTGTCTGCCTGTTTCCTCTTTGGCATTATTTTGTTTGTACCTACTGTAATCATTTTGCTGGTCCAAATCTGTGTGGGTGTGCTGGCAGCTTTACAACAAAGTTACATGGGAACTGAGTTAAGGTTGAATATTTATTAGAAGAAGCCATCTGGCGTCAGGCTGTCTGTACGGGGGGCTCTTTTCTTCACTCATCTCTCCTTTCGCTCTCGAGCGCTTCCTCCCTTTTCCTCTTGGGTTCAGCCCTCCCTTCTCCCCCACCCCCCTCCGTTTCCCACCCTTCATGTCAGAGATCTGAAAAGTGGAATGCAGTTCTTAACCCCTTTATTCTGTCCTTCTCCTTCCCGGGCTGAAGGGAATCTCACGCGATCTCCGTCGGCTTTTATTCTCTCTCTCTTCCCCTTCGTCCTCCCCCCGACTCTGGGGCACTTCTTTTTTATTTCTCTCTTGCTAGTGGCATCTAGGGGCTGGACGCTGCGGGGGCTGTGAGATCCAGTCGGATTTTCCCTTTTCCCCCGGAGACGATTTGCCAAATGTTCCCTCTCCCTCCTTTCCCCTCTCCCACCCTGCAGAGTGGGAGTCCCGGAAGCCCGGTGGCTTCTCCGTTTGACCTTTAATTAATTAAAAGTGGCAATGGAACCCCCTTATCGGACACCTTCATCTTCACCTTCCCCCTTTACTCTTGCCCTGCCCCCTCCCTGAAACTCACTCCTTCCTCAGTCTGCCACCTCCAAAACCTCTTGAAGATCCACCTCCTCCAGGAAGCCCCCCCAGTCAACCCCGCCTCCCCGGTCACGTCGTCACACCAACCGCACTCAGGTGGACGTCGGCTTATTTGTATCGCTGGCCGATTAATTTTTCCACCCTCTTCTCACCCCGGGGATCGCTACGATTTTTCTCCTGTCCCCACTTTACGCATACCGTCCGGACTTCCCCGGGTCTCACGGCGGGTTGTAAACTCCTCGAGGTCAAGGCCCGTGTTTTCTCTTTTTAGTATGTCCTCCTTTGGACTGGGAACAGTGCTCTGGGCTCTGTTTGCAGTAGGTGTCCGAGACGGTGCTCTGCAGGGAGTAGGTGCTCAATGTAGTGCTCAACAAACTGCCCCGCACACAGTGGATGTCTGCACACATTAGCCACCTAGTTACATTAATAATAATGATAATGATGGGATTTGTTAAGCACTTACTGTTCTAAGCACTGGTCATCAGGTTGTCCCACGTGGGGCTCACAGTCCTAATCCCCATTTTACAGATGAGGTAACTGAGGCATAGAGAGGTTAAGTGACTTGCCCAAGGTCCTACAGCAGACACGTGGCAGAGCCGAGATTAGAACCCACATCCTCTGACTCCCAGGCTGAGACCTCTTGCCACTAGGCCCTGCACAGCTCTCTACACGCGGTCATTGCTCAGTACCGTGCTCTGCACACGATAGGCCCCCTTTACAGTGCTCTGCACACCGTAGGAGGTCAATGAGTCCTGATGAATTAATAATCAGATGAGGCCCGAGTCAAATTACTCAAAAAAGGGAGATCTAAGAGCCCCGGCTTCCAGCGACCACTCTTATTTTATCAGGCTGGCTGTGGCAGGAAAATTTCTGTCTGTGACAAGAACGTAACTCCTCCCCTCAGCCATCAGGGCCATGCTGGGTTTCGACAAGAGCACTGCTGGTCTAACCGGGAGCACTTCGGGGGCCAACCGGGAGCCCCGTCGGGCTTAATCGGGAACGCTGTCGGGTTAACCGGAAATACCGTGGATATTAATCGGGAGCACTATTGAGGTTAAAGTGGAGGACCGTCGGCTTGACCAGAGACACCTTCAGGGTTTAATCGGGAACCCCATCTGTGTTAACCGGGAGCACCGTTGAGGCTGACGGCGAGCCCCATCGGGATTAGCAGGAGCGGTGTGAACCGGGAGTACTGATCAAAAAAAACATTAAGCGATTTGTTAAGCGCTTATTATGTGCAAGGCACTGTACTAAGCAAAGGGGTGAATGCAAGGAAGTCGGGTTGGACACACGCTCTGTCCTTCATGGGTCTCACAGTCTTTATCCCCATATTACGGGTGACGGAACCGAGGTCCAGAAAAGCGAAATGACTCACCCGAGGTCACACAGCAGACCAGTGGCAGATCCGGGATTAGAACCCAGGACCATCTGCCTCCCAGGCTCGTGCTGCTTCCCCGCAGCGGTCAGAGTTACCCTCAGACGCTTCCCCACGCCAACTTTTCCGCTCCTCGCCGAATGTGTGAAATGGTTCTGGAAGAGAGAAGGAGGTGACTCGTCGTCCTCGGCCTTCCGGGGAGCGGATATCCGCCGAGGGCGGGAAGCAGCCGAGGGGGTTAGTCGCCCAGCCCGGGAAACGATGGGCGGTGGGTCTCGGCTTGGGCCGAGCCCCGGTTGTCCCGGGATGGATCGGCGGACACGCATTCGCCAGCGGACCCGCTCTCGAGACCTACTCTGCCCGCTTGGACCTGGGGTTTTCTGCGCTGGGGGAGGTTTCGGTCCGCTCGAGGCCCAATCTGCTTGCCTGCCGCTGACCACCACAGAACTACCGATGGGAAGTCGTGTGTACAGAACACTCTATTTAGGGCCTACCATGTGCTTTCCTCCTTCAACCCAGCCCACCCGCTTCACTCCTCTAACACCAACCTACTCGCTGTACCTCGATCTGGTCTCCCTCGCCGCCGACCCCTCGCCCACGTCCCGCCTCCGGCCTGGAACGTCCTCCCCCTTCGTATCCGACAGATGATCGCTCTCCCCACCTTCCAAGCCCTGTTAAAAATGCATCTCCTCCAAGTCGCTTTCCTCTCCCGAGCTCTCATTTCCTCTTCTCCCACTCCTTTCTGCATCACCCACGCACTCAGATGGGCACCCTTTATTCACCCCACCCTCGGCCCCACACCACTTACGTCCGTATCCCTAATCCGTTCGTTTCTGATAACGCCTGTCTCTCCTCCTAGACCGTAAGCTGACTGCGGGCTGGGAACGTGTCCGTCGACTCCGTGCCGTACTCTCCCGAGCGCTGAATACGGCGCTCTGCGCCCACTGAGCGCTCAATAAATACAGTCGATTGATTCCCATTCTGTTCAGGGCACGGGCCCGAGAATCGACTCTGCAGAGCACTGTCCTGAGAGCCTACTGTGTGCAAAGCACTCTGCCAAGTGCCCGCTTCGTGCTGGACTGAGAAGCGGCTCTGTGCCGCACACCGTCCCGACGACCTGCTGTGTACAGAATAATAATAATGATGATGTTGGTATTTGTTGAGCGCTTACTATGTGCCGAGCACCGTTCTAAGCGCTGGGGTAGATACAGAGCGATCGGGTCGTCCCACGTGAGGCTCACGGTTAATCCCCATTTGACAGAAGAGGTAACTGAGGCACAGAGAAGTTAAGCGACTTGCCCGCAGTCACCCAGCTGCCTTCCGGGTACTTATCACGTGCCAAGCATCGTGCCGAATCCTTAAAGGCCACTTGGAGATCTCCGCCCGCTCCACGAGGAGGTTGAATTCACGTCAGTGGAAATTGTCCGAGAGCATCAGATCGATCGTAAATAAATGACTGGATGTGGGTGAGAGGGGGCCGAAGGAGACGGCGTCGTGTGAGGGGAAAGGAGGCATCGTATGCCAGGTGGGCTACTCTTCAGTCGCCCAGGCAGGTCCGGAGGAAACCCGACTCACCCGCCCCCACCCCCGCCCCCGGGGCCCGCTGGGGCATCGCCACTTTCCCACGGAATCCCAACGTGGAGTGGAGGCAGAGAAGCTATTCCTGCTCTCCAGATGGCAACCGGTTCTCCCCTCCTCGGGTCCCCTTCAGAGCCTGACGGGATCCCTCCTAAACCCGGCTCTCTCTCGGCCGTGGCTACCCGGGATGCTTTCTCGCGGAAGCTCTTTGCGGCCTACCGACCGTACCGTACTCTCTCGATCGCTTGAGACAGTGCTCCGCTCCCGGTAAGTGTTGGGTAAAGACCCCCCGATTGATTGAATTGGAGTTGGGCTCATTAACACGGCATTCACGTGTATACCCGTAATTTATGGATTCACAGTAATGTCTGCCTCTCCCTCTACACCGTCAATTTGGCGGGGACGGGGACAATGCCTACCATCTCCGTTGTACTCTCCCAAGCGTGTAGTACAATGCTCTGCACACGGTGAGCGCTCAGTAAATGCGATCGATTGTTAGCTGCCGGAGAATGTCTACCACGGAGACGGGGTGAGTGATATAGGACGTCTCCTCCTGTCTGTACCAGGAGAAACTGTGGCTCACCGCAGCATCGTACTTAGTGTCAGACTCCCGGGTGCCTGTAGGCCTGTATGCGACCGATTGAGGATTGCCCCCAGCTTATTCATTTTCAGTATTTACTGAGCGCCTCCTACAGTAGAAAACTGAACTGGATATTTCCCGCATGCCGAACACTGGGCTGCGCGCTTACTATGTGCAGAGCGCTGTACCGGGAGCCCGTGCAGATCACCGTTCTGGATAACTACTGTTTTCAGAGCACTGGTCCCTACCGGGTACAAAAGCACCGTGCAACCTCTATGCGGAGCACTGAACCGAATGCCCACCTTGTGTGCGGTATGTACTGTGCTCCGGTAATGGAGCCTGATAGAGATGTAAGCGACTCAATTCCTGTCCCCATCGAGGTGACAGAAGATAATTTGGGAATAAAAAGGGAAAGCCGATTTTTTTCAGGACTTAAATGAGGCTTTCCAAAGTTTTGTGCGGGCAGGTAGAGCTTCAGCCCAGTTGAAGGTCTGCTCCCTCCGCTTTCCAGCCCCCGCTGACTGATGTCTCCGTAAGGATCGGCAGCCGTCAGGGGATGCCCTCCCGTTTTTAAAAAGGCATTTTCTCCCCAAATATTCCTCTCCCCCTTCACTGCCTCCGGCAAGCTCGGCCTCCTTCAGACGCACAGTGAGCCACTGATGGTCCGGGGGGAGGAGCAGAAACAGTTGGGTCTTGCTGAAAGGGTAGGTGGGGGGTGGACAGCCCGGCCCGATGGGTCACCGAAAGGCCCCGGGCAACAGGCCGCTACTGGGCTAGACAGTAGCCTTTTTTTTTCTCTTTTACCGTACTAAGCACCGGGGTAGAGACAAGCCAATCAGGTGGGACGCAATCCCTGTCCCACTTGGGCTCCAGTCTCGATCCCCATTTTACAGATGAGGGAACTGAGGCCCAGAGAAGTGAAATGACTCACCCAAGGTCACCCAGCAGACCGGTGGCAGAGCCGGGATTAGAACCCAGGTCCTTCTGACTCCCAGGCCCTTGCTCTGTTCACTAGGCCTCCCTGGTAAAGCTCCCTTCTCCTAGGCCCTGAATGACATTCTGTCTTTGCTGCCTTTCTTTTATTAGACATTCTCCAGTATTGCCAAAACAGGCATGTTCAAGATAAGATTCTTGCATTAAGAGGATTTATGTTGATTCCCAAACTCCTCAAAAAAAGGAAAAAAAAAAAAAAGAACCCCAGCTGCTCCAACAGGCTGAATCCAATCTCGCATCGCTGTTTATGAAACGGAGCAGGAGTTAAAGCAAACCGATCTCTGGACTTCTCGTTTAGTCAAACAAAATATTTTTGTTGTTCCTTGACTTTTTCTTCCGAGTACTAATTCCTGCAGGCTATTGTCATTTCAGCTACAGACCAAACCACCCTTTTCCGCAGAGCTTCGGAGCGAAGAATTAGGAAACAGACGAACGTCAAATAATGATAATCTCCAAATATTCCAGAGCGGCTTTAGACGTAATTAATGGCATTTAAACGCCGAGACACTTTAATCCCTATGGAATGATACACTTTTAAAAATTTATTTACGTGGATATAAGCAAGAAGAGTTGGGGATCCACACGATATTTAGACCACTTATCCTGATTTATTGGGCACAAATTAATTTATGGGCCACAAATTAATACATAGTTTGTACGGTAATAAAATCTGAACATCTTGTTAATTCAGCTTTATGTTCAGAAATTATGAACTCGGTATTTCCCGAGGGACCGGGTTTTTCTCAGTCAGAAAGATTGTAAATCGCCAATTGTTTACAATAATCTGTCCTACAAGATTTAATTATTTAAAGTAAGGATTGCCTTCCTGTGGTCTCTGGGAAGAGAGTGGAAATCATTTTGATGCTAAATGATGCAGTTGTAGGGTGTTTTCGGTGGGTCCGTTACACGTAGCAGACCTGGCTTCACTCTTTTAAAAAAAAGTCTCACCATTTTGGCAGTGAGAGAGAGAGATATCCCTTTTGATTTGGATTAGAATCAGGATGACCTTGTTTTCCTCTCGTTTAAACCCGTAAAGCCTCGGAAAGAAAAGCGCTCTAGCAGACCTTGAGTCTGAAGGTAAATAAGGAAACACCTTAAAGGGAGACAAAAACCTTAAGGAGAGAAAATGCTGACAGACAGGCAATTCTCTCTCCTCTCTGGTGAACGTTTGACTAGGGTGGGCTTCCGTCTGCTGTAGCTCTTTCGCCTCCTTTTACTTTTTGGCCGTTCCATCGCACTGAACTCCTGTAAAATCAGCGGGGACGGTACTGATAAATTTATAATGTTGTTTTGTATTTCTGAACGAGGTACCTCAGTAATTAAGTGAAATATTTATGATGAATATAAAACAATGCAAATTCATTTGTTTGCCTGAAAGCAAGCTTGTTATTTATTTAGATTTATCTCCGAGAGATTCTTGCAATTGAATCGCAGTCTGAACGGGAGTGAGGCTTAAAGCCGAGGAGAAAAAGAAGTCTCTTACTGTAGAAGCATTGCATTTAGACAATGATATCCGTATTATAAGTTAGACAAAGGGTGATCCCGAGAACTTTGACCAAATTGAGAAAGACGTTGCATTTGTTCCCTCGAGGAAGGGACTGAGCCAAAGTATTTCCTATTGGTAGGGCAGGATTAGTGTCCATTATGTCTCACTGGAGGAAATTGCATATATGAAGCCTGGTTATTTAGGCCCTGATTCAGCAAAAGTAAAATGAAATCTGGCTTCCTTGCTTGAAAAACGCAGAAAAGTCCACTCTGCATGTTATTTTTAGCAGGAAGGTGCTGAGTATTATTTCGTCTTCCTTTATTTTTTAGCACTTGTTGCAGCCGGTATCTGAAACCCTCTCCCGGGTCGCTACAGAGAGCGGACGGAATATTTCACTTCAGTCGACGGATCGCATTTATTGGGCACCTCGTGGTGTGCAGAGCACAGTGCTGAGCATTTGGGAAGGTAAAACGAAATCAGTAGACGCGATCCCTGTCCTCAAGGAGCTTATGATCTAGCGGGGGAGATGAGCATTAAAATAAATTACAGTTAGGGGAAGTAAAGGAGTAAAAGGATATGTAAGTAAGTCCTGGGGGTAGGGCGAGTATCCAAGTGCTTAGGAGCAGACTGTACTCGGTGAGCTCGTTGGGGGCAGGAACGTGTCTGTTGTTATGTTGTACTCTCCCAAGTGCTTAGTACAGTGCTTCGCACACAGTAAGCGCTCCATCAGTGAATGAATGAGTACGGGCCCAAATGCACAGGTCATGCAGAACTAGGGCAACTGAACGCTGCTCTTTCCCCAAGGGGCACGGTGGGATCTTCCCCCTGCTTCGTGGAGAAATGAAGTGCTTTCCCAAACGCCGGTTCCTCTTTCTTTCCCCCTCCAGACTGTAAGCTCGTTGTGGGCAGAGAATGCGTCTGTTTATTGTTCTACTGGACTCTCCCAAGCGCTTAGTACCGTGCTCTTCACACAGTAGGTGCTCAATAAATATGATTGCCCGACTGACGGACTGAGAACAGATGTTCCCTCCAATCTCCCTTCAACCGGGGAGGCCTGGCCTCCTTTATAAATGGAGTTCTCTCTCCCCTCTGTCCATCTCTGCAGCAGGAACCACCTCGAAGCCACAGCTGCAACTTTGCAGAAATGGACAGATGACACTGTAAAGAGGAAAAAGAAGAGGCACAGTCTCCTTGACAGAGAGGGTTTTGAGTTTGCCAAGGGGCTTTCACTCTAATGTTCCTCTCTCACCCCCTCAACATCCGGGCGAAGTAAGAAGATATGGGAATGATTCTCCCTCCTCTACCGATGGGGATACTGAGGCCCAGAGAGGCTAAGCCACCCGCCCCGGGTCGCCCAGCAGACCTATCATTCGATCAATCCGTAGATCGTATTTACTGAGCGCGCACTGTGCGCAGAGAAGCAGCGTGGCTCACCGGAAAGAGCCCGGCCTTCGGAGCCTCGGGTCGTGGGTTCGAACCCCGGCTCGGCCACTTGTCAGCTGTGTGACTTTGGGTAAGTCACTTAACTTCTCGGTGCCTCAGTTCCCTCACCTGTAAAATGGGGATGAAGACCGTGAGCCCCACGTGGGACAACCTGATTCCCCCGTGTCTCCCCCAGCGCTTAGAACGGTGCTCGGCACACAGTGAGCGCTTAACAAATACCAACATTATTATTATTATATTAGAGTACTGTACTAAACACTCGGGAGAGCACAGTACAACAGAGTTTGCATCGTGGGGATTGGAACATGTATCTTCTGCCTTCCAGGCATGTGCTCTTTCCACTAGACCCTGCTGTCTTCCACTTGAGTGCGTTCAGAGAAATCGGAAGAGAAGGCTTTAATTGAACTACTGGAATCCAAGCAGTGTCCTGAATATTTGGGTAGATTAAAGCAGATTGTCCAACGTAAAGCTCATATTCTTAGGGAGAAGGACAGGTACTTAATCTCCATTGTACAGATGAGGAAACTGAGGCCCAGAGAAGTTAAGTGACTTGCTCAAGGTCAGCCAGCAGAAAGGGGCAGAGTTGGGATAATAATAATAATAATGATGATGATAAAGTACTAATCATCAGCACTTAGAACACTGCTTGGCACATAGTAAACCCTTAACGCTTACCGTAATTATTATTATGATTATAGTGTTTGTTGAGCATAACCTAAGGAAAAGTGCACAGGTTGAGAGTCAGAGGACACGAAGCAACGTGGCTCAGTGGAAAGAGCCCGGGCTTGGGAGTCAGAGTTCATGGGTTTGAATTCCGGCTCTGCCTCTTGTCAGCTGTGTGACTGTGGGCGAGTCACTTCACTTCTCTGGGCCTCAGTTCCCTCATCTGTAAAATGGGGATCAACTGTGAGCCTCACACGGGACAACCTGATGACCCCGTATCTACCCCAGCGCTTAGAACGGTGCTCTGCCCGTAGTAAGCGCTTAACAAATACCAACAAATGCCTGAGTTCAAACTCCAGTTCTGCCTCATGTCTGCTGCATAAGCTCGGGCAACTCACTCAACTTCTCTATGCCTCAGTTACCTCATCTATGAAATGGGGATTAAGAGTGCGATCCCCATGTGGCCCAGGGACTGCATCCTACTCGATTAGCTTGACTCCACCCCAGTATTAAGTAGAGCGTCTGGCACATAGCTAGCACTTAATAAATACCGTTAAAAAAAAATGTTTGGAGAATCGCCTGGGATACTGGGACCGGTGCAAGCCACGAGAGCTCTTTCCTTCCATGCCGTCACTCCATCTTGGGGCAGTTCAGGGAGAGGAGGCGGAGAGAAGAGCCACACATGGAGATGAGGTCTCTCTGGAGGGGATTCTGCAGACTTCTCGGGAGCAAAAAAGCCCCAGAAGTCTCCCACGGAGAGAAATTCCTTGGCTGATGGTCTGTCCTGCTTAGAATTTTTGAAGGAGTTCAGGCTGTTTGAGAGAAATCTGGCTAAGATTCCCCATCTGTGAGAATGTGTCATCATCCATTTCGTTATAAGCTCCTTAAGGGCAGACCAATCTCTCTTCCGCTTAGTTTATGCCCACAAGCCACCCGGCCTAGTGCTCTGCCCGCAGTTAGGTGTCCAGTACAGTCCTCTGACCCCGGTAGATGTGTATCATAGTGTTCCGTGCCCAGACACAGCCCAGTACGGCGCTCTGCACATAGTGTTCGGTTCAGCGCTCCGCACCCAGTTCAAAAGCCTGCATCCTGAAGTTTCCCGTACAGCGCTCTGCACCCGGTAGGCCGGAACCGACCTCTGCAAACTGTTGGCGTCCAGTACGGTGCTCTGTACAAGAAAAGCTCATCGCAGCAACTCTGCAAAAGGTAAGTCCCCAGAATAGTATTCTATGCGCAATAGGTACTCAAAGATATATAAGGGATGGACGAACGCGTTTCTGAAACAAACCCAATCTCTGTTAATCTTCAGAGTGTTGATCTCCTCCAAGCCATTTCCACGGGTTGGGGAAGATGGAAGGCTGGGGTGGTTTATCGTCATCGTCCCTTATGCTCCATCAGTTTGAAAGAGGGCCATTAGGCAGGTTTCGGGAAAACGTGGGTCAGGCAGCAGTGGAGAAGCGGATGCCTTCGATTAAGCCCTCCCAGAATGCCGATGGACAGGTTAATAATAATGATAATAATGATAACTGGTATTTGTTAAGCGCTTTCTACATACCAGACACTGTACTAAGCACTGGGGGTGGAGGGATACAAGCCAATTGAGTTGGACACAGTCCCTGTCCCACATCGGGCTCCCTGTCTTAATCCCTGCTTTACAGGAAACTGAGGCCCGGAGAAGCGAAGTGACTTGCCCAAGGGCACAGAGCAGGCAAGTGATGGAGCTGGGATTAGAACCCAGATCCTTGACTCCCAGGCCTGTGCTCTTTCCACTAGGTCACACACTACTTCTACTACTACTACTAATAGCAGCGCCTTTTTTACTAATAATGATATTAAGGGCCCATTAGGTGTGAAGCACTGGGGTAGATCTGGGATCGTGGTATCATACACAGTCTAGTAAATGTTCTCCCCTGACTTGAAAGCCTTACTGAAGGCACCTCTCTGCCAAGAAGCCTTCCCTGACCAAGTGGCTCAGTGGAAAGAGCCTAAGCTTGGGAGTCAGAAGTCATGGGTTCGAATCCCGGCTCCGCTGCTTGTCAGCTGTGTGACGGCGGGTAAGACACTTAACTTCTCTGGGCCTCAGTTACCTCATCTGTAAAATGGGGATGAACTGTGAACCTCACGTGGGACAACCCGATGACCCCCGTATCTCCCCCAGCGCTTAGAACACTGCTTTGCACATAGGAAGCGCTTAACAAATACCAACATTATTATTCTCTTCAACTCCCTACCGCCTCGCCCTGACTTGTTCCCCGTATTCACCCCCCCCCACCCCGGCCCCTCGACACTTATATCTGTAATTTCATTTATTTATATTAGGGTCCGTCTCTCCCTCTAGACTGCAAGTTGGTGGTGGGCAGGGAAGGCGTCTGATTATGGTTATAGTGTACTCTTCCAAGCTCCTAGTCCAGTGCTCTGCACAGAGTAAATGCTCAATAAATACGATTTAATGACTAACTGACTGACTCTCTGCAGCGTGGGGAGGGTTAGCAGCCTTTTGGGCTAGTTTCACGCCCCATCCCCACTGCGGGTTGGGGGCTGTCGGCAGAGAAGACAGGATGGGGGGCGAGAGGGGACCTTCCTTCCCCTGTTGGGACGTGGCGGGCTGATTCCCCCTGGCCCTGGGCACGAAGGCTGCCCGTCACAGGAGGTGGGAGAGAAGCTCGGGTGGAGTGTGGAAGAAGCCAGGCTGGGCAAACCCCAAACGGCTGTGGATTTATGGACGGCGGAGATTCGAAGGAAGCTGACGGGAAAAACTGCCTTCGCCGCGGAACACCGGAGGGCCTTCGTATAACATCAACACGCACCCCGAGAAGAGCTAATTGAAAAGAAGCTTTGTGCACGGAGAACGCAATTAAGCAACGAGCCGTGGCGGGCGGCCACTCTCTGAGGGGGAGAACCCGTCTCAGGTGCTGTTAAAAGGTCGAAGACCAAACGATTTCAACCCCCGAGCTCGGCTATAAACGCCTTAAAAATGGGCGAGATGGTGTGCGTTGCTCTGAGAGAGCGGGCTTTCTGTATGCAAATCAAGGGGGAGAGCTGATTTCTGGGCATTTCCTCACCTCGGTGGGCGACTTCAAAGTGTTCCCTCTCCAGACAGGGCTCTGCACACAGTAGGAGTGCAGTAAATTTGATCGACTGATTGATTGCAGGCAGACCCCTTAGAAGGCCCTCTTGACAAATCCGTTAAAAAAAGCTTGAGCTATGAAACTCACCGCGTCTGAAGCGCCGGGATTAGAATCTGTCCTCCAGGTCACCCGCAGCCCTGAAGGCAAACAGGTCCACGGTGTTAGAAGCCCTTCACGTCCTACGTGGGGCTCACGCTCTCAATCCCCCATTTTACAGATGAGGTAACTGAGGCAGCGAGAAGTTAAACGACTTGCCCGAGGACCCACGGCCGACAAGGGGCGGGGCCGGGATTAGAACGCGGGTCCTTTCATTCAACCAGTCGGTCAAGCAAAGGCATTTATCGAGTGCCGCTTTGCGAAGATCACTGTAGGAAGCTCTCGGGAGAGTACAGATGAGTAGAAATGATCTCTGCCCTCAAAAAGCTCACGGTCTATCCAATTCAATCGAGTTCCTTCCGTATGTGCTTTGAAGAGTCTTCCGCTCATAGAAGTTGCCCAACCCATCCTATCGATGCCTCCTTTGAAATTTTAACCACCCCCGACTCCCATTCAATTGATCTCCCATCTCAATTTCTGTAACCCCTCTCGTCCAGAGTAAACCCTAAGGGTCTGGGACAGGTTCTAAAGCGTCGATCGATCAACCGATGGCATTTATTGAGCACTTACTGTGTGCAGAGCACTTGGGGGGGTCCGATATAACAAAGTTGGTAGACACTTTATCTGCCCATAGGAGCTTAGGAAGCAATACGGAAATACAGAGATTTGGACTCTTTCCGGTGCTCCACTTGCTTTTAGATTCCCACCTTCCAAATTGCAAAAAGAATAAATAAAACTTGAAGGTTTTTTCCTTCAAAAGAAGGTTGGAAAATCTGAAAACTTCTCCACGAGGTCTTCCCCGATCCTTGTCTTCACCCACGGCTCATTTTTGCATCTGCTCCTTCCTTCCCCTCTTTCGCCAATCTCCAGTTCCTCTGCGCTGTTGGTTTCCCCTCTCGCTCAATTTTAACCTCGATGGAGTTTATTTATTCCCATAGAATTTGATTCATGATGCATGAAAACACTGTGACCTAGTGGAAAGAGCACGGGCCTGGGAATCAAGATCTGGGATCTAATCCCACCTCTGTCACTCGTCTGCTTGTGCGACCTTGGGCCACTCATTTACCTGCTCTGGGCCTCGGTTTCTTCATCTGTAAAATGGGGATCGAGACTGTTAGTACAGTGCCTGACATACAGCGGGCACTTAATAAATACCATTTTTTTAAATGTCCATAGAATCTGCCGGAAAGTATAGAGTGTGAATTGTTCCATATCCTGAGATCTCCTTCACTTTCAAATCCTCCCAGGTTCTCTAAACTTTCTCTCAAATGCCGCAAATCGAATATTGATAACGTTTCGTGGATGGATGAGGCAGTGTTTTGCTAAGGGATTTGCAAACTTCCTTTCAAAACCACTTTTACGTTAATAGCCCCATAACTGCTTAAATCATAAGGCACATTTCTGTGCTCTAGTCCAATAGAACTGGGAAAAATCTTTGCTACTTTAGCATTCTATTAAACCGCAAGGAAGGTCAAGGGTCCAGAAATGTTCACTGTTCAGGATGGGGCAGAAGGATCTTGATTTTTGACCTCAGACAGGGCCAAAAGTCCATCGCCAGTAATATCCTTATATAGATATTTTATTTTTAAGGCGTCTCGATTGGAATACAGCGAGCCGACTGTGATAGTGACCTTCTTCACTCTCTTTCTTGATTTCCCAGCAGTTATAGTTCACTGATCTAGAATGGTAATCTTCCTGAATAAGCTCTGGGCTTGTCTATGATCTGCAAGAGTGTCTTTATGTCAGAAAGATCAAGCACTGCGAATTGCTCACTTAATAGTGTCAGGGAGAGTTATGAAATTCTTTTCCCCTGAAAAAGGCTCTCGATGCCTTCCCGGTAAAACGCCACAGACCGATGCTTTCAGAACTTTCTCTCGGGGCTGGACCTAACACGCGATCTGGTTTGCTTTGACTTGATGGCGGTTTAAAAGACTCAGTGGATACGAGAGAGGCAAAGTTAATTCCTTTTCTCCTACCAGTTTTAACTCTTGCTACCTATTAATAGAGTCGGCCTGCATTCTGCAGATGTCTTTGATGTCGGTGAGCCTGTCTTTCAGAGAGAATCGCCTACATCCGTGGGCACGTCTGTGAAGGTCCGGTGGGACCGAATATAATTTTGCAGAAAACGACCCAAGTTTATAATGCGTGTTCGGCTACTCTGACTTAATTCCCCTGCCCTAGACCAATTATGTACATGTATTTAGTGCATCGAATGTGTAACAATTAATATTGATGGGTAAATGAGGATGCGTGTTCTGTCACTGTTTTATTCAAATGTGATGTGTCAAAATGAGTTTGATATGAAATGCAGAGTGATAGATCTGAGGTGTGTAGTGTTGTGGGACAACCAGCGGAGAAACCAGAATCTCTCTCCCGTCTCCTCTCAGTGTCTCCAAGCTTCTCTAGGAACACGAGGAATCGATCCAGTCTCGAGACTGGAAATCGTGTCCCGCTGATGGAGAAGAGAACCGAGCCATTAGAAACTCTGCCTTTTATGCATACATTCATATTGATTTTCTTCTTTATGATAAAATTAACCGTAGTTCAGAAAGCCAAAAATGATCACCTCATAAAAATCCTAAAATACTTTTTCATGACTTCAGTTTTCCATTAATTAAATTTACTTTGTTAAAATGTATTTTGGAAATGCATATTTATATAATCCACTGTCTCCAGTGATAAATCACTGCTCTACTTTTCTCTGGGCCATTTTTTTTTTTTGCGGGGGGGAGGGACGGGCAGAGGGCGACTGCAAGAGGGACCCCAGCAATTTCCCTGACCCTGAAAGAATGAATGAAGAGAATTTTGAAGTAGATGAAAATAAAAGACCTAACGAAGCAGGACTCTCTCAGCATAGTACCAGTCACACAATTGCATAGTTAAAAACAAGTTCCTCTCTGAAGTGCTATTTTCAGGACTCCAGAAAACCTCTCGTTCTTGTAGAGAATGCGGTTTTGTATCGACACCAGATTGAGCTCAGGGAGGAATTCGAGAAAAAATCTCGCAACATCTCCCATGAGGATAACACACCAAAGTCTCCTCAGTCTTAGAGGGAACACACTAATTCGGTATCCTCACTGGAAGCAGGGATGAGCCCAGACAGCTTGAAAACAGAACGAGAAAAGCATCTCAGCGAAGGTCCACGGACAGTCAGACTTTCCAGAAGACTGAAGAAGACGTCGGAACGTGACGCGGTGTACGGCATCTCGGTCGTTATCCTGGTGAACGGCGCATAGGTGTTTGCTCGCTTACGGTGCTGGGGTTTTGCCTGCCAAAGTGAGTTACTGTATCTGGAAAAAAAAAATGATTTTCACATGAACGTATCGATCTTCCTCGAACTTAAGCAAGTTCTTATGCTGTAGAACTGAATAGCCCTACCTATTTAGATATGCAAGCACGCATGAATCATGTAGATTGTATGAAGAGGAGCCGGTCTCTCCCGGATGGAGGGAGGCGCGATCGGAGTTTGGCCATTTCGTCCCTCGGTCGAGCCCATTTCTAATGAGTTTTCTTCCAGGGCAGGGAGCAGCTGGCCTGCTTGGGAATCAAGTGGTGGTCGGACCAGGAGAGTGAGAGAAGTCACTGGGAAAGAGTCAGATTTCTCTTTGTTTTAAAGTCGAACACATGGGCCAAATCGGGGTTTAACTCGGGGAGAAGCGGGGAGGGGGATGGACAAGCATGCACCTTTTTAGACAGACTCAGCTGAAGTGGGACAGTTGGACTGTTTCCGCTCTGCTTTCAGCCCCATCTCACCACGGCTCCAATCACTGTTAGGTTTCTTTTGTTGTTTCTTTTGTTTTTTTTCTAATCTGCGCTCTCTCTCCCCTCTCCTCTGGAGGGTTTCACCTGCCTCTGGCTCAGCTCAAAACATTTTATTTCCACTCCAAATATTGTTTCAGCGTGTCCTCCTCGCCCCCACCTGCAGAGTTTTCCACTCTCTGTGTTGACCCAGGAGGACGCAGATCTCTTTCATACTTTCGTCCAGGATGCGTGCAGGAAAAATCCAACCTCTCGTCACGTTTCCTCCGAGTCGACTTTCGTCCCGTGTGGCACTTAGAAGCGAGCGGGGTTTCAGAAGATGGGGTGAGCGGGAGAGGGGCAGATTTTGGAAACCGGGGAGACCTCGTCCACGCCTGAATCTCCGGCCACGGGCGTTCGGGCGCTTCTACGAACGGGTCCCGGGCTTTCCGGAGGCGATTCTGAAACGCTGCGGTGCAAACTCTGAAATGAATTAATGAGGAGTGACACCGAGGATGAAATCTATATGGGTGTGTGTACAGCAGCTAACATGGCAACTGAAACACAAAGTCTCTTTTTCTCCCATTTTGCCAACTCTGGTACGCACTTCCCACAGAGGACAGGAATTAACGACCGGTCTCCTCTGGAAAAAAAAAAAAAAATCTGTATGAATCGAATAAAATGTAGAATCTGCAAATGGAGTTCTAAAATGATGCAGTTAAAGTTCCATATGTGGTCTATTACGGTAACCGGGAACATGTGTGTAATAAAGATGGGGCAAACTCACTCAAGGACCAGAGAAGCAGAAGGCTGACGTGAAACCCGATTTCGTCTTCCAACCCAACCCGGTGGTTTCCGAAGCTTCCGCCACTCTACGTCCATTAGACCGTGAGCTCCGTTCAATCCCATTCGTTAAGCGCTTACTGTGTGCAGAGCACTGTACTAAGCGCTCGGGAAAGTGCAGTACCATGATAAAGAGTGACAATCCCTGCCCACGAGGAGCTCACAGTCTAATGAACCTTCTGCTTCTGTTGGACTTTCCCCAGAGACCACTTAGTAATCATAATAATGATAACCGTGGGTTTCGTTAGGCACTTGCTATGTGCCGGGCACCGTACTAAGCGTCGGGGTGGAACCAAGCAAATCGGGTTGGACACAGTCCCTGCCCCACGTGGGGCTCACAGTCTCAATCCTTATTTTTCAGACGAGGTAACTGAGGCCCAGAGAAGTGAAGTGACTTCCCCAAGGTCACACGGCAGACAAGCGGTGGAGATGGGATTAGAACCCAGGACCTTCTGAGTCCCAGGCTCGTGCTTTATCCACTTAGCCGTGACAGCGTCTTGTGCTCGGAAGGTGACCTATAAATATCATTCTACTACTCTTAGTATTACTATCCCCCTTTAGGTGCTCAATAAATGCACTTCTTGTCCTCTCGATGCTACTATCCCCCAGTAGGTGCTCAGTAAATACGATTCTATTTTTGTTAGTACTACTATTCTCAAAGGAGGTACTCAATAAATAATGGCGATAACAATAATTACGGTACTTGTTAATAATGATAATAATAATGCTGGTATTTGTTAAGCGCTTACTACGTGTCAAGCACTGTTTTAAGTGACGAGCAGCCGAGTCGGGATTAGGACCCGTGACCTCTGACTCCCAAGCCCGTGCTCTTTCCACTAAGCCACGCCGGCACTTACTATGTGCCAAGCACTGTTCTAAGTGCTGGGGTGGATACAAGCAGATGAGGTTGGACACAGTCCCTGTCCCACACGGGGCTGACAGTCTTCATCCCCATTTTGCAGATGAGGTACCTGAGGCCCAGAGAAGTAAAATGAGGGCCCGAGGTCACACAGCAGACGCGTGGAGGAGCCGGGATTGGAACCGAGGTCCTACTGGCGTCCAGGCCTGTGCTCTTTCTACTATTGCTACTGTTACTATCCCTCAGTAGGCGCTCAACAAATACCATTCTCTTACCCTTAGTACTACTATCCTCTATTAGGCGCTCAGAAAATACCATCCTCCTACTGTTAGTACCACTGTCCCCAGGTTGAATGACTCTTCCCGTTATGGCCCCGTGGGACAATACTCACGGCATTTGTTAAGCACTTCCTATGTGCCAAGCACCGTTCCGAGCACTCCGATGGCCCGTGACTGGCCTCGCATAACCAACTCTAAGAACACGAAACAAAAACTCCTCACTCTAGGCTTCAAGGCTGTCCATCGCCTCGCCCCCTCCTACCTCTCCTCCCTTCTCTCTTTCTACCGCCCGCCCCGCACGCTCCGCTCCTCCGCCGCCCGCCTCCTCGCCGTCCCCCGTTCTCGCCCGTCCAGCCGTCGACCCCCGGGCCGCGTCCTCCCGCGGTCCCGGAACGCCCTCCCTCCTCACCTCCGCCAAACTGACTCTCTTCCCCTCTTCAAAGCCCTACCGAGAGCTCCCCTCCTCCAGGAGGCCTTCCCACACTGAGCTTCCCCTTTTCCCTCTGCTCCCTCTGCTCCCTCTCTGCCCTCCCCTTCACCTCCCCTCAGCTAAGCCCTCTTTTCCCCGCCTTTCCCTCTGCTCCTCCCCCTTCCCTTCCCCTCCCCTCGGCACTGTGCTCGTCCGCTCAGTTGTACATATTTTTTATTACCCTATTTGATAATAATGTTGGTATTTGTTAAGCGCTTACTATGTGCCGAGCACTGTTCTAAGCGCTGGGTTAGACGCAGGGGAATCAGGATGTCCCACGTGGGGCTCACAGTTTTAATCCCCGTTTTACAGATGAGGTAACTGAGGCACAGAGAAGTGAAGTGACTTGCTTTATTTATTCTGTTAATGAGATGCCCATCCCCTCGATTCTATTTATCGCTATTGCTTTTGTCCGTCCGTCTCCCCCGTTAGACTGTAAGCCCGTCAATAGGCAGGGACCGTCTCTGTTGTCGATTTGTCCATTCCAAGCACTTAGTAGAGCGCTCTGCACGTAGTAAGCGCTCAATAAATGCTATTGAATGAATGAACGAACGAGAGGGGATGGGGTGCAACGACCGGGAGGCCAGCGGGAGACGGAAGCCGACTACGCCACGGGCCTGGCCCATCCCATGACGGGTGGGGGGCCTACTGGCTCGCTCAGGAAAGCCACTCTACAAACCAAGGCTGGAAGAAGAGAGCTCCTCCTTTGCCTCGGGGTCCTTGGGGCTAGAAAGGCTGGGATAGGAGAAGTAGCGCGTACGGCAGAAAAGACAGACGGAAAGGGGTTTTCGGTTCACTGGAGGGAGCGGGGAAGGGACGGGGGTGGGAGGAGAAGAAGAAAAACGAGAAAAGCACCGTCGTTGGGAAAGACTAAGCGAGGAAACGACGCGGGGGAACTTGGGAACGGCTACCTCCACCAAGCTCCGGGAAGACGACGGCGAGATTCTCTCCGTGAGCGGAAGCGAGTGGGAGCCGCGGACCCAAACCGCGCACGGATTCACGGCTCTCGGCCCGGGTTGGGTTCGTCATCGACACACGCCGCGGCGCTTCTCGGATCCACCTTCTGGACTCCCGATCTCTCCACGCGTCGGCTCGAGGAGAGCGGTTCCTCTGCTGAACGCCCCGCTCCGTCCATCAGAGAAGCAGCGTGGCTCAGTGGAAAGAGGCTCGGGAGTCAGAGGTCGTGGGTCCTAATCCCGGCTCGGCCACTCGTCTGCTGTGTGACCTTAGGCAAGTCACTCAACTTCTCCGTGCCTCAGGTCCTCATCTGTAAAAATGGGGTTTAAAAAATGTGAGCCCCATGTGGGACAATCTTATCACCCTGTATCTCCGCCAGCGATTGGAACAGTGCTCTGCACGTAGTAAGCGCTTAACAAATACTATAATTATTATTATTATCTTGGTTGGTCTGCTACCGTTCTCCGTCAGCCTGCCGCTCCCTGGCCACGTGGTTTGGGTCTGTGGTTCTCCGTGATTTTAAAGGATTTCTTCGGCCCTTGCTGCAGATGCCTTTCTCATTTTGTCCCCCCGTGCTCTTAAGTGCTGACTGTGTGCCAGGCATTGTACTAAGTGCTGGGTTAGGAACAAACTAATCAGGATAGACACTGTTCATGTCCCACTTAGGGCTCAGTCTTGCAGATGGAATAACTGAGGCACAGAGAATCAATCAAAAAATCAGACAGTAGTATTCATTGAGTGCTCACCATATGGGAAGCAGCGTGGCTCAGTGGAAAGAGCACGGGCTTGGGAGTCAGAGGTCATAGGTTCGAATCCCTGCTCTGCCACTTATCAGCTCTGTGACTGTGGGCAAGTCACTTAACATCTGTAAAGTGAGGATGAAGACCGTGAGCCCCTTGCGGGACAATCTGATTACCCTGTAGCTACCCCAGCGCTTTGAACAGTCCTCCGTATATAGTAAGCGCTTAACGAATACCGACATTATTGTATGCAGAGCACTGAAAGGTCCCACGGCAGATCCAGGTCCTTCTGATTCCCAGGCCCGTACTCTATCCACCAGGCTACGCTGCTTCTCCAGCTCCAGCCTTCCGCACGCCAGCTGCCGGCGTCCATTCTCCACACAGGGCCTGCCAGTGGAGGAGATTTGGGAGGAGCCACCGCCTCGAGGCCGGTCAGTCCACTCTACTCCGGTTCCGAAAAGGAACAGTCAAAGACGGACGTGCAGATCACATCAGGATCTGCAGGATCCTCCTCTGATCTTTCCCTCGTACTGATAATGGTGGGATTTGTTAAATGGCTACTCTTTGCCCAGTAAATGTGGCTTCACGGCAAGAACATGGCCCTGGTAGTCAGAGGACGAGGATTCGAATTCTGCCGCCAACACTTGTCTGCTGTGTGCCTTTGGGCAAGTCACTTCGCTTCTCTGTGCCTCGGTTCCCTCGTCTCTAAAATGGGGATTAAGACCGTGAGCCCTAACTGGGACAACCTGAACAGCGTGGCTCAGTGGAAAGAGCACGGGCTTTGGAGTCAGAGGTCATGAGTTGGAATCCTGGCTCTGCCACTTGTCAGCTGTGGGACTGTGGGCAAGTCGCTTCACTTCTCTGGGCCTCAGTTACCTCATCTGTAAAATGGGGATTAAGACTGTGAGCCCCACGTGGGACGACCCGATTCCCCTATGTCTACCCCAGCGCTTAGAACAGTGCTCTGCACATAGTAAGCGCTTAACAAATACCAACATTATTATTATTATTACCCCAGCGCTTAGAACAGTGCTCGGCACATACTAAGCACTCAACAAATACCACAATCATTACGATTATTATTATTAAGCAGTAGGTTAGATACGAGATGATCAGATCAGATTCAGTCCTTGTTCTGCATAGGGCTCTCAGGCCAAGGGGGAGGGATGACAGGTATTTAATATCCATTTTGCTGATGAGGAAACTGAGGCACAGAGAGGTTAAGTGATTTGCCCCACTTTTAGCTGGAGCAAGGACCCAGACCTTCTGCCTCCCAGTCCCATGCTCTTTCCCTTAGGATAGCTAATCAATCAAACTATCAATAGTATTTGCTGAAATCTTTCAGTATCCAGAGCACTGTACTAATCAAACAATTAGTCAGTGGTATTTATTGACTGCCAACTGTGAGCAGAGCACTATATTCATCACTCAATTAATGGTATTTATTGAGTGCTTACTGTGTGCAGAGCACTGTCCCTAATACACTTCCTTGTTCCCCATTTTTCTTTGACTTCTCAATGATTCCCTTCCTCTTTTTTTTTTTCATTCTTCCAATTTGAATTGACAGGAAGTCAAAAAGGACCATGATTCTCAGGTCTCTGTGGGCAGGGAAAGTGTCTACCAACTCTGTTGTGTTCTCCCAAGCGCTTAATACGGTGCCCTGTACACAGTAAGCGCTAAATAGACGTGCTTGATTGATGGATGTCCCTGTCATCTCAAAGATCCCAAATGCCAGGGTAAGAAACATAGAATTGGCCTCAGGGATCGACATTTTATTTTTTTTAAATGGTATTTTTTTAAAAACATCTACTCTGTGCCAGGCAACTTTACTAAGCGATAGGGTAGACAGGAGATAATAGGTTTGGACACAGTCCGTGTCCCGCATAGGCTTACCGTCTCAATTCCCATTTTCCAGATGAGGTAACTGAGGCCCAGAGAAGTGAAGTGACTTGTGTGAGGGCACGCAGCAGAGAAATGGCGGAGTCGGGAATAGAACTCAGGTCCTTCTGCCTCCTAGGCCCGTGCTCTATCCACTGGGCGATGGTGCTTCCTCTGAGCATTTTCCCCCAGGTCTTTCCAGGACTAGTCCATCTGCCCCGAAGCCATTCCTGCAAAAAATGGCTTTCCTTCAGGTTTTCTGACCCTGTACGTAGGAATCGATCATTTTATTGAGCAGCTACCGCCTGTCAGTCGGTCATATTTATCGAGCGCTTACCGTGTACAGAGCACTGTACTAAGTTCTTGGGAGAGTACAATAGAACAGACACTTTTCCTGCCCACAGTGAGCTTACAGACCAGAGCGGGAGACAGCAAGCAACTGGTAGGGCTGGGATTAGAAGCCAGGTCCTCTGAATCCCGGGCCTGTGCTCTTTCCGTTAATAACGATGGTATTGGTTAAGCGCGTACTATGCGCCAAGCATTCGTTCATTCAATAATATTTATTGAGCGCTCACTATGTGCAGAGCACTGCACTAAGCGCTTGGAATGGACAGATCGGTAACAGATAGAGACGGCCCTTTGACGGGCTTACGGTCTAGTCGGGGGAGACAGTCGGGGGGAGTGCTCAGAAGCACTGTTCTAAGCCCTGGGGTGGATACAAGGTAATCAGGTTGTCCCACGTGGGGCTCACAGTCTTCATCCCCATTTTACAGGTGAGGTAACTGAGGCACAGAGAAGTGAAGTGACTCGCCCAAAGTCATACAGCTGATAAGTGGCCGATTAGGAATTTTGAACCCATGACCTCTGACTCCCAAACCAGTGCTCTTTCCACTAAGCCACGCTGCTTCTCCATAGGCCCTGTGGCTCCTCACACGGTGAGCGCTTAACAAGCACCATTACAAAACACTAAAGGTAGAATATAAAAACCTGTGACTGTTCCATCTGACGGGTGACGTCCGGTCAGTCCTTACACACGTGGAAAACTGTGGATTTTCAGAGACGATGGTGGATTCGGCAGGGGGCAGGGGCACGCTGGCTAATAATAACGGATGATCGATTCCAGCCCCTACCGGCTCTCCGGCGGGCCACAGACGTTTATTCATCGACGGATCGGACGGCTTGCCTGGGTTCCGCGTGCGCGTTTCGTTTCATTATAGCGGCGTAAACCTTTCCCGGCTTGGCGTCGAGGTTAATTATTGACTTCTCGGGTGGTTCCGGCTACGGTCGCTGCCTTTGTCTCCGGAGTCACCGGTGCCTTCCACGGCGGAGGCCCGGTGTAACTTCTCAATTGAGAGTTTTTATGGAGTTTTAATTCGAAAGAATTTAAGGAGGCTGCTTATGTGGAACTTCAAGGAAACCTGGGGCTGCCTGGGAAGCGATTTGGATTACGCTGCAGCAATCGGTTTGCGGAGGTGGCAACCGGTGATCGAGAGCGTGCGACGAATGCCTGATCTTTGATCTGTGAGAAATGTCTGACGAACAGATGAAGAGACTGGAGATGAAGAAATGTCGGGCTCAGGAGAGCCCGGAACGAGGTGGAAAAAGGCAACAGCGAACATATATCCAAGTCCTCCTCATCTCCCACTCCTCCTCATCGCCCACCCTAATAATGATAATAACGATGGTGGTATTTGTTAAGCGCTTACTATGTGCAATGCACCGTACTAAGCGCTGGGCAGGTACAAGGTGATCAGGTGGTCCCACGTGGGGCTCACAGTTTTCATCCCCATTTTACAGAGGAGGTCACTGAGGCACCGAGAAGTGAAGTGACTGGCCCAGAGTCACACAGCTGGCAAGCGGCGGAGTCGGGATCGGAACCCATGACCTCTGACTCCCAAGCTCGGGCTCCTTCCCCCGAGCCGCGCGGCTTCTCTGCTCCTCTACCTAGTCGAGTAACGGCTTGGCCTCGTTGCAAGCCTACAGGGCTGAGAGCCAGACGACCCGTGTTCCCATCTTGGCTCTGCGACACGCCTGCTGGGTGACCTCGGGCAAATCACTTCACTTCTTTGTGCCTCAGTTCCCTCATCTGTAAAATGGGGATATCTTTACAGTGTTGGTAAAGATAGGCACTGTACCTAGCTTACAGCCTTAACCCCAATTTTACAGATGAGGTCACCGAGGCACGGAGAAGTGAAATGACTTGCCCGAGGTCACGCGGCGGAAAAGTGGCGGAGCCGCCAGATCAGAACCCAGATCCGACCGTGTCCGACCTCATTTGCTTGTATCCACCCCAGCGTTTAGTACAGTGCTTGGCACATAGTAAGCGCTTAGCAGATACCGTAATTGTTATTATTATTCTGAATCCCGGGACCGTGCTCTACCCACTAAGCCACGCCGCTTCCCCTTCAATCCCACTCCCTCAAATGGGACGGGAGGGTCTGGCCCGATTATCTTGTATGTACCCTAGCGCTTAGTACAGCGATCGACACATAGTAAGTGGTCTAAAATTAATCGTTATTTGTTTGTCTTACAAGGTTCCACAACAGAATCCGCACTCGGTGGGAGGAAAGGAGGTCTCGGAACTCTGGGCCTTGGTTTTAACGTCTCTAGAATATAATTCGGCACTTATGGATGTATCTGTAACTTTTTTTTATTCGAACTGATGTCTGTCTCTCCCCCTTTACGCTGTGAGTTCGTTGTGACTGGGTACTGTCCCTCTTTATTGTTGTACCGAGCCACGAGAAGCAGCGTGGCTCAGTGGAAAGAGCCCGGGCTTGGGAGTTAGAGGACGTAGGTTCGAATCCTGGCTCTGCCACTTGGCAGCTGTGCGACTGTGAGCAAGTCACTTCACTTCTCTGTGCCTTCGTTACCTCATCTGTAAAATGAGGATTAACTGTGAGCCCCATGTGGGACGACCTGATTACCCTGTATCTACTCCAGCGCTTAGAACAGTGCTCTGCCCATAGTAAGTGCTTAACAAATACCAACATCATTATTATCATTATTACTGTACTTACTCAAGCTCTCACTAAGCACATAGTAAGCCCTTAATAAATACGATTGAATGAGTGAATGAATGAAATTCAGTCTCTCCCTCTAGACCGCAGGCTCACTGTGGACAGGGAACGTGCCTAAGAACTCGGTGATATCGTAGTCTCCCAAGATCGGAGCACGGTTCTCCGCCCACAGAGGGTACTCAATAGATACCAAGAATCGATAGATGAAAACGGGAAGGAGGGTGAGGTCACGAAGCCCGAAGCTGCCTGGGGGAAGCTAGCGACGGCTAAGTTTCCAGAGTCTGAGTTGCCACCGAAGTCACCATCCTACCATCCCCGTTCCTCTCGGACGGCCTCGATCCATTTCAGAAATCTCCCGGGTCCTCGGGGGATCCAATTCCAAAACGGGGCAGTCAAAACAGTCTTTTCAAAGGGCCGTGGTCATTGAAATGCATCAAAGCATGCCTAGGCACCCTGAAGAAGCACTCACTTATGAGCTTAAATAATAACAGAATATAATTCATTCCAGGTACTTCCCCACTGAAGAGCAGGTTGGTCCCCCAGTTGATGTAAACAGTGAACTACTAAGCAAATGAATTAAACTCCTTAAGATTTAATTACACCAGTGAGTATTTTTTTCTTGGAATGTGTTTCTGCTTTGCTACATCTCAGTTCACCCCATGAATTTCGCTGAGCGAAGGAAATGCTGAACGTGTGTGTGTGTGTGTGTTTGTGTGGCTGTGTGGGTATGGGCAGCATATGTACTTTTCAAACTGTTTTTTTATACAAATGTAATTAAAATATGTGTACGCATGTGTACGTATGAGAATCCAGCTCCATTTTCAGCCACTTGCATAAGCTCAGGTTTCACGACTGAATCGATGTACTGGGAAGGAAAAGTCGGGCGATCGCGTTTGGGTACACGACTTGACAAATGAGGGGGGTGTGTGTGTGAGTATCGTTGTGCTCTATACGCAGAGGCCTTTCGTCGTCGTCGTCGTCGTTGTTCTAAGGCCTGCTTGAATCTCCGGGTAACACTTTGGGCCACGACGAATGCTTTAGAAATAGTCTCCCACTTTCTCCGCAGGCATGATTTGTGCAGATGTTCGCCAGAGGAGAGGGAAAACCCAATCCCTTCTCCTCCGAATCTTTTCACACTCCGTCGATGACCTTCCCTTCTCCAAGTCGCATATCTCTCCCCCACTAGGCTTCATCACAGTTGTGATTTTAAAATATAGACTCCAAACTCTCTCTCCGTGATCATCCTACACCCGCCCTCTAATCCAAGAAAGAAATGGTTTATTTGCCCCCTCTCTAAAGTACCCTTTCACGTGCCGGAAGTGTTCGATTGCACTCTGGTTATGAAAATCCAACCTATCTTTCACTGAACCTTGTTGCGTTGACTGTGTACGGAGTGTTTAAGGGGCGATAGGTGTTTCTCTTCCCCTCTTCAAAACCCTACTGAAAGCTCACCTCCTCCGGGAGGCCTTCCCAGACTGATCTCCCCCTTTTCCCTCTGCTCCCTCAACACCCCTTCACCTCTCCTCAGCTAAGCCCTCTTTTCCCCCCTTTCCCTCCGCTCCTCCCCCTCTCCCTTCCCCTCCCCTCAGCACTGTACTCGTCCGCTCGACTGTATACATTTTCATCACCCTACTTATTTTATTAAGGAGATGTACACCGCCTCGATTCTATTTGCTTGCTAACGTTTTAATGAGATGTTCGTCCCCCTCGATTCTATTTATCGCTATCGTCCTCGCCCGCCCGTCTCCCCCGATTAGACCGTGAGCCCGTCGGAGGGCGGGGACCGTCTCTATCTGTTATCGATTTGTCCGTTCCAAGCGCTTAGTACAGTGCTCTGCACATAGTAAGCGCTCAATAGCTACTATTAAATGAATGAATGAATAATAATAATGGCATTTGTTAAGCACGTACTATATGCCAAGCACTGCTCTAAGCGCCGGGGTAATAATAATAATAATGTTGGTACTTATTAAGCGCTTACTATGTGCAGGGCACTGTTCTAAGCGCTGGAGTAGATACAAGGTGATCGGGTTATCCCACGTGGGGCTCACAGTCTTAATCCCTGTTTTACAGATGAGGTAACTGAGGCCCAGAGAAGTGAAGTGACTTACCCCAAGTCACCCAGCTGACATGTGGCGGAGCTGACCCCCAAACCCGTGCTCTTTCCGCTAAGCCAGGCTGCTTCTCATTAGGGTCCTGACCTGGGCTCTGTTGGGATCTGCCAGAGGGGTGAGCGGGAGGCTTGTCCATCTTCTAGAAAGCCACCATATTGGAAAGGCCTGGGTGGATTGAGTGGGTCGCCATAGTCACTGACTTCTCATTTTGAGTGCGGGGGGTGAAAAAGGTTAGAGACTAGGGGTGATGAGAAGTGTGGGGCAGAACATATAGGTGGGGTTCAAAGTGCTATTGGGTCAGAAATTTGGGGTCTCTTCAGTCCTCAGGGGCTCTGGGCGTAATAATAATAATGCTGGTATTTGTTAAGCGCTTATTATGTGCAGAGCACTGTTCTAAGCACCGGGGTAGATACAGGGTCATCGGGTTGTCCCACGTGACGCTCACGGTTAGTCCCCATTTTCCACATGAGGGAACTGAGGCCCAGAGAAGTGAAGTGACTTGCCCACGGTCACACAGCTGACAAGTGGCAGAGCCGGGAGTCGAACCCATGACCTCTGACTCAATAATGCCGGTATTCATTAAGCGCTTACTCCGTGCAGATCACTGTTCTAAGCGCTGGGGGAGATACAGGGTCATCAGCTTGTCCCACGTGAGGCTCACAGTTAATCCCCATTTTCCAGATGAGGGAACTGAGGCCCAGAGAAGTGAAGTGACTTGCCCACGGTCACACAGCTGACAAATGGCAGAGATGGGATTTGAACCCATGATCTCTCAACTCCCAAGCCCGGGCTCCTTCCACTGAGCCACAGCGGTGTGGCTTCTTAGTGGAAAGAGCACACGTCTGGAAGTCAAGAGGATCTGGGTTCTAATCCCAGCTCTGCCACCCGCCTGCTGTGAGACCTCGGAGAAGTCACTTCCCTTCTCTGGACCTCATTAGCAAAATGGGGATTCACTGCTCCAGAAGGCCTTCTTTCCTCCCGCTCTCGACTGAAGGGAGGGAATGTGTCCGTTTATTGTTACGTTGTGCTCTCCCCAGTGCTCAGTGCACGGTAAGCGCTCAATAAGTATGATTGACCTGTGGCTTGTCCTCCCTCTTACTTGAACTGTGAGTCTTGCGTGAGTCAGGAACTGTGACCTGATCCTTTTATACCTTCCTCGGCACTTACAACGGCGCTTGCCATGATGATTATTATTCGCCGGAGAGCTGGGGGCGTGCCGTTCCGGGTGAAACGACCGAGAAAGGTGTGCGAGTGAACGACGGATTCACCACCGAGCCGGAAACTCCTGTTTTGGACGGTTTCCATCGCTGACATGAGATCTTTGTCCCGCGGGACCACCTGAGATGGAGATTAGATCCAGATCCTGAGCCCAAAATCCTTGTTTCCCTAAAAGTCTCTTGAGTACCTCGTGTGTGCAGAGCACAGGGTCAGACCTAGGGAGAGTCCACCTCCCTACGATCGAGCAATCCATCAGTGGTATTTATTGAGCACTTACTAGCGATGTGGGTATTTGTTAAGCGCTTACTACGTGCAGGGCACTGTTCTAAGCGCTGGAGTAGACACAGGGGAATCAGCTTGTCCCACGTGGGGCTCACGGTCTTCATCCCCATTTTACAGATGAGGGACCTGAGGCACCGAGAAGTGAAGTGACTTGCCCACAGTCACACGGCTGACGAGCGGCAGAGCCGGGATTCGAACCCATGACCTCTGACTCCAAAGCCTCTTTCCGCTGCGCCACGCTCAATCAACCGGACGATTAGACTGTAAGCCCGTCGATCAGACCGTAAGCCCGTCAAACGGCAGGGACCGTCTCTATCTGTTGCCGACTTGTTCATCCCAAGCGCTTAGTACAGTGCTCTGCACATAGTAAGCGCTCAATAAATACTATTGAATGAATTGCATTACCTACACGTCTGCTGCTCGTGTATCTGTGCGGACCTCTCTCTCTCCTTCTCTCTTTTTAAAATGGTATTAGTTAAGTTCTTATTTCCTAGCAGACACTAAGCTAAACGCTGGGTTAGGTACAAGCTAATAGGTTTGGACGTAGTCCATGCCTCACACGGGGCTCAGAGTCTTAATCTGAGAAGCAGCGTGGCTCAGCGGAAAGAGCCCGGGCTTGGGAGTCAGAGGTCATGGGTTCGAATCCCCGCTCCGCCACTTGGCGGCTGTGTGACTGTGGGCAAGTGACTTCACTTCTCTGTGCCTCAGTTACCTCATCTGTAAAATGGGGGTTAACTGTGAGCCTCACGTGGGACAACCCGATGACCCTGTGTCTACCCCAGCGCTTAGAACAGTGCTCTGCACATAGTAAGCGCTTGACAAATACCAACATTATCATTATTATTATTAATCACCATTTTACAGATGCGGTGACTGAGGCACCGCGCGGTGACTTGACCGAGGTCACGTAGCAGATCAGTGGTGGAGCTGGGATTAGAACAGAAGTCCTCTGAAGCCCAGACCCACGCCCTTTCTACTAGGCCACGCTGCTTCTCTTTATTAAAGAAAAAAATCATAACCCAAGCGAGGGTGACCGCCTGAATGTTTCTCAGGACAGGATGAAGTTCATGATAGGAGCTGAGAACGTGTCAGCGCCAGTTCTAGTGGAACATTCCAAAGCCTGAGTGCTCCGTCCACACACTAAGTGCTCAGTAGAATCCCTCCGATGGATGGATTGATTTGATTTCCCATTACCGGGACCGACCCACGCCCAAGCGGGATCCCCCTCGTGCGTTCGTCGGCCCCGTCTCCCTCACCGACCCCTCCCACGATCGGCTTTCCGTCAGACCATCCGAGGCAACCGACCCTCGGACGGGGAAGAGCCTTCTCCGAGCTTTGGCTTTCTCGTCCGGTTGTTTTCCTTTTTTCTCCCCGAGAGAGAGAGATCCCTTCTCCTCCATCCTTGAGACGCAGACCCACATCCCTGCTGGCACCACGTTAGGTCCCTTCTCATTGGGCCACAGAACATACTCACAGTACTAAGAAAGAATTGTTCTCTACCCGGGAACAAATGAAATACATCTTTTGTAAATAATTCCCAACAGGCATTTTTGCATACACCTTCATATAACAAGTTCTGCCTCTGTAAAACATTCACTGAAAGCAGCTCTAGCAGTTTTATAGGAAATACCAAGGCAGGGATGCAAGGATCTTGCCAGTTCTGTGAAAAATGACACCAATTAAAGCTTAAATTGCTTGTTTTCTCATAAGGTACATATTTTCATAACTTTGAAATCAAATAATTGCTGCTTTTATATTAAATACAATAAAACAAAAAGGATGCTAGTTTAGAGGAACTGCTACAAGCATTTTAATATAATTTTCCCACCATTTAAAGTCAGAAAATATGGAAAACAAGTCAAGTATGCAAAGTTCCAAGGAGATAAAGAAACTCCTTCAGATTATTACATCATTTGTCTTTTGTGTCAGGAAATGTGTATATGATTTCATTGTTTGATTAAATGCCAAAAAAAAGGCACATTGCTTTTATCTAACTGATTGCAGATTTTATTCCTGTGAAAAAGTATTTGTTAGTGTTTTAACGTTAGGAGGTATGTTGCTGTTATTTTTTCAAGTTCCAAACATGCATTAAAAAAACGAAAATCTTTGAACTCCTCTAAGCTTCGTTTTATATTTTGTATTAACAATGAACGGTACTAAAATTTCCCACACTGAAACGCAGTCCCAGATGATTTTGAATTGACAAACTGAGTAAACAATTCCTTTCCTACTGACTAGTGTGTGTGTGTGTCTGTTTGGAAGTATATCATATCAATTTTCAAAAACGCTATGTAGCACAGCTTTAACACTTTGAGATACCTAAAAATAAAAGCTACTTTAAGTGGGATTTAGAAATATATTACCCACTGGGGAAACAGAACGTAGTTTACTTTCAGTACTCAGAATTCCAAGTGTCACTGGAGGTGGGTTTCGATTAAAATCCCTCTATTTGATTGTTATTTAATATGCTAATGCTAGACTGGGATGCTACAGATGAATAATTTTAACGTCTTTTTGGCAATGCCGTACTGAATAATGGAGCTGGGAAATCTATTTAGGAAACTGTAAATGCACCCATATTTAGTCTTACATTTGTGTCTGGGTGTGCATGTTTGACTGCCATGAATTCTAGAGGGTGCCATCAAAGGTTTTCTGATTTATACCGACTCTATAAATAATTAGCTGGCAGGGAAGTCAAATCTGAGGAAAAGACGAAGAATTCTCGGGTCGTTCGCCACCAGCCTGGCTGCCATGAACTTCTTCTTTTGATCGAGTCCCAGGGACCTCGTTCTGTGTATTCTTCACTCACTCCTTAGAATTTTCCTCACAAATCATCCTTTTCCTTTAAATAGATACTGGCCTCGGTCAGGACGAGTTTCCTCAGTGTGTACACGATCTATAGAAAAGCTAAAATAATGCCCGTTAGAAAGTTTCCTCGGAGTAAAGAAAATTCTGAATTTGGGAAAGAAGACAGTATGTCTTCTCAAACAGTGCTTGGATTTTCAATTTATTTGTTGACCGTCTCTCTCTCATTACTTTGGTAATGTGAGCTAATCAAGAAAAAGGTGAATTCTCCAAAATAGCATGACTGCCACTCTACGTGAAGGTAAGAAAAAAAAGGGGGGGGGGGGGGAACCCGATTATCTCGTTTATCCCGATACCTTTTTATCTTGGTCGGAAAGGTTCTCGGTTTTCTGACACTCACAAAATATTGAATTCTACAACCGTCTTCTTCCCTATTAACTCATTAGCTTCCTTCTTTCCCATTTAAACTTTCTTTTTTCCTTTTACTCTTGCAGTAGTGAATATCGACTGGACCAAGACATGAAAAACCTGAACCGCTTTAATCAGAGTATTTTCAGGGAGCTGAGGAGAGGGGGGGCGGGGAGGAAGAGGGCTTATTTATTGGGATAGAGCAATAACAATCCCCAATAATGATAATTTGGTGCTGAATAAGTGCTCACTACGTCCCACACGCTAAACCCCACGGTAAATGCAGAATTATCGAATCAGGCATCGTCCCTGATCCGAATAAGGAAATAGACTTTGGAATAAGAACGAGAATCATCACTTCGTCATTCAGATCAGGAAGCTGAGGTTAAGTGACTTGTCCAAGGTCACCCGGCAGGACAGTGGCAGAGTTGAGAACCAGAACCTCGGTCCCTTCCACATTTCACTGTGAACCTGAGTTACATTACACCATTCTTCATTTAAGAGGCAAGCCACTATTGCAAGCAGGGGTGTCTCCTGCCATGAGAGAAAGATTAATGCCATGTGTCCTGATGATACTCTACCACAGTTCGGAATTCCATGGCGCCATGATGCCCCTGTTTTATATGGTGGTTTGCCAAGAGAAAATTACTAAAACCAATTGTGAATGCATTCCTTTTTTTACTTTTTATACAACCACATTTATGTAAGTAAATAGTATAATGAATATTTTTGGAATGATCCATCATTTTAAATTCACCTAGTTTGTATAAAATGTAACGCACAGATTTTTCCTCCCTCTTTCACAGGAACGATTTTCACATGGGAATGTTCTTTTTTTTTTTTTTTTTTTTGCTATGAAAGAGATTTCTCATAGACAACCAGCAGTAACTGGGATAGATTATTTTAAACATATTGTAATGTGAGAATTTTCTTCAGCTGGAGGGCGTTTGAGTCTTTAAATTGGAAGCCGTTGTTTTGCAAAACCGGTATTACATTATGAGGCTCTGTGGGTTGTACCATCTCCTTCCACGGGCTCGGAGGCTCTCAAGCCGCACCCGATATATCGAAACGCGACGTGGTATCGGAACTCTGTTCCCATGATCACCTCGCTCTCTGAGTTTAACTCTCTGAGACGTAGCTTGGTCTAGGGGAAAGAGCCCGGGCCTGGGAGTCAGAGGACCTGGGTTCTAATCCTTGGGGAAGTCGCTTCACTCCTCTGGGCCTCTATTTCCTCATCTGTAAAATGAGGGTTCATTCCTGTCCTCCCTCCTACTTAAACTGTGAGCACCGTGTGGGACAGGGACTGTGTCTGGCCTGATAATCTTGTAGCTACCCCAGTGCTCGATACAGTGCTTCGCACATTGTAAGTGCTAAAGAAATACCACAGTTATTATTAAAGTAAGTACCAAGGTGTCATTGTTCATGTCAAGTGCTTCACAAATACTTCTTCTTCTACTTCTCCTCTTCTCCTTCTCCCCCAACTCCTACTTCCCCTTCTCCTCTTTCTCCTTCTTCTCTTCGTTCTTCTTTTCCTCCCCCTTTTCCTCTTTCTTCTCCTCCTTCTCCTCCACGGCCTCCTCCTCATCCTTCTTTTTACCTGGCTCAGCCAAGGTTGAGGGAGAAATCGACTTTACGCAGCTGGGCCTTCCCCGTTCCCTGGATTGTAGACTCTACCCTGGAGATAGAAGAATGATAGTCTTGTTGACCGACTGCGCTTTTTAAACTCAAGTTTATAGCCGTAAAACTTCGCCCCGATTCAGCGGGAAGCAAACCCTGGCTCGTTTTTCCCTGCAAGGCCCTAAGAGAGACCAGCTACTTCAAGAAGAGGCTGAGATGGGGGACGAATGCGTCCTGGGTGGGAATTCTCGTTGCGTTGACTATTTGAAAGATTATGTGAGTGACAGGAAAAATGTCTTGTTCAGTTTGAAATGTCCTCCTACCTGGAACTCCCCCCTCCTTCAAATCTAACAGACCACCCGCTCTCCCCATCTTCAAAGCCCTACTGAAACCCGATCTCCAAGAGGCCAACCCTGCCTAACCTTTCATCCCCAACCCGATTCACCCTCCTTTCTGCATTACTTAACTTGGGTCTGAATCCCCTCAGCACTTAGGAATATACCCCAAGGAGGTATATATCCTTATATTCACTAGCTTCCTCAGCCGGCAATTTTATTTATTTCTTCATTTATTTATTTGTTATGGTATGTTTTAAGCACTTTCTATGTGCCAGGCACTTGTGTGAAGCACTGGGTTAGATACAAGATAATTGGGTTGGACACAATCCATGCCCCACGTGGGGCTCAGAGTCTTAATTCTATTTTCCGGAGGAGGGAACAGAAGCACAGTGAAGTGAAGCAACTTGCCCAAGGTCGCACAGCAGACAGGTGGCGGGGCCAGTATTAGAACTGAGTCCTTCTGACTCTCAGGTCCACGCTCTATCCGCTAGGCCATGCTGATTCTCTATCTTCTAACTCCTGACTCCTAACTTTGCGCTTTTTCTCTTTCTTCCCCTTCTCCCCTTTCTCCTTCTTCTCCTTCTTCCCCCATTTCCTACTCCCCCTTCTCCTCTTTCTCCTTCTTCCTACTTATTTTCCTTCTTCTCCTTTTCCTCCTTCTCCTCTCAGAAACTCCTCCTGCCCTCTCCCAGCCGGGCATGATGCCCTCTGCTTCACTCTGCAGCCCCCCCCCGCCCACTTTCCCCAAGAGGACACCCACCCCAACCCCCCTTCCGGAGGGTCCGCCCAGGCGAAACTCACCCCCACCTCCACAACCTTCGCAGGTCTCCCAGAGAAACAAAGGGAAGACAGTGTGGGTCCATCTTGTCCCCATTAGAACGCAAGTTCCTTAAGGGCAAGGGCTGCGTCTTCTACCCAGTGCCAAGCATATGTAAGCAATCAATACATGCGAACAAATAATGACAAATTTATAGTAACTTTGTTGTTGTTTTTTCTTTGTCTCACGAGTTTAGAACCCTTTGAGGATAATTAATCCGCAGAAACCCACCCCCTCCCTCCATTTCCCCTCTACTTATTTATTCATATTACTTATTCATATGAACTTCTGTCTCCCCCTTTAGACTGTAAGCTCGTGATGGGTAGCGAACGTGTCTGCTAATTCTGTTGTACTGTATACATTCATTCATTCGATAGTATTTATTGAGCGCTTACCATGTGCAGAGCACTGTACCGAGCACTTGGAATGGACAGGTCGGCAATAGATAGAGACAGTCCCCGCCCTCCGACGGGCTCACGGTCTGATCGGGGGGGACGGGCAGACGAGAACGATGGCGATGAATAGAGTCGAGGGGAAGGACGTCTCATAAAAACAGTGGCGACTAAATAGAATCGGGGTGATGTACGTCTCATTGAACAAAATAAACGAAATAAATAGGGCGACGAAGATCCGTACAGTCGAGCGGACGAGTACGGTGCCGAGGGGGTGGGACGGGAGAGGGGGAGGAGGAGAGGGAGAGGGGGGAGAAGAGGGTTTAGCTGCGGAGAGGTGAAGGGGGGTTAGAGGGAGCGGAGGGAAAAAGGGGGGAGCTCAGTCTGGGAAGGCCTCTTGGAGGAGGTGTGCTTTACTGCAGTCTCCTAAGCGCTTCATATGGCACTCTTCATTTAACAAGTGCTCAGTAAATGGCTGATTTGATGAAATACGATTTATCGACTTGCTCCTCTCTACCTGAGGGAAGAGGCTGACCCCGCATTTGCCGTTTGGCTTCGGGCCCAGCCTCGGGACTCTTGCCGGCCAACTCGAACCGGCGTGCCTTAAAGGAAAGTGCCCGGCCTTGGGAGTCACAGGTCGTGGGTTCTAATCCCGGCTCTGCCACTCGTCAGCTGTGTGACCTTGGACAAGCTGCTTAACCTCTCCGTGCATCAGTTGCCCCGTCTGTAACATGGGGATTAGAACTGTGAGGACCAAGTGGGACAACCCGATTACCTTGTATCTATCCCAGGGCTCAGAATAGTGCTTGGCACATAGTAAGCGCTTAACAAATACCATCATTATTATTATTATTTCACTACTACTATTATTATTCTACAACCAGTATTTCTATACTACTAGTCTTACCGTTCCTCTACGACCATATGACTGCGACTACTGATTTCAAGTTCCCAGAGCTAGGTTCTCTCTGCTCTCCATCAGTCAATCAATCAATAGTATTTACTGAGCGCCTACTACGTGCCGAGCACTGTCGTGAGTGCTTGGGAGAGTACCGTGAAACGGTCTTCATGGGGAAGATCGTGGTTTAGCAGTGTGGCTTAGTGGAAGGAGCCCCGGCTTGGGAGTCAGAGGTCGTGGTTTCTAATCCCGGCTCCGCCACTTGTCTGCTGTGTGACCTTGGGCAAGTCACTTAACTTCTCTGTGCCTCAGTTAACTCATCTGTAAAAATGGGGATTAAAAAAAAAAAGTGAGCCCCACGTGGGACAATCTGATTACCCTGTATCTATCCCAGTGCTTAGAACAGTGCTCTGCACATAGTAAGCGCTTAACAAATACCATAATAATTATCATTATTATCTTCCAGTCTAGACGCGGAGGCAGACATTGATATCAACCAATGAATTATTCATAACAGGGGGTGTGAAACTTTCCCAACGATCCCAGGAGGAGCCCAGTGCCAAAGAGAGGATCGAGAAGCCGTGGGACCTCGTGGAAAGAGTGCCGGACCGGGAGTCGGGAACCTGAGATCTAAT
Organism: Ornithorhynchus anatinus; assembly: GCF_004115215.2. Taxonomy (NCBI): domain Eukaryota; kingdom Metazoa; phylum Chordata; class Mammalia; order Monotremata; family Ornithorhynchidae; genus Ornithorhynchus; species Ornithorhynchus anatinus. The sequence continues at coordinate 3,512,787 of NC_041736.1, forward strand.
CTGGAGCCTCTACCTTGCTGTGTGACCTGGGGCAAGTAGCCCGGCTTCTCCGTGCCTCAGTTTCCTCATCGGTAATATGGGATAAAATACCAGTTCTCCTTCTCCCCGTGAATCCAGGAGGGAGAGGGACGGTGACCGTGTCTGATTCTAGCGTATCTCCCCCAGTGCTCGGTGGATAGTAGCACCTGACGAGGACCGCAATGATCATTCTATTATCAACTATCAATTATCAACTCTCCCCTCGAACCCGTCCTCGTCCACAGCGTCAAATCCGTCAGCTGAGTCACCGCGGTCGGCCACTCCTCCACCACGAAGCCACTCACGGGGCCCGGCTCCGATTGAAGTGAGAGGTGCTAGAACTGCAAAATGCCTCTATAAAGAGTGTTTGCTTTTCAAGTCTCTCAAACACTAACATCTCATCTACTGCTATATATACAGCCCGGGGAATCAGGACTCGGGCCTGTTTACATAGTGTTGTTAGACGTTTGGGGGTTGTGCCGTATATTTCTATAAACATCAATTTCCCGTGATTTGCAGGCCGGTCACGGGTTCGATGGGCATCCCTGACGTCACGGGACTTCCAACCAGCCTCTCGGATCACTCCCTCTGCTGGGTCGTCTGTCTCATCATCTAGACGTGCCCCGTGATCTTCCCTTTCTCCTGTGGGGGTAAACATTCGAAAGAAACAGCTTCAAGACCATGGGTGTGTTGGCCCAAGTTGAAGTAAAAACATCCCGCTCATCTAATTACGACACAGACCACTGCAGACGAGTCTCGTTTCTTAAAGAGCCCAACTCTTCCACGCTTTCCTCCCCTCATGTTGCATCTCCTTGGGCCCTTCCTGGCGCCCAGAAAGTAGGAAGATAAATAATACTAATAATACTATTATTCTGGGCCCTTCCTGGCGCCCAGAAAGTAGGAAGATAATAGTACTAATAATGCTACTAATAATCATGGTAGTGGCTTTTTTCGTAAACTCTCTGGGGGCAGGGAACATGTCCACAGACTCAGTTGTATTGTTATATTGTATTTTCCCAAGAGCTTAGCACGACACAGTTAAGTGCTCAGTTAATATGATTAATTGCTTCTTGGCACTTATTATGTACCGGCATTGTGCTAAGCGCTGTGGTACATATAAGGTGATCAGATCAGAGCCAGTTCCTGTGCCCCTTGGGGCTCACAGTCTAATGGGGAGGGAGAAGGTGTTGGGAAAGGAAGGACTTTTCCTCAGCTCCCACTCCCTTCTGTGTCACCCTGACTTGCTCCCTTTTCTCTCCCCCTCCCCTCCAAAGCCCCATAACACCAACGTATAAATCTGTAATTTTATTTATTTGTACTGGATGTCCCTCCGTCTAGACTGGGAGCTCACTGTGGACGGGGATTGTTACCGTTTACTGTTGTATTGTCCTTTCCCAAGCGCTTAATACAGTGCTGTGCACACAGTAAGCACCGCATAAACACGATCGAATGAATCAATGAACGGGGAGGATGCAAGTTTGATGTACGTGGGTTCCCAGCCAATGATAATAATAATAATAATAATGATAATGATATTCATTAAGAGCTTACTATGTGCTGGGCACTGTTCTAAGCGCTGTGGTAGATACAGGGTGACCAATAGGGAAGCAAGGTGGCCTAGTGGAAAGATCACGGGCCCAGGAGTCGGAAGATCTGGGTTCTAATCCGGTCTCTGCCACTTTCATGCCGTGTCACCTCGGACAATCACCTCTCATTTCTGTGCCTCAGTTGCCTCCTCTGTAAAATGGAGATTAAATCCTCCTCCCTGTGAACTCCACGTGGGACGAGGACTGTGTCCAACTTGATTACCTCGAATGAACCTAGTGGTTAGTACAGCGTCGGGCGCAGAGTGAGTGCTTAACAAGTACCATTAAAAAAAATTGCAGTAATAGTAGTCTTGTGTGCTCTTTTTTTAATGGTACTTATTAAGCACTTACTATGTGCCAGGCACTGTACTAGGCTCTGGGGTAGTAGATACAAGCTAATCGGGTTGGACACGGTCCATGTCCCACAGGGGACTCGCAGCCTTAATCCCCATTTTACAGATGAGGTAACTGAGGCCCAGAAAAGTTAAATGAGTTGCCTAAGATTACCGAGCAAATGGCAGAGACGGAATTAGAACCCATTTTCTCTGACTCCCAGGCCTGTGCTCTTTCTCTGAAACCATTCAGCTTCTCCGAGGTCACACTGTTTTTCCGTTGGGTGCAATGCACTGTTCTAAGCGTGCGTTCACCCAGCGCGTAGTTAAGTGCCTGGCACATAATAAGCGCTTAACAAATAGTGCGATTATTATTATTATTAATAAACACCGGGGAAGGAAGAAGAGAAGAAAGAGACACATTCCCAGACCACAATCCTTGGCCTAGGAGTTGGGGAACTGAATCTCTTAGAAGCTTGGGTTTTCATGTCGGCTCCGCCACGTGCCTATTGTGCGACCTTGGGCGCAATGGGAAGCGGCGCGGCTCAGTGGAAAGAGCCCGGGCTTCGGAGTCAGAGGTCATGGGTTCGACTCCCGGCTCGGCCACTTGTCAGCTGTGTGACTGTGGGCGAGTCACTTCACTTCTCTGTGCTTCAGTCACCTCATCTGCAAAATGGGGATTAACTGTGAGCCTCATGTAGGACAACCTGATTCCCCTGTATCTCCCCCAGCGCTTAGAACAGTGCTCTGCACATAGTAAGCGCTTAACAAATGCCAACATTATTAATATTAAGTCACTTCTCTTCTCTGAGCCTTCTTCATCTGTAAAATGGGCACCCGGTACCTCTTCTGACCTTATGCCTTATACTCCGAGACCTAGGTGGGTCAGGAACAGGTCCAACGCTTAGCCCAGTCCTCGGAACATAGCGAGCAACGGATAGCACCGTTATTATTCTACTCCAGTGGCCCCGTGGGCCAGGTCCCACCATGCTTGGAGGGGCCTCCCGGTTTGAAACAACACTCGGTGCTCGTGAGGAGACAAAGCTCCTTTCTTTCTAAAAATGCCTATTTAAGGTAGGAGTCGGGTCAGTGTTTTCCCTTCCCGATGTCTCCTCTGGGGGTTTCCCGAGTTGTTCAGTACGCATGGAGTGTCTTGTATTTGGAAATGTTATAATCTGTTCTGCTCTATTAATTTTTTTAGAGAACAAATATACAGCGAGCAGAGAGCTTTGTTTTCTTATCTGAGAGTCCTTGGGTGGGTTCTATTGGCCAATAAAATCTGGAAGGGGAAGAGGAAATGAGAAATCTGGAAGGCTTCAGGCCGTGGGAGATAAACTAGCGAGAAGGGACTGACGAGAGACCTCTGGCAGAGAAGGTAGGAAGACAGAGTGGGGCCTGGAGGGGTTTTTTTTTTTTCCTTTTTCTTTTTAATTGTAGTTGTTAAGTGCTTAGAATGTGCCAGACAATGTATTAAGTGCTTGGATAAATACAACATAATCGGGTTGGACCCACTCCCCGTCAGCCGATCTGTCAAACGTATCTACTGAGCACTTACTGGGCGCAGAGCACTGTACTAAGCACTTGGGAGAGTCCAATATAGCAATACAACCGATCCATTCCCTGCCCACAACGAGCTGACGGTCTAGAGGAGTCTACGGTCCCACACGGGGATCACAGTCTTAATCCTCATTTTGAAGATGAGGTCGCTGAGGCCCAGAGAAGCGAAGTGACTCGTCCAAGGTCACAGAGCAGACAGGTGGCAGGGTCAGGATTGGAACCCGGGTCCTGTGACTCCCAGGCCCGCGCTCTATCTACTACGTTATGCTGCTTCCCCAGGATTCCCAGCTGAGCCAAAGCCCGGATTTCTGAAGGAAAATAAGGGCAGGTAGGAGGGAGAGAGTCTTCTCCTGACAACAGGTGAGGATGGTATAGCGAGAGGCGAAAGCGAAGGACGGAGGTCACTTCGTCCTCATTCGGACTGAAAAAGAGAGGTGTCAGATTACGGCCTGACATTTGAGCACGAGCAGCTAGGAAATGAGCATAAGTGGAAGGGATGGAGAGAGAAAGGAAGAGAGCGGGTCGGTGATAGGGAAGGAGGGGGAGAGGGAAAGACAGGAAAGAGCAGGGGAGAGAAGGAGAGAAAAGAAGTGGGGAGAAGGGTGGGAAGAGGGAGAGGAGGGAAACTGTATGGCCTAGTGGATAGAGCATAGGCCCGGGAGTCGGAGGACCTGAGTTCTAATTCCGTCTCTTCCCTTTACCTGTTGTGTGACCTCTGGCAAGTCACCTAACTTCACTGTGTCTCAGTTTCCTAATCTGTAAAGTTGGGATTGAATATTTCATTCGATCGCATTTATTGGGCGCTTACTGAGAAGCAGCGAAGCTTACTGAGAAGCAGCGTGGCTCAGTGGAAAGAGCACGGGCTCTGGAGTCAGAGTTCATGGGTTTGAATCCCGGCTCGGCCACTTGTCAGCTGTGTGACTTTGGGCGAGTCACTTAACTTCTCTGTGCCTCAGTGACCTCATCTGTAAAATGGGGATTAAGACTGTGAGCCCCCCGTGGGACAACCTGATTCCCCTGTGTCTACCCCAGCGCTTAGAACAGTGCTGGACACATAGTAAGCGCTTAACAAATACCAACATTATTATTATTATTACTGTGTGCAGAGCACTGTACTAAGTGCTGCTCTGCCTCCTGTTTCGACTGTGAGTCCCATGTGGGACCTGATTATCTAGTATCTACCTCAGGGCACAGTACAGTGCTTGGCACATAGTGAGCACCGGACAAATAAAATGATAGTACTAATAAAGAATCGGGGGAGTGGGAGGGGAGGGAAGAAGATAAAATGGGAAGAGAAGAAGAGGAGACAGAGGGAGAGGGAGATAGAGAGAGACAGAGAGAGAAAGAGAGAGAGAAACATAGAGATAAAGAGAGAGTGAGAAATAGAAAAAAAGAGGGAGAGAGATTCAGCGAGAGAGAGAAGGAGAGACACAAAGACAGAGACAAAGAAAGAGACAAAGAGAAAAAAGAGAGAGTGAGAAAGAGAGCTACAGATAGAAATAGAAAGAGAGAAAAAGAGAGAGAGTAGGAGAGATAGATGCAAAAGAGAAAGACGGAGAGAATGAGAGGGGGTGAGAAAGAGAGAGAAGGAGCGAGAGGAAGGGAAGAGAGATAGAGGGAGAGAGAGAGAGAAAAAAAAAAAAGAGAAAGAGAGAGAGCCCACACCGGAAGCAAAGCCCTGGAGCCTTAAGTAGAAAGTCAAGGCCAAAGAGTCCCATCAAAGCATCCAACCGTGGGAAACCTGTCCATCCAGAGGCACAGTAAGTTGGAGATGTTTATTTGTTTTTAATTGTTTGGAATGCTGCAAGTTTGCACGAGAGAAACGGGGCAATTTCATTAAAAAAACATGCTCAGCTGCAAGCGGAGGAATTCCTCGCTAACTTCTCGCTGTGTTTTCCAAGACCTCAGAGAAGTCTTCCCAAGGATCCAAGATGGAACAAAAGCATTCTTCGGAAAAGCGGGGTGACCTGGCGGAAAGAGCGCGGGCTTGGGCGACAGAGGACCTGGATTCTAATCCCGCCCGGGCCACGTGTCTGCTGTGGTGTCTTGGGCCGGTCATTTAACTTCTCTGTGCCTCAGGATTGAGATATCTGTTCTTCCTCCTGTTTAGGCTGTGAACCCCATGTGGAGTAGAAACTGCATCTGACTGCATTATCTTGCATTATTATTACTATTATCAGTATTACTATTATTATATTTGTTAAGCACTTAGCATGTTCCAAGAACCATTCTAAGCACTGGAGTAGATACAAGTTGATGAGGGCGGACACAGTCCCCATCCCACATGGGGCTTACAGTCTAAATACATAGGAAGACAGGCTTTGGATCGCCACTTTATAGATGAGGAAACTGAGGCACAGACAAGCTGAGTAACATGCCCATGGTCACCAACAGACTAGTGGTGGAGCGGGGATTAAAACCCATGTCTTTCAGACTCCCGGGCCCGTGCTCTATCCACTAGACCACCTTGCTCTTCTACTTCTGCTCTTCCTCGGGATATAGTAAGCGCTTAACAAGTGCCACACACCCGCACACCACGCGCATTCACACTAGTAGAGAAGCAGCGTGGCTCACTGGAAAGAGCCCGGGCTTGGGAGCCAGAGGTCACGGGTTCTAATCCCGGCTCCACCGCTTGCCAGCTGGGTGACTTTGGGCAAGTCACTTAACTTCTCTGTGCCTCAGTTCCCTCATCTGTAAAATGGGGATTAAAACTGTGAGGTCCACGTGGGACAACCTCATCACCTTGTATCCCCCAGCTCTTGGAACAGTGCTCTGCACATAGTAAGTGCTTATCAAGTACCACTGATGAAAGACACTTTCCCACTACTTCTCTCAATTTTGTCCCCTGCTCCTCTCTTTTAACCCTCTCGTAAAGCAAGCTATGTGTTTATACATATATATATGTGTGTATATATGTATGTGTGTGTGTGTGTGTATATAGAGAAAGGCAGAGAGAAAAAGAGACACACAAAAGAGAAAGACAAAGAGAGAGAATGAGGGGGAGTGAAAGAGAGAGAGAAGGAGAAGAGAAAAAGAGAGAGGAGAAAGAGAAAGAGAGGAAGATAGAGAAAGAGAGGGAGAGAGAGAAAAGAGAGGGAGAGAAAGGGAAGAGACAGAGGAAGAGAGATAGAGGGAGAAAGAGAGATAGAGAGAAAGAGATAGAAAGAGAGGGCCCACACCGGAAGCAAAGCTCTGGAGCCTTAAATGGAAAGTTAAGGCCAAAGAGTCCCATTAAAGCATCCAACCATGGGAAATATATATCTATCTATAATAATGTTGGTATTTGTTAAGCGCTTACTATGTGCCAAGCACTGTTCTAAGCGCTGGGGTAGACATAGGGGAATCAGGTTGTCCCACGTGGGGCTCACAGTCTTAATCCCCATTTTACAGATGAGGGAACTGAGGCACAGAGAAGTTAAGTGACTCGCCCACAGTCACACAGCCGACAAGTGGCAGAGCTGGGATTCGAACTCATGAGCCCTGACTCCAAAGCCCATGCTCTTTCCACTGAACCACGCTGCTTCAGATAGATATAGATCTGTAGATATATATTTAGGCCTATCCCTGCTTTTCCTCTGGACTGTAAGCTCCTCGTGGGCAGGGAACCTGTCTTCCAACTGTTGCACTGTACAGTTAGCACTTAGCACAGTCCTCCACACACGCTAAGCCCTCATTGAATACGATCGATCGACGCGATCGACCGATTCTTCCTCTAGCTCTCAATTATTTTAGTCTGTTTGTCTCCCCCACTGTGGACTCCTTGAGGGCAAGACTCACGCCTGCTAATTCTACTTCACTGTCTGAGGGGCATCCGTGTTTTTCACTCAGTTGCGCTAGCGGCCTAGTGGGAAGAGCACAAGATGGGTGTCAAGAGACTTCTAGTCCCACCTCTGCCACTGCTCAGCTCGGTGCCTTGGGTCAAATCACTTGATGCCTCTGGGCCTCAGTTTCCTCGTCTGTAGGGATGACACGGGACACTGCTCTCTCTATGATCGTGAGCCTACCGTGGGACAGGGACTGGGTCCAAATCTGATTATCTGGGGCCTGTGCCAATGCTTGGCCCATAGTGAGGGCTAAGTAAACGTTGATGTTGGCATTTAAGGTTGGTATTTGTTAAGCGCTTACTGTGTGCAGAGCACCGTTCTAAGCGCTGGGGTAGATACAGGGTCATCAGGATGGCCCATGTGGGGTTCACAGTAAATCCCCATTTTACAGATGAGGTCACCGAGGCCCAGAGAAGTGAAGTGACCTGCCCACAGTCACACAGCCGACAAGTGGCGGAGCCGGCATTCGAACCCATGACCTCTGACTCTCAAGCCCGGGCTCTTTCCACTGAGCCACGCCTAAGTAGCGCCACGGGGGTGGGATCCCCTTGAAGAGATGTGAAGGCACAAGACTGGCATGACTCAAATCTCTTTCTGTTTCTTTAACTCATCCAGAATCCCCGGCTTCTCAAGGGGGTCTCCCGTTCGGCTGAGATGGTCGGTCGAGGCTTACCTTGCGCAGAGAGCCGTACTGAGCACTGGGGACAGTGCACTATGAGGAGAGACGTACTCCCTGCCCACAACGAGCTTACGGTCTCATCCCGCGAGTCTGCTCCTCGACCTTCCGGTGACTCACCCCGTCGGCTTTTCCAAAGGGAATTTTTGGAAAGAGAAGAGAGCGGATTCCGCGCCGTAGTCCTGCTTTCTATTTGCCGGAGCGCTATTAACCTTCCACCCGGCCCCTCTTTTGGCAGTCCCGACACCCAATTTAGCCTCGTGGATGGCGGTAAAACCCCGGCCCCGTAACCGGCGGCCACTTAACAGCGGAGAAAACCGTAAGAAACTCTTCTGTTAAAATGTTCAGACGGACCAGGACGCCGTATCCGCTGGCAGACTGACAGGTGACTGGGTGGAGACCGGTAACGTCAGTAAAATTAGTGGTGACCCAAGGAGACGCCCGGGACACGGCTTGACACGTGACCGGGCCGGCGTGTGAGTTGTGTGTGGCGAGCGGAGGAATTTGCCGTACAGCCCGACTGGTGATGTCACACGGCCCTAAGGCTTCGGCGACCTTTGCAACGTCCCGTTGAAGTGTGTTTTTGGTTCCGGCCAATCTGTAGTGTGACATCCGGGGCCCAGGGCCGTGCTGATGGGCGGTGGATCTCTGATAGCCCCTTTCAACCCTGTAATCCCCCAGGGGGAATCGGTAGGAAATTGGTTCCAGGATCGAATTCTGGCAAGAACAAACCCCTGCTCGGTTCTGTAGGGTGGCTTGGTCAGGTTAGATAATAATAATAATAATGATGATGATAATGTTGGTATTCGTTAAGCGCTTACTATGTACAGAGCACTGCACTAAGTGCTGGAGTAGACACAGGATAATCAGATTGTCCCACGCGAGGCTCACAGTCTTCATCTCCATTTTACAGATGAGGTAACTGAGGCACAGAGAAGTGAAGTGACTTGCCCACAGTCACGCAGCCGACGAGTGGCAGAGCCGGGTTTCGAACGCATGACATCTGACTCCCAAGCCCGGGTCCTTTCCACTGAGCCACGCTGCTTCCCTCAGATAAAATGGCCACGGTGTCTTCTTTCCCTGAAGCAGATCCCCGGGAAGCAGCCCGGCCCGATGGAATGGGCCGGGGGCTGGGAGTCGGAAGAGCTGAGTCCGAATCTCGGTTCTGCCAATTGCTCGCAGTGTGACCTTAGGCAAGTCACTTCACTTCTCTGTGCCTCAGCCTTTCTGTTCGCCCTCCTACTTAGACTGCAAACCCCACGCGGGACAGCGTCTGCGTCCAACCTAATCGACTCATATCTACCTTAGCACTTAGAACGGTGTTTGACGCATAGTAAGCGCTTAGCAGATACCATTTAAAAAAAAAAACCCAAAAAACCACAACCGACAAAATGTGGTATTCTGATCTGGAGAGAGGACACCATTCTAAGAGGATACTATAGAATACATTAAGCTTTGATCCAGCGTCATTAATTATGCCTACCACCTGTACTGCATCCATCGTCCGACGCTATTTATCGAGTGCTGACTGTGTGCAGAGCACTGGAGTAGACGCTTGGAAGAGCGCAATACTGCGGCGTAGGTAGATGCAGTCCCTGCCCACCAAGAGTTTAGGGAGAGATTTTAGACTTCTCCCCTCAGTCTAGACGGAGAGACGGACAGAGCGGATAGAGGGGCAGTGTGGCTCGGTGGAAAGAGCGCGGGCTTGGGAGTCAGAGGTCCCGGGTTCTAATCCCGGCTCCGCCGCCAGTCAGCTGTGTGACCTTGGGCAAGTCACTTCACTTCTCTGTGCCTCAGTTACCTCATCTGTCAAATGGGGATAAAAAAACTGTGAGCCCCACGTGGGACAACCTGATCACTTTGTATCCCCCAGCGCTCAGAAGGGTGCTCTGCACAGAGTAAGCGCTCAACAAATACCACAGTTGATAGAAAAATGAATTAGAACTATATACCTAGGTGTCGGGGGGTTGAGGGCGGCGTGAATATCAAATGCGTAAAGGTTACAGACCCGAGTATAACGTAGGCGAATCGGGAGAGGGAGTAGGTGAAACGAGGGCTCGAGCGGGGAAGGCCTCTGGGAGGAAATGTGATTTTAGTAAGGCTTTGAAGGTGGGGAGAGTGACGGTCTGTTGGATACGAAGGGGAGGGGATCCTAAACCAGAGGAAAGATGTGGACAAGAGGTCAGTGGCTAGATAGTCGAAGTGAATAATATAAACAATGCAAATTCTTTATATTCATGTCTGTCTCCCCCTTTAGATCGTAAGCTCACTGGGGGCGGCGAAGGGGTCTACTCTTCTGTACTGTTCTCTCCCAGAGGCTTAGTACAGCGCTCTGCACAGAGTAAGAGTAATGGCTCAGTAAATGCCATTTTTGAAGATGGTTAAGGTTACTGTTGATGATGGTTATGATGATGACGATGATGATGGTGGTGGTGGTGAAGAAGTGTTCAGTACAGTGCTCTGCATCCTGTAGGTGCTCAATAGCTGCTATTGTCAGAAAGCTTTCTTTTGCGTGAATGAAAGGTTCGTGGTGACTCAGAGGAAAGAGCCCGGGCTTAGGAGTCAGAGGTCACGGGTTCTAATCCCGACTCCTCCACCTGTCAGCCGTGTGGCTTCGGGCAAGTCACTTAACTTCTCTGGGCCTCACTTACCTCACCTGTAAAATGGGGATTAAGACTGTGAGCCTCACGTGGGACAACCTGATTACCTTGTCCCTACCCCAGCGCTTAGAACAGTGCTCGGCACATAGTAAGCGCTTAACAAATACCAACGTTATTATTATCGTTATTATCACTATTCGAATAACTGTGGTATGTATTAAGCGCATGCTATGGGTCAAACACTGTACTGAGCACTGGGGAAGATAGAAAAGAACTAGGATGGACAACATCGCTGTGCCGCAAGGAGATCCCCGTCGACGTAGGGAGAAAACAGCTATTGAATCCCCGTTTTCCAGATACGGAACCTGAAGTTCAGATAAGTCAAGTGACTTACCCGAGGTCACGCTGCGGACAAGCGGCAGATCCCGATTTAAACCCAGGTGCTCTGATTCCCAGGCCTGTGCTCTTTGCATTAGACCAGACTACCGCTCTTCTCGCCCCACTTGCGCATCTGAAGAACTTCAGTAGCACCGTCTTCGAACACTAACGAGGGTTAAGAAGGCAGAACGAATCCCCGCCACCCACGGAATTCGGAACCCGCGTCTGCGAGACGAGGCAAGCGGCGTTTTCTCCCCCGCGTCGGATCCAGCGGGCTTGACCCATGTAGCTCGTTCGACTGCATTTGTTTCCCTTTCCTTCCGAAAACAAGTCAGCCCGGATCGTCACGTGTGTCTCCTGTACCCGGGCCCGTCTCTCCTCGGAGGCGTCCGCAGACGCGATCCTCCTCGTTGTTTTGTGGGCAGCATTTGAATAATGGGGAAGGAGGAAAAGGGCGGGTGGTTTGGGCTGGGGACTTGGCGTGGACTACCATACCCACAAAGGATCCGACCCAACCTCAGGCGTCTTGTGCGAGGAAGGAGAGCCAGCCTGAAATTGCAGGTATCGACTGCTTCCAGAGGGCTGCTCGGTGCCCGAGAGGGACATTCCACCAAACCCGGCGGAGGGAATTTGAATTCGACTCGGACCCGCCCTCCTATCTTTAGATCCTCAGAGGGAAAAGTTTAGGTAAACCCCAGCTGGTTGATCCTCCGTCCGATTTCTAGGTCCGTTCCACGGATGGCTCTGCTGCCTGGGTCATTTCTCTAGAACAGATTTACGCGTGTGTCTCTCCTCCCGAACCTCCGACGGGTTTCCGTTCCTCTGCAGGGAGCGGAAACTCCTGACCGACGGCTTTAAGGCAGGCCGTCGACTCTCCCTCCCCTCCGGATTCCCGCTTCTCTTCCAAACTCCTAACCCCTCGAGGCAACCCACACTCTGGGATTTTCTCTCTCCCGTCACTGACCTCGCGCTTACTTTTCCCGGGACTCTCTCCCACTGCACAACCAGCTACCTGCTGCTCTCCGGGTGGTCAGAGGCCTTCTCTGAATCACACCTCCTCCGTGAAGCCTTCCCAGAAAAAAAAAGTATGTCCTTCCCATGATCCTGGGCTGGATAGCCACCGGTCTGATTTAGAAACGGTGTCGATTTAAGAATGGTATCAATAATAATCAGCGTATCGCTCAAGTCCTTAACTGGGTGCCCGTTGATCGACCAAAGGTATTTATTGAACGTCTACTGGGCGGAGAGCACTGTATTCATTGCTTGGGAGAGGAACTCTCTTTTTAAATGACCTCACCCACGGCAGCTAACTGCCCACGGAAGCATTGGCGAAAATATGAACCCGTCCCTGGGCAGGGATTGTCTCTACCTGTCGCCGAATTGTACATTCCAAGCGCTTAGTCCGCTGCTCCGCACATAGTAAGCGCTCGGTAAACGTGAGTGAATGAACGGATGGAAAATAGTCAAAGCAGTAGTAGCAGCAAAATGTAGTAATTACAGCCGCAGCACAGGTAAAATAGAAATGAATGAAATAGTAGAGATCAGTGAAAATAGAAAGAAATAGAAATCGAAATAGTAGAAATGGCCGTAGAAATTGTAATAATAGTAATAATGGTATTCGTTAAGCGCTTGCTATGTGCAGAGCACGGTTCTAAGCGCTGGGGGAGATACGGGGTCATCAGGTTGTCCCACGTGAGGCTCACCGTTAATCCCCATTTTACAGATGAGGTAACTGAGGCCCAGAGAAGTGAAGTGACTCGCCCACAGTCCCACAGCTGCCAAGTGGCAGAGTCGGGATTCGAACCCATGACCTCTGACTCCCAAGCCCGGGCTCTTTCCACTGAGCCACGCTGCTTCTTCTTCTTCTAGTATAATAACAGTTACTGAATTATCAGTAGTAATAGTAATAGTAGAGAAGCAGCGTGGCCTAATGGTCAGAGCCCGGGCCCGGGGGTCCGAAGGACCCGCGTTCTAATCCCGCCTCCGCCGCTTGTCTGCTGCGTGACCTTGGACAAGTCACTTCACTTCTCCATGACTCAGCTCGTCTGTAAAATGGGGGTGCAGACTGTTGAGCCCCACCTGGACAACCTGATTACCTCTTATCCACCCCAACGTTTAGAACAGCGCTCGGCACATAGTAAGTGATTAGCAAACACCATTATTAGTAGCGATAGCTCGGCGACCCCCGTGCTCCAGAGTGGAGGAGAAAAGGAACCTGTCAGGACCGTCCCCGCTCCACCGGCCCAGAATTTTAGCATTCCGGTAACAAATCAGGGTTAGAGAGTTTCATTCATTCCATAGTATTTATCGAGCGCTTACTATGCGCAGAGCACTGTACTAAGCGCTTGGGGTGTACAATTCGGCAACAGATAGAGCCCGTCCCCGCCCGCTGACGGGCTCAGAGTTTCCACGGGGGAAAGGCCAGAAAGGGAGGGAATCCAAAGCCCCAGAATCCCCCGGGCCCAGTGAGAGTCTGTGGGAAACTGAGGGCTGCGGCGAGCTCTGATTCCTGTCAAATTCCGACACTTCAGGTTAAGGCAGCTGTTCCTGGGAACGGGAACTGGGGAGATATTCGTCCCGAAGAAAATGTTCTAGGAAGGAATTGCTTACTCCTGGAACAATCGCCGACGCTGACCAGAAGAAGCCATGGACCGGGGTAATCGTGGGCGTGCCCCGATGCCATTAGTTGGCCCGCGGGCCGGATCCCTGCGGCCGTGAGCAACGAAACGAGGGGACGGGCCACTGGGCTTTTAAAGTTAATTAGCCATGTAAACATTTCAGCGTTTCGCCGACAGTGGAGGACACGTTGAGTTGCGTCTTTAGCTTTTAAAACTTTCCAGGAGGTTTTCGGGTCCAACTATAATATTAGTGCAACCGTTTGGGTCTGGGAAAGGGATAGTTAACGGCACCTTTTATCCTAAATAGGAACGTATTTTGCCAATTACATAAGCGGGTTCCGGTGCGGTTCTTTCCGTTTATCGGCCTGTCGGTCCGTCTGTCTCCCTTTCTCCGCGTCTCCCCTCGTCTTTCTCGCTCTGCCTCTCTCCTTGTCTATCCAGCTGCCTGAGCACATTTTCGAAGACGTTGACTTAGCGCAACAGAAATCTGTACTGAGCGCCGCGGAGGAGAATCTGAAAAGTTTTCCTTTCTTCGAGTGCTATAGAGCGATTTCTTTTTTTTATGTGTCTAAGAAATGGAAACATTTTGTCTCATATAAAAAAGAAATATTTTTATACTGTGCTCCACTCGCAGACCACATCAGAGGTATTCTAAGAATAGAATAGATCAAATATATTTTATGGAAATATAATGAGAAAAGGATGTGTTCCCAAAACTCACTCTGAACAAAGGAATGTAACTGAGTCAGGAATACTTTAATGCTCCTAACAATTTTCTCATGTGAAAGGCTAAAGAAAAGTTCTGGCTTGAAGAAATCTTCCAATTCTCCTCAGACTCTGAACTTGAAATCAGAACTATAAAAGCTATACAGGATGAAAACGAGAAGGTATGGAAAAAGTGACTTGAAGCATAAACCTAAAAGTCACTTTGAGGTGGAGAGAACATCGATATGAAACATTTTGTCGTGTTTAATTTCATTGATCGCATATTTATTTTTTATGTGCCTCAGTGCGGAAGCTGAGCAAGAATTGCGTCCCAGGGCTTTCGGATGGCATTTACCAGCCTGATTGTAATAAAGACTAAAATGTATCTTTATTTGGTGAAATTAGTGTCTTTTATCAAAGGTTCTGTAACTTAAAAATAGAAGACAAGCCTTGAATGATATTAAATACTTTGCCGCTTTGATGTTGAATGATATTCACACATATACACGCGAGCAGTCACCCTCATGCACGTTTCATATTTGGTCTGTAGGGAAGGGGGGAGGGAGAGAGAGAGAGAGAGAGAGAGAGAGGTAGAGAGGGAGTGTAGCCTAGTGGAAAGAGCACAGAACTGGCCGGAGACACCACGTTTCAAACCAGGGTCTACCACTCGCCTGCTGTATGATCTTGGAGAAGTTACTTAACCTCTCTGGGCCTCGCTCACCTCATCTGGAAAATGGGCATCTGATTCCTGTTCTCATTCCCACTTAGACTGTGAGTCAGATGGAGGACGGGGCACCCGTCTGATCCATTTATCTTGTCATTACCCCCCCAATTCGGCGTGGCTCAGTGGAAAGAGCCCGGGCTGGGGAGTCAGAGGTCATGAGTTCGAATCCAGGATCTGCCACTTGTCAGCTATGTGACTGTGGGCAAGTCACTTCACTTCTCTGTGCCTCAGTTACCTCATCTGTCAAAGGGGGATTAACTGTGAGCCTCACGTGGGACAACCTGATTACCTTGTATCTACCCTAGCGCTTAGACCAGTGCTCTGCACATAGTAAGCGCTTGACAAATACCAACATTATTAAATTAGGCCCAAGGTAACTCCTTGATGGAGGTCCACATTAATAGTTCTACCAGGACTGAGCGTTAAAATTACAATCGACAGCTAAATAGATAACCCTTCTAGGTGGAAGATTTTTTTTTTTAATAATTTGGGAATTTGAGTAAAATGTCATGTTACGTTCAATGGGACCGAATCTCAGACAACATTCCTTTCCCTCTTCTCCTTCTTGTGCTTGGAAGGAGTTGGAAACCTACCGTCTCCTTCCTTGCGTTCCAACGTATTTACTGAGCGCTTCCTGACCTCGGTGTCTATACGATAGTCTTCTTCTGCCTTTCCGATCTGATTTCACCTTTAAGCCACAGACATGAAAGCCTTGCGGTCTTAGAGAAGTGAGTCCTGCAATCTTTCATTCACCTTTGAAGTCCTATTCTGAGTGGGGCCATACTGGGGGAAGTTTACTTTCATCTTCCTTTGTTGCGTCTGACAGAGCGCCCTGAACTGACAGTCTTCGCCGCGTGAAAGACTGATCCAAAAGAGACCTCAAGGCCCCACGGAAGCTGTCTACTAACACTCTCCTACTCTTCCAGGTGCTTAATACAGTGTTCCGCAACTGGACTGAACTCCCTCTCTCCCTCCTTCCGGGCTCTGTGTGTTTGACACAGGGGAAGCGCTCAACAAATAGTACCGCGTCCACGTGCAGTCCTCTCGACTGTGAGCCGGTTTTCAGCAGGGAGTGTGTCGGTTTATTTATCTATTTATTTGGATGTCTGTTTTGATGCCTGTCTCCCTGCCTTTAGACTGTGAGCTCGTGGTGGACAGGGGTCGTCACTCTTTATTAGTACAGTGTTTTGCACGTAGTCGGCGCTTAGTCGAGACGATCGCACGGACGGATGAACGAACAGAGTTCGTAGACTCACGATCCCTACCCACAGGGAACATGCAGCTTATAGGGGAAAGCAGACGTTAAAATAGATTAGGGAGAG
Organism: Ornithorhynchus anatinus; assembly: GCF_004115215.2. Taxonomy (NCBI): domain Eukaryota; kingdom Metazoa; phylum Chordata; class Mammalia; order Monotremata; family Ornithorhynchidae; genus Ornithorhynchus; species Ornithorhynchus anatinus. Next base: position 3,529,127 of record NC_041736.1, read on the forward strand.
GGGAAAGAATGGAGTAGAAGAATAATGGTGGTATTTGTTAAGCGCTTACTATGTGCAGAGCACTGTTCTAAGCGCTGGGGTAGATACAGGGTAATCGGGTTGTCCCACGTGAGGCTCACAGTTAATCCCCATTTGACAGATGAGGTAACTGAGGCCCCGAGAAGTGAAGTGACTTGCCCACAGTCACGCAGCTGACAAGTGGCAGAGCCGGGAGTCGAACCCGTGACCTCTGACTCCGAAGCCACTGAGCCACGCTGCTTCCCACAGCAGACTAGTTACGTAAGTGCTGTGGGGCTGTTTCGTAGGGAGGTCATTTATCTAGCTCCCGCTCCTTAGTTTCGTGGCTCGAAAGCTGTGCCCGTGTTTGCAGATAAGCGGGAGGGGGATACCCCGGCCCCGGGGTGAGGAAGCGGGGCCAGGGGTCCCCTTGGAGAAGCATCCGAGGATCAGTCCGACTTCCACGAAGAGATGCGGTATCCGATGCCGCGTGTCTAACGTGAGGCTGTCTGTCTGGTATCATCGAGGATGGCGAGAGGATACCCTCCTGAGTTCCGTGGCTTCATTCACTCGATTTAGCTAATCGGCTGGTGGGCCACAGATCCCAAGGAGAGAGCCATTCTTCCCCAACCCGGATAGATCCCGCCGCGCTTTAGTGCTCTTTTGTTGTTGTTGGTTTTTTTTTTTTTCAGAGTGGATCGAGGCCTTCATGGTTGAAAAGAGTTTTACGTTTACCTCAGAAACGGCTGGTTTCAGTTTCCTGTGCTATTTTATTTTCAGCTGCAAGAACAAAAGAAACCACGTAGCCCATAAAAGTGATTTTCGAACTTCTTGCGAGAAGCCGTGAAAACGTCACTCCATCGTGGCTCGTCATCACGGCACGATTTTCTCAGAATTCCTGCCCTCCGCGGGGAAACGAGGGTGAGTTTATGGAGGCTCCAGATGTGACGGAAGGGCAGGGTGGCCGGAAGGATCTAAATCCCACGGGTTTGGATTCCGCTGAGCGAGAAGGAATTGCGTGAGGTCGTGCTAATTCATGGCCACCCTCCCTACTCCTGGCCTCAGTAAGCCTTTCTCTTTCTTCACAATACCTGCGCTTAACCCTGCTGTTGGTCCAGTGGAAAGAACAGGGCTCTGGAAGGCAGGACACCTGAGTCCTGGTCCCCCAGCTCTGACTGGAGCTTACTGACCGATAAATCGATCAACTGATGTCGTGGCTCAGTGGAAAGAGCCTGGGCTTCGGAGTCAGACTCCCGTCTCTGCCACTTGTCAGCTGTGTGACTGTGGGCAAGTCACTTCACTTCTCGGGACCTCAGTTACCTCATCTGTCAAATGGGGATGAACTGTGAGCCTCACGGGGGACAACCTGATGACCCTGTATCTACCCCAGGGCTTAGAACAGCGCTCTGCACGTAGTAAGCGCTTAACAAATACCAACATTATTATTATTATTATGTATTGAGTGCTTACTATGTGCAGAGCACTGTACTAAGTGCTTGGGAGAGTACACTACAATGGAATTAGCTGACACGATTCCTTGCCCATAATGAGTTTACGGTCTAGAAGGAGAGAGAGACATTAGTATGAATAAATAAATAATGTATAATATATGATTTTATGATATGAACATAGATTAGTTTGTATTAACCACGGCACCTAGAACAGTTCCAGCCACATAGTAAGTGCTTAACAAGTACCAATTAGAAAAAAAAAGGTGCAGAAACCACCCCAACCCTGGCATTCAGGATGTTAGTTGGTCCAACAGAACTCTTGAAGTTGAAAGTTAAGTTTTCTGTTTTGATCGAATGCCCGCTCTCTTTTCCCATCAGACTGTGAGCCCCATCTGGGACCAGGAATCTGTCCAGTCGGATTGTCTTCTACCTACCCCGGTGCTTGACACGTAGTAAGTGCTTAACAAATGCCACCCCAGTTATTATCTCCGGACGTGTTTCCGTGTTTGTCCCCCTATAAACTACCCATCATGACCATAGGACCCGGTATAATCACATTTCAATTCCCACTGAGGTCTTTTACTATTTCAACGCTACTAGCTATTACTACACTGGCTATGGAAGCAGCACGGCCTAGTGCATGGAACCCCGGCCCGGGAGTCAGAAGGACCTGGGTTCTAATCCCGGCTCCGCCACTTGCCCGCTGTGTGACCTCGGACAAGTCACTTCATTTTTCTGTGCCTCAGTTACCTCATCTGTAAGATGGGGATTAAGACCGTAAGCCCCAAGTGGGACAGGGACTGTGTCCAACCTGATTAATTTATGTCTATCATCTCAGTGCTTAGAACAGCAGTGGATGCATATTAAGTGCTTAACAACTATCATCATGATTATTATTATTCATAACAAACCTCTCTTTGCTGTTTCTGCATTGTTTTACCTGGGAGGTATTTGAAGACCAAGGAGGCAACGAACGAGTAACGTCAAAATGGGCCTGATCTGACACTTCATATATGCCTGTCGATCAATCGGTGATATTCGATATTCACCGAATGCTTACTGTCTGCAGAGCACTGTGCTAAAAGCCTGGCGCTGTACTAACTTAGCCTGTCATCTCCAGACCAGTGATCGGTCACTGTACACTTCTCTATTGATATACAATCGTGCCTCTTTTTTGTGGGCTCCAGAAATCATCTTATCACGTCTCTACCCCAGTGTTTAGAACAGTGCTTAGCACACAGTAAGCATCTACCAAATGCCACACTCACTATTATTGTTATTATTATTATTAAATTTGGAAGACGGTCATCCAAATGGGATTTACTGGTCCCTTTCTGCGAAAGGAAGGCCAGTGAAATATTCAGGCTGACTAATTACGCACTGCGTAGGTTTCATATATGTGCTTTTATTACACGGAGAGCGGGGCTTAATTAGGTAATCTGTATAACAACTTCCTAAGAAGGCATTCTGGTCTATTGGGTACAAAATAGAGGTTAAAAAAAAAATTACCTAATCATGTAATTACCCACTGAACCAACGTATTGGGAACGTAAATGCAAACCGCCGTAGATATGTCATTACAGGTTAACATCGTCCAGAACTTCCCTTGAGAGGCTATAGTTTTTGTAGCTGGAACTCAACTTTCTTTGTACGAACCGAAGAGAATGAAAGAAGAAATGTCAATTTGTTTCAGGGTCGCGCCGCAGATGAAAGCATGCTAAGTGTCAGCAAAATTGAGACTTTCGAGATTGGATTTATGGGCCTGGAGGATATTTGAGATTTCTGCATGCTCTTACCTTGATGCTTTTCTCAGTAGGTGCAGAAAACAGATCACCAACCACGTATGAAGGAGTTCTGGAGAATATCATCGCCGCTATTCCCGACTCAACATGACCACGCAAGGCGGGACATGTGAAAAAAAATGGCTTCCAAGAGGCCTTCCCTGATTAAGCCTCTTTTCCCCTACTCCCTCTCCCTTCTGCGTCACCTATAACCTCTAAGCACATGATATCCACCCCAACGTCAGCCCCACGGCACTCAAATCATATCCGTAATTTATTTATTTATATGTGTCTGATTCTCCCAGTGGACTTTAAGCTCCTTACGGGCAGGAAACATATTTATCAACTCCGTTGTATTCTCCCACGGATTCAGTACAGTGCTCTGCACAGAAATTGCTCAATAAATACCATTGGTTGAATGAACCATAGCAAGATACATAAGCAATTTGCTATAAAGAGGGTTGAAGTGGAGAAACTGAAAGCTAGGAAGATGCGGAAAACATTTCAAGGACAAAATAAAAAAAAAAAAGATTCAGACAGTGCTGTATCTCAATGGAAAACTTGGAGCCAATTCATTCCATAGTGTTTTTTGAGCGCTTACTATGTGCAGAGCACTGTACTAAGCGCTTGGAATGTACAAATCGGTAACAGATACAGTCCCTGCCCTTTGATGGGCTTACGGTTTAATCACAGGCTTACAGTCTAATCACGGGCTTTTGCCGAGGATAGACCGGCACGACGTTCTGCAGTCAATAAAGGAGCAGTCGTCTTGGAGCGGTGGCTTCGAGGGGAATGAGAGGGAAGGAGGAAACGTGGATGGGGAATGTGTCAGCGAACTTTGATGGATCGTATGCTCCTGAGCACTAATCAATAATATGACAATGATTGTGCCATCTGCTGAACGCTTACTACGTGCCAGGCACTGTAGTATGCGCTGGGGTGGATACGATCCAATCGAGTTGGACCCGGTCCCTGTCTCCCATGGGGCTCACGGTCTTAATCCCCATTTTACAGACGAGGGAACTGAGGCATAGAGAAGTCATGTGCCTTGCCCAAGGTCAAAAGCAGACGGGTGGCAGGGGTGGGATTGGAACTCAGCTCTTTCTGACTTCCGGGCTCGGGCTTCGTCCACTAGGCCAAACTGCTTCTGTAAACGGTAAGTGCTCAATAAATACAACTGACTGATCGATGGAGTGATTGATGGATAAAGACAAGGAATCTCTCCTCCTGGAAGGCCCTTTCTCCTCTCCTTCAACAAACTGGTCTCTTTTCTCTCTCAAAGCTCCTTGGAAGTTTACCAGACACCTATCACTTCAGTAATTCTCAGAGCCTCTATGGGTCTCGAGGCAAAATATTTATACGTTTCTGTCACCCGTGTTGACGTTGACTTATTCTTTGTCTTGGGTATATCATTCTGCCTGATGTGTTTGCTTTATCTTTTCTTCCTCTCTCGACTGGGACCTCCTTCAGACGGCCATCGGTCTATCTTTGGAATTGGTGAGGAGTCGCACCCTAGCTCCCGGATCGGTATCGCCGACGGGGTCCCCGTCCTAACTGATTAGGTTAGCTATTACTATTACTTAGGTGGATGCCTTTTTTAAAAGGGTATTTGTTAAGTGCTTACTATGTGTCAAATGCTATTTTAAAGGCTGGGGTAGGTACACGGTAATCAGGTTGGACACGGTCCTTGCCCCCCATGGGGCTCCCAGCCCTAACTAGGAAGGAGAAAAAGAGAACTGAGGCACGGAGAAGTTAAGTGACTTGCCCCAGGTCAGCCAGTGAATAATGATATTGATATTAAACGTATGCATATATGTTAGAGAAGCAGCATGGCGTGATGGATAGAGCAAGGGTCCGGGAGTCAGAAAGTCAAGGGTTCTAATCCCGGCGCTGCCACTTGTCTGCCGTGTGACCTTGGGCAAGTCACTTCACTTCTCTGTGCCTCAGTTTCCTCATCTTTTAAGTGAGGACTGAGACTGTGAGCCCCAAGTTCTCAGGCACTGGGTCCGACCCAATTTGATGTATCCACCCCAGCTCTTAGTACGGTGCCTGGCACATAGTGAGCGCTTAACAAATACCATTATCATTATTATTATTCGAACTATATGTAAAGACAAGCTAAGAGAAGATATGAGTCCACAGGTAGTTGTTACATAAGTGCTGAGATGGTAGCGAGGGATATGGAATCTGGAGGAGAGGAATTTCATCTGCCTCTCATGTTTTGAATATCAACCAGTGGTATAAATTGAATGCTAGGTCAGGAATTCCAAGCTACCTTGCTACCGGGTTTTAAAATTCAAAATTTGAGTTTCTCGGGAATAGGCCATGACAGAGTGGATACGAGATAATCTGGTCTGATCAAATCCCTGGCCTGAAAGGGGCTCACAATCAAAGAGGAAGAGAGAGAAGCTATTGCAGCCAAATTTGCTGATGGGGAAACTGAGGCCCAGAGAAGCTTAGAGACTTGCCCAAAGTCACTCATAAGGTCAGTGGTAGAGCTGAAATTAGAACTCAGACCCTCCAGGGCCTTTCCACTAGGCCACCGCCTGCTTGGCAAAATTATTCCGATTGAGAAGGAAATGTGGCTTTTTGGAAAGAGTCCAGGGTTTGGAATCAGGAGATCACATTATATTCCTGGCTCCAGTACTTGGCCTACAGTGGGATCTCAGTTTTTCCATCTTTCAAATGGGGATAAGATATCTACTCGACCAGCTCTCCACTGAGAGCCATTGCGGGACAGCTATTACATCTTTTCGGATTATTTCGAATCTATCTTATTGCTTGGCATATAGCACTGCTTGATAAGTATAACTAACACGAATAATTACGATAATAACACTGGATTGTGCCTGATCTGATGATCTATCTGTGTTTGGAACATAGCGAGGGCATATTATAAGTATTATTATTATTACCATTCAATCAATCAATCAGTGGTATTGGTCAAAAGAGCTTATCGTATAGCCGAGCATCGCACTCAACATTTGGGAAAAGACAATATAACAGATTTGGTAGGCATGATCCCCGCTAAAAAAGCACTCACCGTCTTGTCTTATGCTATCGAGTCATCTCTGACCCATAGCGACGCCGTGGACACATCTCTCTCAGAACGCCCCACCTCCATCTGCAATCCTTCGGTAGTGGATCTGGAGAGTTTTCTTGGTAAAAATCCGGAAGCGGTTTACCGTTGCCTTCTTCCGTACAGTAAACTTGAGTCTCCACCCTCAACTCTCTCCTGGGACGCTGCTGCCCAGCACGGGTGAGTTTTGATGGCCTTCCATTCGCTAGCCACTGCGCAAGCTGGGAATGGAATGGCTAGGCCTCTGCTTGACTCTCCCTCCCACACCCGAGACTGGTAGCACCCACGAAACTCTCCAGTTACAGACCTGAGAGGAGTTTACAGTCCACCGTTGTTATTAGTACTATTCTAATTATTATTCCCTGTACTTGAAAGTCAGTTTCTCCGTGGGGGATTGAGCCTTACCCATCTCCAGTCAGGTCTGCGTGTTTAAGAAACAACGAAATAAACAGGTTCGAGTATCCCGATTTGACGACGCTAATTAATATTGCTCAAATTACTTAAAACCAATTTCTCCTCAGCTGGATGTTTCCTGTTGTATTCAAGCCCAACTCTTAAACACACTTGAGTAAACAGACCGTGTTGACAGCCTGAAGATATGCAGGACTTTAGTGGAGAATTTCCAAACGCATTGTTGAAGGTTAGCCCAGCATATTAATGAATAGAATGATGCTGAAATCCAAAATTTACCAATCTACATCTTCAAAGGTTTGGGGGCACTTAATTATTCACCTCATCGTAGAACTCCTCCCGGAATCTTGGAGGCACTAAAGGACGCGGTGTCCTTAAATCGGTGACTTCTGTCCTTTTGGGGGGTTTAACATGATTACATGTGATGTAGTTTCTTGAAAGTCAAACTATTAGACTGTTAACCTCATGTGGAACAGGGGCTGTATCCAGCCAGATTATCCTGTATCTATCTCGATGCTTCCTACAGTGTAGGCACATGGTAACTGCTTATCAATTACTATGAAAAAAATGCAGTTCTGAGTAGATCGATTCACCATGTGGAAATGGAACAGACCATTCCCCGACGCAGAAGTTGTAAGACTGAAAGGTATCAAATTTGGATATATTTAAGTTCTCGTGACTCAGTCCCCAAACGGAAATACACCCTTTCCTAATTCACTCTCAGCAATTGCCACTGAGAGCCAAATATGGGGAAGAGACAGTTGACAGGTGACGTCGTTTCGTTCATTCGATCATATTTATTGAGAGCTTAGTGTGTGCAGAGCACTGTTCAAAGCGGTTGGGAGAGTACGATGTAACAGACAGACTCATTCCCTGCCAACAATTAACTCACAGTCTAAAGGGAAAGACCGATATTGATATAACTAAATAAATGGATAAATAAATAAATACATTACGGATAAATAGATGTGTGCTGTGGGGATGGGAGGGAGGGTGAATGAAGAAGCAAGTAAGAGCAGCCCAGAAGGGAGTGGAAACTTAATGGAACTTAATGGTTCTGTCTGTTAGCAGTGTGATGGAATTTCATGAAAGATAGATGCTTTCAAATAGATTAGGGGGAAAGGTTTCAAATCAGTCAGTCGATCAATGGTATTTATTGAGCGCTTACTGTGTGCAGAGCACCGTACTAGGCCCTTGGCAGAGTACGATCGACTAGAGTTACCTCTAGACAGTAAGCTCCTTGTGGGCAGGGTCCGGGTCTACTAACTCTTTTGTATTTTACTCTCCCAAGCGCTCAGTACAGTCCTCTGCATGCAGTAAGTGCTTAATAAAGAGGACTGACATTGATAGAGTTGGTATACACGAACCTGGCACGTAGTAAGCGCTGAACCCGTACCAGGGTTATTATTATTATCATCATCACCATCGTCGTCATCATTATTATTACAGCAGCCTGGCGGGTCGGCGGTTAACACAACGCGGCCGAGTTCGGAGACAGCACTCGGCCGTGGTCAGGCCCGGACAGCCGAGCTTTCCTTCTGGCTCAGAGACGTCGCTCGTCTCCTCTCCCTTCCCCGTGCTCTGTGAATCGACCTTCCATCCTACCTCAAGCGACCCGGCCTTCCCCTTCAAAGCTGACACCCCATGGCGATACGCCAGAGCGAGTGGGCAGGGTTTTAGTTGGCAGATCCAGCCATCCACGCGGGGCCTGGCAAGGAGACCTACATCTAGCGGTGAAGGAGACCCAGCCCCGGGTAACTCCGGCAGCCACACGCCAGAAAGAGGCCAACCTTCTCCTCTCCGGAAGCAAATCTGTCGTGTCGTCTGCACCCCGAAGGCCCTGGCTCCCCGCTTAAATCCCCGCTTTACTGGATCCTTAAGACGTTTCCTCCACCCCCATCTTGCTTTCAGTTTCTCTCCCTCTTCATATCCTATAGACAATTACTCTCCCCTCCTTCTGGGCCTTATTGCGAAGGCACATCTCCTCCGAAAGGTCTTCCCTGACTAAGCCTTCATTTTCTCTCCTCCCACTCCTTTCTGTTTCACCCTGACTGGCTCCCTTTATTCATTCCCCCTCCAACCCCCGCAGCGCTTATGTACGTATCTGTCGTTTATTTATTTCTTTTAACATCTCTCTCCCCCTCTAGACTGTAAGCTCCCTGCGGGCAGGGAACGTGTCTGTCTTTTGTAATATAGTACTCTCCCAAGTGCTTAGTACCGTTCTCTGCACGCGGTAAGTGCTCAATAAATTCTGACAGTCTGATCCCAGCTTTTCGGAAACTCTATAGCCACGAAGGTTCCCGTACCCTCCGTGAAACGCTTCCGTGAAAAGGAATTTGTATCTCACTCGCTCCTGTTCCCCCGGTTTAGAATTCAGAGTGCACCTCCTCAGAACGCACGGTTGTTATTTCAGTATCCGAGAATTCATTTTGGAGAAGTCGAAGGATCCTACGGAAGTCATGGGTCCTGAGTTTCTAATTTGCGAGCTCTGCTGTCTTTAGGAGAGAAGTTCGGGAATAATTCAACGATTCGCCTTCATCTCAGTGTCTCCTGGGTATCAAGTAGCTCTACCCACCGGCTCCGTTACCATGGAGATCCCCCCAGGGAAACATGGGAACCTCTTGAGAGGATGATAAAAATAATTATAATGATGATGATAATGATGATGATAATAACAATAATGGTATTTGTTAAGTGCTTACTATGTGTCAAGCACTATTCTAAGTGCTGGGGCAGAGATAGAAGTTCAACACAATCCCTGTCCCACGTGGGGCTCAGGGTCTAAGTAGGAGGGAGATCAGTTATTGAATCTCCATTATACAGATGAGGAAAGTGAGGCACAGAGAAGTTAAGCGACTTGCCCAAGGTCACACAGCAGGCAAGTGGGGGAGCCGGCATGAGAACTCAAGACCCCTGGCTCCCAGACCCGGCCTCTTCCCATTAGGCCATGGCTGCTCCTCTAATCACGGTCCGGCGAACTGGTGGGACTGAAAAACAACTGAAGAGATGTCAGATCGAGGTACTTGGTGGTCTGACTAACTCAGAGAGCAGAAAAGCAATAAACCTATTTGATAGTAAGCTTCTTGAGGGCAGCGAGGGTTGTCTTGCTTCTGAAAAACAGGCTTCGCACTAAATGGGAATTCCATAAATATCACCGACGGCCCCGCAACATTCATACGCGCCCCTGCGATATATTTTAACGTCTGTCTCCTCCTCTAGACCGTAAGCTCCTGATGGGCGGGGAATGTGTCTACCGATCCTGTTGCATTGTACTCTCCCAAGCATTAACTTTAGTCTCTGCACACGGTAAGTGATAATCAATACCCACCGATCGATTGATTGATTAATGGAGCATTCAAAGACGTTCTGATGGTGTTCTGGCTGATTGGCGGTTGGTTTATCCGTACCGACAGACGTCCGTACACCACGCTGAGAGCGTTGTGCCGGTGGCGGGGAGGAGGAAGGGCAGAGCGTTCCCCTTTCCGACCCCATCCCCTGCTGCCTGCTGTCTATTTCACTGCCAACGGCTGGAACCCATCTCTCCCTGAAGAGGATGGCATCACCCTCGCCTCGCCTCTCTCTTTTACCTTGCACTTTGCGTCACTCACCAAATCCCGCTAGTTCTAGGGTGCCAACTTATCCAGAATCCACCCCTTCTTCTCCATCCAAACTGCTATCTTGCTGATCCAAGCTCTTCTCCTATCATCTCACCTCGCTGATCTATCTCCCTGCTTCCTGCCTCTCTCCGGTCCAGGGCGTAACATCACTCTGTGGGCCAGATATCTTTCTTAAAAATCTCCGTACACCTCTCCTCACCCCTCAGAAACCTGCAGTGATTGCTCATCCACCTCCACATCGAGGAGAAACATCTCACCGTCGGCTTTAAAGCATTCAGTCAGCTCTCCTACCTATCCTCACTCCTCTGCTAACGCGACACTTGGCTCCAACCCCAACCTACTCACTGTGCCTCGTGTCTCTTGCAGTTGACCCTTCCTCACATCTTCCTTCTCACCTGGAATTCCTTGCCGCTTCACATGCTAATCGTGATAATTGGGGGTTTGTGATAAGTACTTGCTTTGTGCCAGGCATTGTACTAAGGACTGGTCTAGATACAAGCCAGTCGGGTTGGACATGGTCCCCCTGTCCCATATGGGGCTCACAGTCTTAATCTTCATTTTACAGATGAGGTAACTGAAACCCAGAGAAGTGAAGTGACTTGCTTCCAGGTCCTTCTTGCTCCCAGGCCCGTACTCTACCTACTAGACCACACTGACAGAACCCCACTTTCCCCATCTTCAAAGCCCTATTAAGTTCATATCACATCCACGAAGCCTTTCCTGACTAATCTCTCATCACCTCCCCTTATTCTCCCTTCTGTGTCAACTACCGTGCTGATCCAAGCACTTATCCTGTCCCGCCTGGATGACTGCATCAGCCTCTTCTCTGACCTCCCAGCCTCCCATCTCTCTCCTCTCCAGTCCATACTTGACTCCGCCGCATGCGTGGATAAATTATTAATAGAAACATTCGGTCCCTGTCTCCCCATTCCTCGAGAACGTTCAGTGGCTGCCCAACCACCTCCACATCCGACAGAAGCAGCGTGGCTCAGTGGAAAGAGCCCGGGCTTGGGAGTCAGAGGTGATGGGTTCGAACCCCGGCTCTGCCACTTGTCAGCTGTGGGACTGTGGGCAAGTCACCTCACTTCTCTGTGCCTCAGTGACCTCATCTGTAAAATGAGGATTAAGACTGTGAGCCCCACGTGGGACAACCTGATTCCCGTGTCTACCCCAGCGCTTAGAACAGTGCTTGGCACATAGTAAGCGCTTAACAAATACCAACATTATTATTATTATTATTAACTCCTTACCATAAGCATTCAATCAGTTCACCCATCCTACCTCACCTCATTGATCTCCTAGTGCAGCCCAGCACACACACTCTGCTCCTCTAGTACTAATTTATCGCTGTACCTCAGTCTCAACTATCTCACCGCCAGCCCCTTTCCCACATCCTCCCCCTGGCCTGGAATTCCCTCCCTCTCCATATTCGCCAGACCATCACTCTCTCCACCTTCAAAGCACTATTCAAGGCACATCTCCTCCAAGAAGCCTTCCGATTAAGCCTTCTTTTCCCCAGCTCATTCCCCCCGTCTGCATCGTCAGTATTCTTGGATCTATGACGCTTGGACATTTGATATCTGCCCACTCCCAACTCCCACAGCACGTATGTACATATCTTTAAATTATATATATTATAAATCATTTATTCATATTAATATTTGTCTCCCCCTCTAGACCGTAAGCTCATCGTGGGCAGGGAACAGTGCTAATTCTGCTATAGTCTACTCTCCCGAGAGCTAGAATACAGTGCTCTGAATATAGTCAGTGCCCAATAAATACTGTCGATTGACTGATTGATTGACCTACGCCCTTGAACCCAAACAACCCGAGTCTTTGGGTCCTTTGGTAAGACACTTCATAAATGTCATTTATTGACATTATTATCCTCCACCCCAGTGCCCTGCGTGTCTGGTGCCTTCTTCGGCGACTCGGCCAAAATCGGACAGCCAGACTACGAGCCCGTTGTTGGGTGGGGATTGTCTCTGTCTGTTGCTGCGCTGTACTTTCCAAGCCCTTATGCAGTGCTCTGCGCACAGTAAGCGCTCAATAAACACGACCGAATGAACCAACGAGCCGTTTAAGCCCAGCGGCCCCTGGACATTTCTATAACGGTTACGGTATTGGGAGTCAGTCGGTCAGTTGTATTTTCTGGACGCTTACTGTGGGCTGAACACTGAATTAAGAGCTTGGGAGAGTACAGTAGAGCAACATAACAGACACATTCCCTGCCCACAGTGAGCTCAAGGTCTGGAGGAGGGACAGACACCGGTATAAATAATGGGAATATTTGTAGTCTCACCTCATTAGCGGGGGTTTCTCTAACCGATCCCCCGTGCTCACCGAGAGACTCCCCGAGCCAGCTCTGCCTTGTTAACCTATGCCTCTCTGCGTTACCCACCGTAAAATATAGAAATATCCTAACGAAGCATGAACTGAACCTCGGAACCTCGATCCGGCTTTCCAGAGCCTGTCTGTAATATGGCCACTCTTAACAGAGCAACTTTGACAGAAATGTAATCCCTTCAACACTTAAGTACAACAGGATTTTATTATTAAGTACGCTGGCTGGAAATGCAGAGCTTTTCTCATTCCCTCTATAAACAGTTTTGCTGGATTGGTAATCCTGCTTGTCAGATTTGTTCACTGTTTGATATTAATCAGGAGGTTTATAAAAGGTGCGGTAGAAGACAGAAGCACACAGAGAGGAGGTTATAAATCCTGATTCCATCAAACAGGGCGGCCCGGAGATCTTTATACAGAGGTGTGCAGAATATCTTGACATTTCACGGTTGGTTTGCCACCCTACGACTAACCTTCGGGTGAAACAGTTATTTTAATAATGGGAGCTACTGTCTCTCCGATTACGGGGAGCCGTAGCTCGCTCGAGACGGTTTTTGAAATACGTTGAATTTCATCCCCTTAAAAATCCTACGGGGGTCCTGCGCTTATTTTTCTCGACGCTGGGGCCTCCGACGTAAATTGAAAATAGGACAGTGCAGCTGAATTCATGTCAGAGAGTCCGTTGGAGAGGAGGCTGGACTCTAGACTGGGCTCTAGACTGTAACCTGAGAGTTAACGGGGGGGTCTAAGCACTGTACCGAATGCCTATTGTGAGGAATATACTGGATGGGACACTTAGGGGTATACGGCAGAAATAGAAGATGTGATCCCTGCCCTAGAGATGATTAGAATCTAATGAGGGACGTAGCAAATAGATTATATATCAGAAAGTCAGAGTGATTTGGGGGATGGTGGTGCCAAGTTTAGAGAATGATTCGGCCCTCCTGAGGATGTTGACTTCCACTCACCCCCGCCTGCACCGAGGAATGATTCCCTAAGCCTGAAATGATTCCTTGGAAGGAGGGCCCAAACCCATGATTCTCCAGCCCAAATTGGATGGATTAGAGGAGCAACCAAGAGGAGCGAGGTTGCCCAGTAGACAAGAGTACGGGCCCGGGAGTCAGAAGGAGCGGGTTTGAATCCCGGCTCTGCCACTTGTCTACCGTGTGACCTCGGTCAGGTCACGTCACTTCTTTCCAGCCTGTTCCCTGCCTTCTGGCTGAGAGAGAGAGGAGAGAGTTTCTGCTCTCAATCAGTTTTATCTGTTGAACACTTACCGAGCACCTCCAAAAAGCTTTGGGAGCCTGTTACGGTCAGTCAGTAACTGCAGTTCAAGATAATGATATGTAAGGGAAGGGAATAGAGGGGTCTCGGGGCAAGTGTAGGGGTGACCGTCACAGCCCCAAGTTAAGTAACTGAATCATATGCCTACTTGTCCCTGCGACCCTCTGGACTGTAAGATCCTTGAGGGCAGGGATCATGTTTAACATGCCCTCTCTCGGGCTTGTTTTACCCAAGTGCTCAGTATAGTTCACTGGATCATTTGGGTGCTCGTAATGCTACAAAGCAGCGAGGCCTAGTGGATAAAGCACGGGCCTGGGAGTCAGAAGGACGTGGGTTCTAAACCCGGCCCGACTGCATCTGTCTTCCCTTCTAGACTGAGAGCACCTCATGCGCTGGGACCATCTACTAATTCTATTTTCCTCTCCCACTGTGTTCTACTGATCAATAGATTGATTCATCTGGGACAGTTTCGGGCCTCAGCCCTGACTCAACCCCTTTCTCGGGTGGCCACCAGTCATTAGACCAGAAAGGACACGTGGGTGGTGGCTCGGAGCTTCCCCGTACCCTCCTCGCCGGGCGGTGGCGGGCGGGGAGCCGAAACCATAGATTCCGCTCAGATCTCCAAGGTCTCCCACGCCTCAGTGGGCTGACCGGAATGGGACTTTGCACCAGAGGACCGTTGATTTAAGCCAAGGGAGCCGCTAGGCCCGGTTGGAGAAGTGCCCTATCTTTTCACCAGCGGAGCTAGAGCAGGGTTGTTAAGAAAACAGTAGGCCACATTCTTTCCACTGTAAACCAATGTTGGCTTTTCCAGTAAACTCCTCATTTATTCATCCCTTCACTCAATCGTATTTATTGAGCGCTTCCTCGGTGACCATCCTCTAGGGCCTTCCCGCCGGCCGTGGAACTCCGGGCAAGTCGGATCGTCGAGTGGCCCTTATTGGGTGGTCTTTCAGAGAGGTCAGGGAGATTATCGACGTACCTCCCTCCGGGGCCGTTTTCCTTCTCAGAGGTTAGGAAGCGTGCTGACGGATCGTCTGGTGGAGACTTTATTTTAGGGGCAAACATAAACTTAGAGGAACCATAATCCCGGTGTAATGTAGGAATCTAATTAAGACTAATGAGGGAACATTAAATTTAATGTATGATGCATTTTATATGCCTTACCATTAGAGCCGCAGCAAGCTGTTTGCCGGAGAGTCAAACTTTGGTGACTCAGAGCCTACAGGCGTTTTTAAACAATCTGGGTTTCCAACTCTGCTCACCCATTAATAATCGGGATAATAACAACCGGGGTGTCTGTTAAGCACTCAATAGAGGCCGAGCACTTGGAAGACGCAACACATCTCCATAGAATCCCTATCCCACGTGGGGATCATTTTCCAAAGGGGTTGGAGGACAGGTTTTTAATCCCCATTTTACAGATGGAGAAATTGAGGCACAGAGAAACCAAGCAACTTGCCCAAACTCACGGGGCTGGCTAGTGGCGGAGTCAGGATTACAACTCAGGTCTCGTGACCCCCGGGTCCGGACTCCTTCCCCTAGACTATCTGCACTGCTCTGGAAGGGCCCCAAACCCAGTGATTTCCCAGCCCAAGAGTGTGAAGAAGAGAACCAAAGAAGGTTTTGTTAAAATGGTATTTGTTAGCCTACTTTGTGCCAGACACTTTACTAAGAACTGGGGAAGGTACAAGCTTATCAGGCTTGGATCCAGTCCCCGCCTCACATGGGGCTCACAGTCTTAATCCCTTCCTTACAGATGGGATAACTGAGGCCCAAGAAATGAAGTGACTTCCCCAGGGTCACACAGCAGAGAGGTAGCAGACGTGACATTAGAACCCAGGTCCTCCCGACTCCCAAGCCTGTGCTCTATCCACTAGGGAATCTGTTTTTGAAAGGAGGAGCACAGTTCAGGGCTTCCTGGAGAAACCAGCAGGAAAAAATCGATAACTACGTCCAATTGCTTCTTTAAACCTACTGCCCTATTCCTCTTGTCATCTCTAACATCGTCCTCACCTTTTGTATTATTATGTGATTTTACTGCTTCGGTCTTCTTTTTATGTCTGTCTTTCTTCCCTTATTCTTTAAGGAGTTCTTTGAGGGCTAAGGGTCACGTCTAATTTGCACGCAAGTAATCAATCGATCAGTCGACCACATTCATTGAAAGCTTACTATGTGCAGAACATTGAACTAAACGCTTGGTAGAGTACAATATAAGAGAGTTGGTAGCCACAGTCCCTGCCCACAGTGACCTTATAATCTAGAGGGGTTGATGTATTTAAGCGGTGATTAATACAGGACTCGGTAGAAAATATGTGCTTAATAAATAATATTGCTGCCAGTACTCATTAATGATAATAATAGAGGCAATGGTTAAGCCCTGACTATAATAATAATAGTGTTTGTTAAGCGCTTACTATGTGCCAGGAACCGTACTAAGTGATGGGGTAGATATAAGCTAATTGGGTTGGACAAAGCCCCTGCCCCACACGAGAAGCAGCGTGGCTCAGTGGAAAGAGCCCGGGCTTGGGAGTCAGAGATCATGGGTTCGAATCCCGGCTCTGCCACTTGTCAGCTGTGGGACTGTGGGCAAGTCACTTAAATCCTCTGTGCCTCAGTTCCCTCATCTGTAAAATGGGGATGAAGACTGTGAGCCTCATGTGGGACAACCTGATGAGCCTGTATCTACCCCAGCGCTTAGAACAGTGCTCTGCGCGTAGTAAGCGCTTAACAAATACCAACATTATTATTATGAGGCTCACAGTCTCAATTCCCCTTTCACTGAAGGGGTAACTGGTGCAGAGAAGTGAACTGACTTGCCCAAGGTCACACAGCAGACGAGTGGCAGAGCTGGGATTAGAACTCGTGACCTTCTAACTCCCAGACCCGTGCTCTATCCTCTTGGCCACGCTACTTCTAGGTGCCAGGCATCATAAACCTGAGCAGGGAACTCGTCTACCGACTCTGTTATATTTTAGTCTATTTTATTATACTCTCTCAGACTCTTAGCACAGTGCTCTGCACACAGAAAGGGCTTAATAAATACAATTGATCGATTGATGTAGGTAAAGTTCTAAACACTAAAGATAATCAGGTTGGACATAGCCTCAGCCCACCTGGGGCCCACGGTCTAAGTAGGAGTGAGAACAGGCACTGAATCCCCCATTTAAAGATGAGGTAACTGAGGCACACAGAAGCAAAATGACACGCCCAAGGTCACCCGGCAGGCAAGCGTCGGAGTCGGGATTAGAACCCAGGCCCTTCTGGCTCCCGGGCCCGTGCTCTTTCCCCTACCCACACCATTGGCTACAGAACTCTGTGGCTATTGCAACGTTGGCTTTATGAGTTTTAAGAAAGGCTCCCCGGGATTCCCGAATCTTCAGGAGAAAGGCGGTTTTCCAGTATCGTTTTCCACTGTCGCTCCAAAGGAAGTGAGGAGAAGGAGGGTGAGCGGAGCGGAATCATTTTGGTTAAAGGAGGATACTGCACGATTTTTTAAACTTAATAGGGTTAGTCATGGGGACTATTTTTAGCCAAAGTTCAACTTTATCCATGTATTTTAATGTGGGAAAAGTGTGTCCTTTTCCCTCTGCTAATGTTTGATGTATCCCAGCCCTCCCGTGAGTGTGTTTGAGTATCGGAGGGGCGATGCAGCGGAGGAGAGGGAGGAGAGCTTCCTCTCGGATTCTCTCTGTTTTCTTTCGTGAACATGACATTCCAAAGCTGTTTCACTTTCTGACAGGAAGTGGAATCTTGCCAGAAATGATTAAAGTCCAAGAAAGCATAACAGCTCCGAAACTGCAGGCCTTCTGTAGGAGTCCTGAGTTTGACATGGTGTCAAACAAATGTGAAATAGTGTTTAATAAATGGGAATAATACAGAGATAGGGAAAACTGGCTCTTGGCTTATAGTGCCAGGGCTCTATTAAGTATAAAAAGTGCCCTTCGTGCTCCAATAAATGGAAACATATATGTAAATATACTTGTGTGTGGATAAGAGAGTTTAATACTTTATTTCAGTACAAATACATGCATGAGAGATCGCTTGTTGTATCTACCCCAGTGCTTAGAATAGTGCTTGGCACATAGTAAGTGCTTAACAAGTACCATTATTATGATTATCGTGTATAGATATACATTACGTATAGCATATATATGAACAGTTTTAAAATGAACAGATCGTCATGAGCTCCCCGGACATCCAGTGAGGTGAGTTTGGGAACTTGTGTCTATCTGTTCACTTTGAAATCGTCTTGTGTGAGTAAATGTTCCTCCGGAAGAGATCTCTAAATTCACGGCCCGAATAAGGCACGAAAGCGATTTAATTATTTCCGAAGAAAACGGCCGATCTGACATTAACATAAATCAGAGGCGTTTTGAACCAAATAGAGTTTTGGTACAAGCAGCTTAAAATATTAATTGCAATTTTCTTTTAATATATCAAAACGATAAGCCAATAGCCAGACATTTCTGATAAGTGTCTCAGTTACTTTGTTGATATCATCAAGTCGAACAACTGTTTCCCTTCAGTTCAATGAATTACGCCCGCGGCTAAATAAATCGAGGGCACCGAACTAAGAGCAGCCGTGGCAGAAGAAAGTCCCTGCCGCCCTCAACTCCGAGAACTGATCATCTTTACCTGAAAAGGATTCAGAGCGAAGCCATGTGGAAACATCCTAGCTTTTGAACTCGACTCCCCAAAGGGGAGTTCATTTAATCCATTTGTTATTTCATTATCATATTGGTTGAGCAGTTACTTGATACTCAAAGTACTTGCTAAGCAGTGGGGAAGGTACAAGGTAACCAGAAAAATACACGGGACCCACGATCTAAGAAGATGGAGGACAGGCTCTCTCTCTCTCTTTTTTTTTAAGGTATTAAGTGCTTATTAGGCGGCGGACACTGTTCTGAGTGCCGGGGTAGACACAAGATAATCACATTGGACACAGTCCATGTGCCACACGGGGCTAACGATCTTAATCCCCATTTTACAGATGAAGTAACCGAGCTCAGAAAAGAGAAGCGACTCGTCCAAGGTCACATGGCAGACGAGCGGCGGAGCTAGATTAGAACCCAGATCCTTCCGACTCCCGGCTCTCTCATCCTCATTTTATACAAAAGCAGCATGCCCCAGTGGAAAGAACCCAGGCTTGGGAGTCAGAAGGTCTGAGTTCTGATCTCCGCTTCACCGCTTGCCCTGCTAGGTGACCTGGGGCAACTTGTTTAACTTTTCTTTTCCTCAGTTTCGTCATCCGTACAATGGGGCGAAGTTGCCGGTTCAACCTCTCTCGTACGTTCTGATGCCTGTTTGGGAAGGAGTTTATGTTACATCTCCCCCAGTGCTGCATTCAAGGCGTGGTACCTAGAGAGGACTCGTTTAATGAGGACCGCTATTCTCATCATTACGGAAGGGGAAATTGAAGCCCAGAGAGGTGAAGTGGAAGAGCAGGGAGGAGAATCCGGTTATCCCGAGGCCTAGTCCTGTGCCCTCACCATTAGGCCACCCTGCTTTCATGGGTTTTAATCCAATAGGTCATCCCTGTGACACTTGAGGTCTTGATGACCGTGGTATTTTTAAGCCCTTTTCCATGTTCTGTACTAATCACTGGGCAGCGAGGCCCGGCGGGTAGAGCACGGGCCTGGGAGTCAGAAGGACCTCGGTTCTAATCCTCGTCTGCTATGTGACCCTGGGCAAATCAGTTAACTTCTTTGAGCCTCTAGTACTTCATCTGCAAAATGGGGATATTAATAATGATAATAATGATGATATTTGTTAAGCGCTCACTGTGTGGTCTAAGCTCTGGGGTAGATATGAGGTACTCAGGTTGTCCCCCGTGGGGCTCACGGTCTTAATCCCCATTTTACAGATGAGGGAACTGAGGCACAGAGAAGTTAAGTGACTTGCCCAAAGTCACACAGCCGATAAGTGGCGGAGCCGGGATTAGAACCCAAGACCTCTGACTCCCAAGCCCGGGCTCTTTCCACTAAGCCACCCTATTAAGGCTGTGGGCCCTGTGTGTCACGGGGACTGTTTCCAACCCGATTACCTTCTATCCACTCCAGGGCTTAGAACGGCGTTTGGCACACACGAAGTGCTTAACAAACACCACAGTTATTATTTTTCAGTAGAAGATCATCAGATCTGATATAGTCCCTGTCTCATATGGGGTTCAAAGAACGGGTATGGAATCCCCATTTTACAGCTGAGGAAGCTGAGATGCCCAAAGTCACACAGCAGGCAAGCGGCAGAGTCGGGATTAGAACCCAGGTCCTCTCCGTCCCAGGCCCGCATTCTTCCCACCGGGCCGCGCTGCTTTTCCAGCCCGCTGCTTAGCGCTGGGTCGAATCGGGCCTTCTCCTCCCGGCGACGGATGGGACGGGGGGATTCAAAGACCGCTTTTCCAACAGGCCCGATTGATCAGACCGGTCTGTCAGTGTCACCGAGTTCCATCTGTCACTTCATAAGCAGCCACGACCCGCCTCACGCTAAACGCACAAGGACCGTCAAATAAATCACATCACACGGCGAGGGTAGATGGGTTCCCATCATCCATAATTGCCGTCCTCCTCCGTTGTCACATTCCCTCTGTCCCGTGATTCCGGCTTAGATTGACGCTGACACACCGGGAGCACCCCCTGTCAGAAACGTTAACGGATGTTCGTTGCGGGGACGCCCGCTTCAGTGGCGATCGCTCGGAAGATCGCATTAGCGTCGGCCGCGCAGAGAACGGACCACTCGAGGTTGACGGTGACAGGCCTCCGCAGATCTGTCGATCGACTGCGGCAGCTTCCGAGAGGAATTGGCAGAGGCAAAGAGGAACGAGTGATCCCAAAAGATACTCGGAATCGGGAAGGGGAAACAATTCGCTCGTTTATTACGGGACTTTCCCTTGAACGGAGAGAAATCTCTCAAACCCGACGAGTACAGGTCACAGGCGGAAAAACACGGGCCCTATTATCTTTCTGGTGATTGGGAGGAATCGCTTTTCAGGGAATATCTTTCCCGTTTCCAGTGATAAAATGGGACGTTTTCAATCGGCCGGTCGGTCAGCCATTCGCATTTATTGAGCGCTTACTGTGCACAGCGCTCTGTACTGAGCTAATGGAAGAGTACGCTCTAACGGTGTAATGGACACATTCTCCGCCCGCGGCGAGCTTGCAGTCTAGAGAGGGAGCCAGACGTTAAAATAAATAAATAACACTTAACCTTGGCCAAGCCGCTTAACTTCTCTCTGCTTCCGTGCCCTCGTCCATAAAATGGGGATTCAGTAGCTGTTCTCCTTCCCTCCGAGACTGTGAACCTCAGGTGGGACAGGGACACTGTCTGCTCTTTTTGAATTGTGATAATAATAACGACTGTGGTATTTGCGAAGCGCTTACAACGTGCCAAACCCTGTCCTGAGCACCAACACTCTGTGTTTTCCCGAGTTCCCGCTCTCGCTGTAGTTTTACGCGTTCTAGTGTGGGGGTGGATTGG
This sequence comes from Ornithorhynchus anatinus, assembly GCF_004115215.2. NCBI lineage: Eukaryota > Metazoa > Chordata > Mammalia > Monotremata > Ornithorhynchidae > Ornithorhynchus > Ornithorhynchus anatinus. The sequence continues at coordinate 3,550,566 of NC_041736.1, forward strand.
GGTGGCAGGGACAGGGCGGATAGCGGGATTTTGGCCACACTGTGCCGCCTTCGGAAGAGAACGTTAAGGAAGGGAAACTGAGGCCCGGGCTGCCCTCTCTCGAAACCCGACAAAAGTTTCGGGAATTATCCTTGTCTCCACTGCCACGCTTGTTGAGGATTGCAATCCTACTTGGCGAAGATGTCCTCCGCCTCAGTGTCCGGGACAGATGGCAGTCGACTGGGAGGGCCCGAAGCCATCGATCCTGCCTCCGCTTCGGGGAAGGAGGTCGGTCTTGGGTGATATCTCCTGAGCACCGGGCCCACCGTTTAGAACGGCAGAAGGGGAGTGGGGTAGGACTGGGGAACGTAGGTGAGGACGAGAGGTGGTCACAGGTTCAATTTGACCCAGGATAGAGCCTTCCCTGAACTTACAGTGGCCTCCATCTCCGTCTTTCTGCGAGCAAAGCTCACTGCTTCCATGTTCCGAACCTCTCCGTGGCGACCAGATTGTCCTCGCAGCACTTATGTCCATATCAATAATTTATTTATTGATAATAATGTCAGTCTCCCCCTCTAGACTGCGAGCTCCCTGTAGGCAGGGGATGAGTCTGTCATACTGTCAGAACCTCAGTTCGGCCATCATCCTCGAAGGGAGGCTCCGTCGCAATCCTCGAAAACGGCCTGGGTCCAACCCGACGTTTCCCCGTGGCACCAGTAAGTAAGTCGATCACTCAGTCGATCAGTGGTACTTCTTGAGCACTCCCTATATGCACAGCACTGGGCTAAAAAACCAATCCGAACCCCAACCAAGGCACGGTGTCCGTTTTCTCTGAGCTGTGGCGCCTTCTACGAGGGGCAAACACATCGGGATCTCGGCTGGCGGAGGTGATGAGGAAGATGCTCTTATTCCTGAGGGACGGGTGTGACGTTTTAAGCAGGATATATGGGCACAGACTATTCCACCCCCCCAAAAAAACCCCGCTACTGCTGTTATCCCCAAATGCCACCCTCAAGTTAGCACTCACCGATCAAATGAAACACGTGAAGAGAAGGAAGGGGGAAAAAGAACTGCAGGAAAGAGAAAGGGAATAAAATATGATATTGGCTGTTTAGTCAGAGAACCAGAAACGGCATAGTCAAACCACCAAATAACTTGGGTCCCGGCTGAATCCGAAGCAGGCAGCTTCCGTCGAAGTATACTCATTGTCAACAAATGTTACTGCAAAGGTCAACGGTTAATTAAATAATCCATCACCGTAGGATAGAGAGTAGTTCTCAAGTCTGACAATCAATGACAGAAATCTTCAAAGGTCAAAAAATGAGTTACAATATGACCCGCTTTGTTATTCTGCATTATAAAGATGTGGCCCGAGCGGAGATCTAAAGGCGCGAAGAGAGATCCATGGACGGGCGAGAATCCTTCCTCCGTAACATCATAGGGGAACCCACTCCGACCCGGTCATCTCGAATCGACCCCAGTGCTTAGAACAGTGCTTGACACACAGGAAGCGCTTAACAAATACTACAGTTAGCATTATCATCGTCATTATTGTTTCCTGAACCCTTACTGGAGGAGGAAGACAGTGCAGAGAGAGGATGATTGCCTGGAGCTTACCATTTCGTGGCAGAGAGAGATGAAAACTGCACTCAGATAATGAAAACAAGAGGAAGACTGAGGATAAAAAGCAGGGATTCTGCAGGGCCCAGCGTTCCAGGATTAGAGTCGGCCAACCGGGATTTGTAGATGAAACAAAACGGGATGATTATCATTATTATTATTAACTATGGCTACCTTGAGTCTCCGCGATCTGTTTATACAGTTGTTTGGATGATTCACAGCCCTTGGGAAACGGCCAAATCTCTTGCGGATTTTACACGGACCCCCTTAACTCTTTGGTCGCTCAGCCACTTGTTAGGCTCCCTTTTCAATCATTCGTCGTGGATGCGACCAGCCAGGACTCCGACCTTTCCCCAGTACTCAGTACAGACACGGTAAGCGCTCAGTAAATGCCATCCGTTGGTTAACCCTCACCCTGCATTTCGGCTAGAACCCTGTCAGCTCGCTGTGGGGAGCGAACCAGCGTGCCTTCCAGCTCTGGTTATCGTCCTCTCCCAAACGCTCAGCAACTTAGGCATTTGTTAAGTGTGTATTATGTGCCAGACGCTGTACTAAGTGCCGAGGTGAATACAAGATAATTGGGTTGGACACAGTCCCCGGCCCACGTGGGACTCACAGTCTTAATCCCCGTTTTATAGATGAGGTAACTGAGGCCCAGGGTCACAGCAGGCAGATGGCAAAATCCCCTCGTGCTACACCCCCGCCCTCCTACTCGCTTGTTGCTCCCGGGACCCCGTTCATCCCTAGACTGTCGGCTCGTCGTGGGCGGGGAATGCGTCCACTGTCCTCTCCCAAGCACTTGGTACAACGCTCTGCACACAGTAGGCGCTTAATAAATACGATTGACTGACCGGCTGACTCAGCAGGGCCGGAGCCGGTAGGGACGGGGTTGATCGGACGCCTCGTCGGTGGTCCGGAGCTCCGGGATCTCGGGCGGGGAGACGGGACGCCACATTAGGGGAAACCGTGAATCCCCCGGGGGCGGGTGAATGTCACCCCCGGCACATACACACACTCCGCCGGGAGCCTCTCGGGGGCGAGCAGTCGTTATTTAGAGCAAGAGAACAGCAGGTCAGTGGGAGACGCTGCTACGTCTCTGTCTCCAATGGGGAACATCTCATTCATTCATTCATTCAGTAGTATTTATTGAGCGCTTACTATGTGCAGAGCACTGTACTAAGCGCTTGGAATGAACAAGTCGGCAACAGATAGAGACGGTCCCGGCCGTTCGACGGGCTTACGGTCTGATCGGGGGAGACGGACAGACGAGAACGATGGCGATAAATAGAGTCGAGCGGCGACTAAATAGAATCAAGGCGATGTACAATAGGACAATGGCGACTAAATAGAATCAAGGCGATGTACAATTCATTAACAAAATAAATAGGGGAATGGAAATATATCTCATCTGCAAGCGAGTCTCCCCCCGCCACCTTTGAGGAGCAGCAGCCGTAGCGGTCACCCCTCCGACTTGTCCTCCTCCACCTCCGGCCCCTCCTCGGAAGGCGATGATGGGCAACGGGATGAACGGCGCTAAGCCTAGAAGGTTGATTTCATTTCTCTCTCTGAAGAGGAACGGTATGAACATCGATCAGATCGACGTCGTCACCTCCCCTCTTCTTGGCGCAGGAAGCTTTGGAAGGTTTGGAAAAGGAAAGCCGACCAATCCGTCAGTAAGAGGTATTTATTGAGCGCTTACTGTGTGCACAGCGCTGTGTTGAGGAGAGACCGACACGGTAGATAGGCACGGTTCCTGCCTCAAGATGAAGTCTCGACGTAAGATTCTCGCCAGCGAGCGTGCTTACTTACTCTATTATACTCTCCCAAGCGCTCGGTACAGTGCTCTGCACACAGGAAGCGCTCACTAGATACCATCGATGGATTGGCGGACGGGACTGCCTTCATTCAATCCAATCATACTTATTGAGCTCTGACTGGGGGCAAAGCACGGCACTAAGCACTGAAGGTGAGCTCGTTGTGGGCAGGGATTGTCACCGTTCATTACGGTGTTGTATCTCCCCAACTACTTAGCACAGTGCTCTGTACACGGTAAGCGCTTAATAAATATGATTGAATTAACGAATGAATGCGTTGTCCAGCCACGGCTACGGCGCTGGACAGTCGACCATGGGCCGACCGCTCGATGGAAATGGTCTGGGTGGGCAGAGTAAGTCTTATTGACGTTTTTCTAAAGGGTTATTTTCAGCTGATGCCGTCTTACTGTAAGTGCGTCTTTAAATAGACAAGAAGACCCGACAATTCGTACAAATATCTATTTTACATAACATATCACGGTTCATTAAAAGCCCCCCAGCTAGTCCCAGGAAGGCAAGGCCCGAACCCTATACTATTCCTTATGGATTCCACGGCAGCGATCATTCGTCTTTTAAAATAAAATCATCTTTGGCTTAGGGTAATGGGTCTTTCCTGTAGAAATAGGATTTTATGTTTTATGACACCGCATCAATAAATTATTTTAATAAATGACTCTCGGTTCACAAGAAGTGCTGTGTTTTGACAATCTCAGCCAACCTTTTCGTTTGTTTAAGCAGGAAAAGTGAGGTGCCAAAATAAAGCTACTCCAGGAGAACATCTCAAGAATGTTTATGAAAACTCGGCGGCAGCAACGTTTATTTGAGCTGCAGCTTCTAATTGGGACAGAAGAATTCCAAGAAAAGGGGGTCCTTTTCTGTTTCTCCGAGAGCCTCCGCTTGGAGTTGCAGGGGAGGTGTTTTGGCCTGTGAGCATGAAACAGTCGGGCCGGGTGGGAACAGGGCAAGAGAGAGCGGTGTGGCCCTGTGGCTAGAGCTCGGTGCCTGCGTGAAAGAAGGCTCCGGGTTTTAATTTCACTTCCACCACCACTTGCCTGCCGTGTGACCTTAGACCAGTCACTTCACTTCTCTGGGCCTCAGTTCCCTCGTCCGTAAAATGGGGATTAAATCCTATTCCCTCCATCTCGGACTGTGAGCCCCACGTGGGACAGGAATCGTGTCCAATCTTGTATCTACCCCAGCGTTTAGTACAGGGCTCGACACATAGCAGGCACTTACCAAGTACCGTTATTTTTCTCTAGACTGTAAGCTCGTTGTGGGCAGGGGATGCGTCCGGTTTTTTGATGCATCGTTCTCTCCCAGGTGCTCAGTACAGTGCTCCGCACCGATTAAACGGTCGGTAAATATGATTGACTCAGTGGTATTTATGGAGCACTTACCGTGGTACAGAGCACTTGGGAGAGCACGATTTAAGAGAAGTGGTAAACATGATCCCTGCCCACAATGAACTTCGCGTCTAGATAGTAAGCGCCCTCCTGTGTGCCGCCCCTTTAAAACCCAGAGGACTGTGGAAGTCACCTCACCTGATAGAAAGGGATAGAGGGCAATTTAATTTGAGGATGAGTCTCAGCAGAGCGGGATAAGTGGTGTGGGGAAGGGGGAAAATCCTAAATGGAAGAATAAATGTGACTTTAAAGCTTAAATTCTGTGCTCAAGGACAGCTCTTGTGCTGGTTATGGTGGGGTCTTGGGGAGAGAAGTTGGAATGAACCCAGCCAGCTGCAGGGCCCAGCGGAAAGACCACGGGCCTGGGACTCAGAGAATCTGGCTTCTAATCCTGGCTCTGCCCCATATCCGCTGCGTGACCTTGGATGAGTCTACCATCTTTGCCGTGCCTCAGATCTCTCAACTGCAAAATGGGGATTCAGCACCTCTTCGTTCTCCTACTTCATCGTGTTGGTATCCGTTAAGCGCTTACTGCGTGCGGAGCACCGTTCTAAGCGCTGGGGGGGATACAGGGGAATCAGGTGGTCCCGCGTGAGGCTCACAGTCTTCATCCCCATTTTACAGATAATGATAATGATAATGTTGGTATTTGTTAAGCGCTTACTATGTGCCGAGCACTGTTCTAAGCGCTGGGGTAGTCACAGGGGAGTCAGGTTGTCCCACGTGGGGCTCACGGTCTTAATCCCCATTTTACAGATGAGGTCACTGAGGCACAGAGAAGTGAAGTGACTTGCCCAAAGTCACACAGCTGACAAGTGGCCGAGCCCCGGGATGAGGGAACTGAGGCAGAGAGAAGTTAAGTGACCTGCCCAAAGTCACACAGCCAAGTGGCCGAGCGGGGATTCGAACCCATGACCTCGGACTCCAAAGCCCGTGCTCTTTCCACTGAACCACGCTGCTTCTCTAGCCACGCTGCTTCTCTAAACAACTTAAACTGAGGCCTCCATGTAGGACCTGATTAGCTTGTATCTACCCCAGTGCTTAATACGGTGCTGGGCATCTAATAATAATAATAATACTAATCATGGTATTTGTTAAGTGCTTACTCTGTGCCACACACTGTACTAGGCGCTAGGGGTGGTTACAAGCAAATCGGGTTGGACAAAGTCCCTGTACCACGTGGGGCTCCGGTTTCAGTCCCCACTTTACAGATGAGGTAACTGAGGGCGCAGAGAAGTAAACTGTCTTGCTCAAGATCCCACAGCAGACAAGTTGCAGGGTGAGGATTAGAACCCACGACCTTCTGACTCCCACACCGGTAGAGAAGCAGCGAGGCTCAGTGGAAAGGGCACGGGCTTAGGAGTCAGAGGTCGTGGGTTCTAATCCCGGCTCCGCCGCTTGTCAGCTGTGTGACTTTGGGCAGGTCACATAACTTCTCTGGGCCTCAGTTACCTCATCTGGAAATGGGGATGAAGACTGTGAGCCCTGCCTGGGGCCTGATTACCCTGCGCCTACCCCAGCGCTTAGAACGGTGCCCGGCACATGGTGAGCACTTAACAAATACCAACATTCTTCTTCTTCTTATGCCACGCTGCTTCCCCACAGTAAGCCCTTAACAGATTATCAGTATTATAATTGTTATTGATATTCTCCAGGCTAGAGTGACAGGGGCGTTTAGGGCTCTTTAAGATAGCACAGTGTTGAGCCAACTGTTCAGGGCCGACGTATGGGCCGGCTGAGCGTCGTTGTTGAGGGGTGCGGTTCACGGGGGGTTCTCTGGGTCTCGTCGGTGCCAGGAAAGTTGGTCTGTGCTGATGGTGGAAATGGCATGAAGTGACCTTCCCCTGCATTCAATATCTCAGGCCGCTTGCTTTGTCTCCCGTTTAGCCAAAGGGAATGACGGAGGATACGGAGAGAAGGATTAGGTTTAAGGTCCCGCCCGCTCTCCCAGCTACCTCCACCCTGCCCGTCGCCCACAGCTGCGGGATTATGGTACGGAAGGCAAGCGTTGGGAAACTTGGCAAGCCGGCCCTGTTCTGTCAGCGTGGTGCCGGGACTGGCGGTTTACTCAGTGTGAGGTGAGTGTCTTCGGTCGCAAGGGGGAAATCTTATTTAGAGAGTACTCCCTCCCTTTGGAGGAAAACAGTGGGTGGTTCACCGGTCCTTCGTCCCGGTCACAACCCTGGGCCTGTCTGGCTCTGGGGCTCCTTGAGTCTTGCACAGAGTCAAGCGATCGATCTTATTCACTGAGCGCTTACTTGTGTGCAGGGTACGGTGCTAAGAGCTCGGGCGAGGGCCATATAATAATATAACGGTCAAGTTCCCTGCCCACAAGAAGCTTACAGTCCTAGTTAGCACTTCGTAACACCGTAACTTCATTATAGGTTTTTGCATTTGCCAGAGAAAATCCCCCCTCGGCCCACCCACGGACCCGCAAACTCACTGGCCTCGTAGCTTGTGTTCTAAGATAGACCATTTCAACCCACCGAGTGCCTGGCTGAAAACAAAGAAAATCAATATCTTTCCATCAGTGAGGTGAATAATACATTCTTCTTGCTGAATTTCAGGCTTTTTTTTTTTTTCGGATTCTCACATCCCTAATTTAAAACTAACCTAATTAGTGCGATAAAGCTCTTTTTAAAAATTCTAGATGTGCTCGTATAATGGCGGTTTATGGGGGAGAGATAGATGGTGTTTAATGGCGTGTCAAGGCAAAATAAACGTGTTTCACTTCTTCATTAGATAATGTTTATTTACGGCATAATATATAATCTACCTCCAGTGGAACACTCGAGTTTTGACTGCTTTTTTAACTATAAAATTTGATATTGTCGTGATGGCGACCTCCTTCCGATGATTGGCTGAGGTGCAGCAGTTACCGGAGGCAGAGATTTATAACTCTGCCTCGTGCGTATAGATACGGGCCTGTTTACTTTGCCTTTTATTACCTCTGTCCTATATTTTAATGACGCAAGGTGAGATGAAACAGCCAAACGTCGAACTCTTTTGCCAAGGCGAAAGGCCCCGGGATGATTTATTTTTAAAGTTTGGGTGAGTTTTCGGCCGTAATATCCCGGCATTCCATGTGGATTTCCTCTAGCTGACATAGGCTATATCTTCGTGGCGGTTGATATTTTGTTATTCCTTTTGGCGTTCACTTGTGTAGGCTAAAGGCCACCCAGTGACTGAGGGGGATATTGAACAGCAGACAGATTCCTTCCTGGCAAAGGCAAGCTACTTCTCACCAGGATTTGGGTGTCCAGTAACGAGCCTCATAGAAACTAATAATGACGACAATAACTGCGGCATTGAAGTCGCTCGCTGTGCGGCAGGCACTGGGGTAGATACACGATAATCGGATGGGAGACAGACCCGGTCCCGCACGGGGCTACTGATCTTAAGAGGGAGAGGGAGCAGACATTGAATCCACATTTTGCGGATGAAGAAATTGAGGCACAGAGAGGTTAAGTGACTAGCCAGAGGTCACACAGCAGGCAAGCGGCAGAGGCGGGATTAGAACTCGGGTCCTCTGACTCCCAGATACAGTTGTTTTTTTTTTCCCCTAGGCTACGTTGCTCCTCCGCCACCCAGATCCGGATTCTTTCCCCTGGGCTACGTTGCTTCTCGAAAGTGGAAAGAGACACGTATGGGATGCCTGCCGCACGATCGCACGATAAAATAATGACGTCTGAGGGCTTAAAGTGCCAAACGCTGTTCTGAGCACTAAGATAGCTACCGGTTAATCAGTTTGAACAAACTCTCTGCCCCACACGGGCTCAGAGTCTAAGTAAGAGGGAGATCGGGTATCGAATCCCCATTTGGCAGCTGAGGAAACCGAGGCACAGAGATGTCAAGCTTCTTGCCAGAGGTCACACCGCAGGCAAGCGACTGAGCCGAGGTCCGTACTCTGCATGTGTTTTGCTCAGTCCGGGCGGCCTAAGTGCCATTTTGCAGATGACCGTTCAGGACCACCCAAACTAAAAACCATTCTCCAGGGGGAATACCGTTCCCTGCCTCTTCCCGCCTGCCACTCTCTCAAGAGATGCACCTTTCTCTCCCAAGTCCCCACCACCACAGGCACCTTTCCTGAGCCCCAGAACCTGGCAGAGACCGCTGTGACGGAGGGAGGCGGCATGCTGCTGTGTGACCTTGGCCGACTCACTTAGCAGCTCTGGGCCTCCATTTCCTCACCTCTAAAATGGAGGTTAAATACCGGTTCTCCCACCTATCCTCCTTTAGACTGCAAGCCCTACGTCGACTCGGGGACTGCGTCTGATCTGTTGTCTCTCTTTATTGCCGTACTGTACTTTCCAAGCGTTTAGTACAGTAAACACACAATAAGCGCTCCAAAAATACGGCTGGATGGATGTTCCTGCCTCTAGACTGTTGAGCACAAAATAATGAGTGCCCAATAAATACGGTTGATTTATCAATCGTATCCACTCTGATACCTGCTACGGTACCGGATTTAACAAATGCCAACTATTAGAAAGGGGTCCAGTGACATTTGGGGCTGGATTGGAGGGGGTGAAGGTGATGTGACCAGCTGAAATTCAGACTGTCCCACACTAAACCAGATAAGTAGCTGAACGGTCAATTCGATGCAGGCCCGAGATAAAGTCGCGGTCACAAGGGATTTGAGTTTTCCACTAAGGGAGGTGAGTAAAACGTTCAGCTCTTCGCAAGTATCCACGATTATCCCTTGTCCCGTGTCTCCATCGTCCCCGGACACGATCAGCCAGTGATGAACGGGCCGGACGGAGGAGACCTGACAGGCCGTTTGGGCCAGATGAGGTTTTAGGCCAGTTTGGGGAGGAAATCTCATGAAGGCGGGCATTTGCCAGTAATTCCCATCACCACGTTGTTTCTGGTGTCCTAGAAATGCCACGGGACTCATCTTGCGGAGTTTGGAGGGTTGGTGATTGATTTCAGCGAGCCCAGAAGGGGCCCGCGAGGTTTGGAGGAAGCTTAAATTACATTCCTTGACACCGAGCAAAGTTTCAGACGAGTTTTCATGTTCTCTCGAACTGCGCAACTCTGCTTCAGACCGACAGTTTCTGCGTTGGAGTAAAGAGAAAGATCCAGTCTCTCGCTGCATTCGCTTTCGGTACGAGAGTGTTGTGAGGATGAAGATGAGATGAATAACGGGAAGTACTTTGGAAATTAAAATGCTCTATACGAGAGCTAAGGTAGTAATATCATTTCTCCCCACTCTGGTCTGGAAGCCTCTCGTAGGCAGGTGTTGCATGGCTCAGTGGAAAGAACACGGGCTTGGGAGTCAGAGGTCATGGGTTTGAATCCCAGCTCGCCACTTGTCAGCTGTGTGACTGTGGGCAAGTCACTTCACTTCTCTGGGCCTCGGTTGCCTCATCTGCGAAATGGGGATGAAGGCTGTGAGCCCCATGTGGGACAACCTGATGACCCTGTATCTACCCCAGCGCGTAGAACAGCGCTCTGCACATAGTAAGCGCTTAACGTATACCAACATTATTATCATTATTACTACTTCGGCTTTCTGTACTCTCCCAAGTACTCGGCACATAATTCATTCATGCAGTAGTATTTATTGAGCGCTTACTATGTGCCGAGCACCGTACTAAGCGCTTGGAATGAACAAGTCGGCAATAGATAGAGACGGTCCCTGCCGTTTGACGGGCTTACGGTCTAATCGGGGGAGACGGACAGACAAGAACATAATCAGTACCATTGGCTGATTGATTGACTTCAGTAGAGTAAGTAGACGTGAGCCCTCCCTTCCAGGAGTTTGCAGTCTAGTGGGAACTAAAAAGGACAGAAAAATGGTTACTTGAATTCCGTGGTAGCATTTTCCATTCAATTGACTTACCGGTACCTTATTTTCTGAGGTGGAATCTAGATATCGTTAAATCTGGGATTTGGGGCTAACCAATCAGCATTATTTATTGAGCGCATTCTTTGAGCAAAACACTCTACTAAGCGCCTGGGAAAGTACAATCGAGGAAGGAGACAGAATCCCAATCCGCAGTACTCTCTTAGGGAGAGAACTCAAAGCTTACTGATTTCAGGATGCTTTCTGACTTCTATCTTGGATCCCACAGGGGAATTCAATCAGATTAGAAGTCCCTCAGATGTGGAAAAAGTAATCAAAAGTTGTACGTGGAAAACACAATTGCTTGAAGCCAGGCAGAGAGCTCTAAAGAAGGGGAGCTAATTACAACTAATGGCATTAGCCTCGGAGGCAGGAATGAGGGGAAAAAAAAAGCAACCCAAAAAGGCTTTGGGAAAAATATTTGTTTTAAAATTACAACTAATTGATGCCAACTCAAAGAGAGAGGATAGTTTGATAATGGGGCTGCAGGGGGAGGAAAGGGAGGGTCTAATTGTGTTTTATTTCGGCAGTTGTTGGCTCCGTTTCCACACGGAGCAAGGGTCACCGTGAGCCTTTCCAATAGACTACTGAATGTCCACCCTGAGTTATGGCCGCTTGGCATTGACCCAAGCAGGAGGTTACCGGTATTGAAGAGTGACCGTTTGTCTCATATCTACATTTGAGTGGCCACTGAACTCCATTTTGTGAAATCATTGTGTGTTCATTTCCTTCTGTTGGATTACAAGCATCCTGTGGTCAGGGCTTCCATCTCCTATATCTTTTGGACTCTCCCAAACACTCAGTGTAATGCTCTATACACGGTAGGTGCTCAGTAAATACTATCTGTGGGTTGGAGTTCTGTGCAGAGTGTCGTACTGGGTGTTTGAGGAAGAAGCATGAAAGATCACCGTTGTCTATCCACTGAGCTCCTCCAGGTGCGGAGCACCATATAAAGGGAATTGGATCAATCAATGGTATTTATTGAACATCTGTTTGTGAAGAGCGCCTGGAGAATACAACCCAAAAGAGTTGGTAGAAACACTCCCTGTCCACAAGGAACGTAGAGTCTAGAAGGGGAGATGGACATTAATATACATCATGGTGGGCAGAGTACTGTATTGAGCGCTTGGGAGAGTACAACACATCCGATTTGGTAGATATGATCCCTGTCTTCAAGGAGCTTACAGTCGGTAGAAAGGACGGCGTATTGAAGCGTGCACCTGTGAACCGCTTACAGTCAAATGCGGAGAGAGAGAGCCAAAATTGAGAACTCATTCCACAGACAAGGTGACTCAGATGAGGTAACTGAGGCACAGAGAGGTTAAGTGGCTAGCCCCAGGTCACACGGCAGAAAAGTGGCGGAGCCGACGTTAGAACCCACGTCCTCTGACTCCCAGGCCCACGCTCTTTCCACTAAGCCACGCTGCTTCTCAAACTGCCCCTAAAACAGCACCTTTAAGCGGCCCCGTCCCCCCATCAAAATAGGCTTATGATCTCTGAGCTCTGAACTCCAAGTTTTTCATAATTTTCGGATCGTCGTTTGTAGCCAGAATCCACGCCAAAAGCAAAACCGCAAGAAAAACCCATAATAAATCATGATAATTTATATCACAGCTAATTCGGGGGAAACAGCATCAGATATACTTCATACTACTCAAACTATAATTATTTTCATTAAACTATAAAATTGCTTACAGCGGATTTACTCTAAACACATAAAATCATATCTCTACCCGTGTTGAAAACTGGGGCACAAATGTTCAAAATAACCGAAGTCAAGTGTAAAATAGCGGCCCTTGATTTATACTTTTTAATTATAGATCTTTGTAGACACAATCAATGTACTTTTGTGAGCTTCTAATATATTCCTATTCCTTTTCTTCTTCTTTCTCTTTTTTTTTTTCTTTTTGGTGGAACATCCGACAAGCTTATTCAATCTCGCTCCCGTTGATGAAAAGTCAGTGTCGAAATAAACGTATGAAAGTGGTGTCAGGTACTTGTGAACACAACCCCCTTACTAGTTTCTGCTTGGCAGGGGGAGAAGCTGCTCTGAAGGAGGGGGAGGAGGGGATTTGGCCCCCCCCCCGAGAGATGGGGTGAGCGGGTAGGAAACCCGACCCTATTTTCTTAAGCCTATCGGAGTAAATATGCTTAGGATCTACAGGACTTGAATGAGAGGGGTCTGAAGGGAGAAGGAAATATACCAGCTTTATGGGTGTTTGGGGCAGAAGTGAGTGGAGCTATTAGGAAATAGACTGTTGGCAGGGAATGTCACTCTTTATGGTTGTACTGTACTTTCCCAAGCGCTTAGTACAGTCCTCTGCACACAGTAAGCGCTTAATAAAATGATTGAATACATGAAGGAAGGAAGGAAATAGGTGGAAATGACATGGGCTTCCAAGAACTCACCATCCTTTAGGCCGGGTTTGGAATTGTTCTGGGAGAAGCAGTGTGGGCTACCAATAAATCAATGGTGTTTATTGAGCATTTACTATGTCCAGATAATTCATTCAATTGTACTTATTGAGCACTTCATGTGTGCAGAGCACTGGGAAACTATAATATCCTAATAACGGACACATTCCCTGCCCGCGGCGAGCTTAGGATCTAGAGGGGGAGAGAACCATGCTGTTTGAGAGAGTGCAATACACAACAAAATTAGTGCACATGTTCCCTGCCTAGTGGAAGAGGCCTAGGTCTTCTAGCAGGAGGACCTGGGTTCTAATCCCAGCTCGGCTGCTGGCCTGCTGTGTTACCTTGGCCAATCACTTCACCTCCCTAGACCTCAATTTCCACATTTGTAAAATGGGGATTCAATACCCGTTCGCCCCTCACTTTAGACTGTGAGCCCCGTGGGGGACAGGGACCGTGTCTCACCTGATGAACTCTCATCTACCCCTCACTTAGTACGAAGTCACGTGTCAAGCAACCGTTGCTTCCACGTGGGCAGAAGGGCGTATGCCATTTTTGGATACCGGTGGACATCATGCTAGATGTCCAACACAAGGAGCTGTGGGGGAAGCATCAGCTTCCCCCCTTTCACGGCTGGAAGTGCCCGGCTGGGATGGTCCCAAACCCCACCGACCCAAAGCGAGGGCGACCTGGACTTAGGATCGACTAGGCAACTCTCTGGGTTCCGACATCCTCCGCTTCGATGTAAAAAGAGCCCTCTCTGGAGGATTGTTGCTTTTTTTTCATGGTATTTTGTAAACGCTCACTATGTACCGGGCACTATACTAAACCCTGGGTAGATACCAGGCTGCTGTCAGGTTGAACACAGTCCCTGTCCCGCATGGGGCTCGTAGACTTAATGTCCATTTTACAGATGAGGGAGTCGAAGCCCAAAGAAGTCAAGTGACTGGGTCAGGGTCACACGGCAGACATTCTACTGGGCAGTTCCTCCGCGTTTCATCCAGTCCCTGGCCCTGGGCACCTCCTTCACCCCACGCTGCCGTCGGCCTGGAACTTGGCCCTCCCTTACGACCCCGGCGCTGGCTCCTCACGGGGTTTCCTCCCTCTGGTCCGCCCCCCGACATCCAAGCTCCGGCTTTCGCGGCAGCCCGGGGTGGAAAATGCGTCTCTCCTGGCTGACCTGTGTTCCTCCAGAGGACTCTGTGGTTTTGCTGTTTTCTTTCAGTGTAAATACAATCAGCTTACCGCGATGATCCTTCAAGTGGACGGGATCAGGAAGCATTTAAGGATTCATTCTCACTGACATTTCTCCCTTTCCCTTAGATGAGAAAAATGATGATAATCTTGGTATTTGTTAAGTGCTTCTGGTGCGCCAAGCACTGTTATGATTGCTGGGGTAGATACAAGGTGAACAGGTTGGACACAGTCCCTGCCCCACTTGGGGCTCACACTCTTAATTTTAGAGATGAGTTAACTTGAGGCCCGGAAAAGTGACTTGCCCACTATGACATTTTGTCATCTCGTATTTCTTAATGATCGTAGTATTATATTGTAGTGTTGGTTAAGCTTTTCTTACGTGTCACACACTGCACTAAGCTCTGGGATCTATGCAATATAAAGTCACTCAGAAAGAATCCCTTTCCCACCTGGGGCCCACAGTAGAAGAAGGAGGGAGAACAGGCTTGGAATCCCCATTTTACAGATGAAGAAACGGAGGCCCAGAGAAGTGAAGTGCCTTGCCCACATTTACACGGCAGACAAGTGGCAGAAGCAGGATTAGAACCCAGGTCCTCTGCCTCCCAGGCCCACACGCTCTCCACTAGACCATGCTGCTTTACCATTTTATTATAATGGTACATTGGCCTTGAATTAAGTGCTTCTCGTGCCATCGACTCTGCCAAATGTCGACGTAGACCCAGGGGAACGAGATAAGCTTTGGTCTCTTTCCCACAAGGGGCTCTTGATCGAAGAGCAAAAGAGAACAGGTGGCTTATTCCCATTTTACCACCGTGAGGTGGGCGAACCCCACCATGTTCAGGGAAGCGCAGAACACGGGACCAAGACCTCGGAAGAGTTCAGCAGAAGGAAGACTCAGAGTTACCTCCCTCCAATCACCCAGTTGTGCTTCAGAAATGAAAATCAAATCGAGATCCATCTAAAATTCAACTGGTGTAGGCTGAATCTCACCAGGAGCACACAGCTCTCTAGATTCCTGAGTGGTTGCCGATTTCAGGTGGCAGACCATCAGCCTGGTGCTAGTTTACCCGATTTTCATAAAGATCCCGGGAGCTGGAGGGAATCGAACTTCTATTTCCAGCCTAATTTCCCTCTTTTTCCCAACGAGTCGGTTTTCTCGATCTCTTTTCAGCTGCTTCAATTTTACTTTGGCTCCACAACCAGGCTGGGGCAGAGAGCTATTCTTCTTTACGGCTTGCGGAGACTAAACAGTCAGAGATAGTGACTTCCCAATAATCTACATCAAATCAGTGTCGGGTTTTGAGATTAGAACGCTCCACCACGTCTCAGATTACTCGGTCAAACTGCCTCTTAAAATAAAAATCAACATTTATGATTTTTTGAGTGCTTTGTGTATGGGCTTCCGCGATTCCTTTACCCAGCTTTGCCATCACGCAGGCTCACGTGAGCTGGGTCTCACGAGGCACATAAACTGGCGAAACGATGATTTTATAAATCAGATTGACTCATTGTTAGTCATTCACAGAACAAACCGTCTGAATGGGACTTTAAATCTATTACCTTTTGGTACATTTATGGGATGAGCATTTAAAATTTTTCAGAAAATAGAGCCGGCCCCTTGTCTTCTTGGGCTTTTCGGTGGAGAATTGGACTCGACTGGTGGCAGGTTGTGATGAGATCCCTGTCACTGTCAAACAGTATTTATTCGGTCTGCTAGGGAAGAACGATAATCGTGCCATTTATTAAGCACTCGCTACCCGTCGAGCTTCGAGGTAGATGTGAAATCAACCAGACACAGCCCCGTCCCAAACAGGACTCACGTTTTAGGAGGCAAGAACAAGAAATATTTTATACCTTCTTATGCAGAGGCACAGAGATGCTCAGGGATGTGGCCAAAGTCACACGGCAGGAAAAGGTGGAGGCCGACGGAGAACTCGGATTCTCCCGAATCCCATTTCTGAGCTTTTTCCACCGGATCATACTGGTAGTCGGTCTGAGCCCCCGGAGGGGCAAGGACTGTGTCTAACCCCCACACTATTCTCTCCCAGTGTTTAGAGCAATGGAGTGCAGTGCTCTCTTCCCTCAGACTTAGTCTTAGTGCTCCGCTCACTCACACTTCCTGTCCCATGTGGGGCAGGAAACATTTCCATTCATAATTATGGTAATAATAATAATTATGGCACTTGTTATGCGCTTACTACGAGCCAAGCACTGTTCTAAGCACGGGGGCAGATACAAGTTAATCAGGTTGGACATAGTCCTTGTCCCAGATTGGGCTCACACTCTCAATCCCCATTTTTTACAGATGAAGGAATTTACGCGCAGAGAAGTAAAGTGGCTTGACCAAGGTCACACAGGGGACCTGTGGCGGAACTGGGTTGAGAACTTCTGTCCTTTTGACTCCCGGGCCCGCGCTCTATCCATTAAGCCACACTGCTGCTCCAATCTGATTATCTGGTACCCATCCAGTGCTCAGTACAATGCCGAGCACACAGGAAGCACTTGACAAGTGCCAGTATTATTAAGAGTGGTTATAGAAAGCGCTCGATACTGCCAATCCACCGACGGATCTGTAATTTATGCGATTTTGGAGGAAACGTTTTGCAAGATACAGGTCTAAGTAAACACCAGGACAACCTGTTCACCCAGCTCGATGAAGCCAGGAGACTCATTTCAAGAATTCCAGTTCAAACATGATTTGATTTCAGCGCTTACAACGCACTAGTGTTAGAATAAGAAAAAGATCATCAGACAGGATGGTTCCCTAACCCACATGGGACTCACAGTCTAAGAGGAAGAGAGAACGGGTCTCAGATCCCCATTTCATACTTGAGAGAATTGAGGCCCAGAGAGGTTAAGTGACTTGGCCAAGGTCACACATCATGCCAGATTTAGAGCAGGGACTAAATCCTGGATTTCCTGACTCCCCTGCTCTTCTCTAGGGTGCAGTATTTCCAACCTGTTCCCTAATCTGGAAACTCCTTCTGGGTTGAGAACATGTACCAACTCTATATCGTACTCTCCCGAGTGTTTAGTACACAGCTCTGCATCCAATAAAGCCTCAGTAAATACCATTGATTGATTTTTTTTCCTCTCAGATTAAGCAAAGGAAGGGGGAAAGCCGCATGACCTAGTGGAAGGAGCGTAGGATTGGGAGTCAGGATACTTGGGTTCTAATCCTGGCCCTCCACTCGACTGCTGTGCGGCCTTGGGCAAGTCACTGCTTAGGCTGTGAAACCTAGGTGGGACGGGCACTATATCCAATCAGATTATCTTGTATTTCCTCTGCTCTTAGTAACATATTTGGCACAAAGTAAGTGCCTAACAAATGCAATTCGGATTGTTAAGCACTTGCTATGTACCAGGCACTGTACTAAGCACTGGGGTGGATACAGTCAAATCAGGAAGGACACAGTCCCTGTCCCGCGTGGGGCTCACAGTCTCGGTCCCCATTTTGCAGATGAGGTGACTGAGGCCCGGAGAAGCCAAGTGACTAGACCAAGGTCACACAGCAGGCAGGTGGCGGAGCCGGGATTACTATCCGCGACCTTCCGACCTACTGTCCCCGGCTCTATCCACTCTACCTCGGTGCTGAGCGCTCAACTGAGATTCTTTTTAGATTGTGTACTCCATGAAGAACAGGGACCGTGGATAATTCTCACCTGATATATAATAATAATAATGACATTTGTGAAGCATTTACTATGTGCCAAGCACTGTACTATATCTTCTCCCAGCACTTAGTGCAGTGCTCTGCACACCGAAGGTGCCTCATAAATGCTACTACAACACTACTAAGTGGGTGGGAGAGTATTTTAGAATAAGCAGACATTATTCCTGCCCTCAGGGGGTTTATTGTGTTCCCGGGGCAGACGGTTGTATTAAGCTCTTGGAAAGGTACAGTGAGGTAAATATAAATCATCCCTGCCCTGAAAAGGCTTATAAATTAGGGTGGGAACTTACCCTTCCAGTGATTTCTTTTTGTCCTTATGGTATTTGTTAAGGTGGTTGCTCTGTGCCAGACAATGTAGAAAGGACCAAGGTAGATAGAAGCTAATCACACTGGACACTGTCCGCGTCCCACACGGGCTCACAGTTTTAATCCCCATTTTACAGTTGAGGTAACCGAGGCACAAAGAAACCAACGGACTCGTCCCGGGTTACACATCGGACAGGTGGCAGAGGCGGGACTAGAACTCAGGTCTCTCTGACTCCCGGGCCCCTGCTCTACCCTCGAAGCCAGGCGGCTTCTCCGTCTCGTCCTGGAATTAGCCCACACCTTCTTGAAGTTGCTGATTGTCTCTATCTCTACCTGTTGCCCAATTGTCCATTCCAAGCGCTTAGTGCGGTGCTCTGCACATAGTAAGAGCTCAATAAATACGATTGAATGAATGAATGGATGAAATATGTGGAAGGGGGCAAGAGTCGTGAGAGGAAGGGGTGGTGAGACGGTCGCCGGGGGATGAAAAACACCACCTGGGGTGTAGTAGGAAGGAAGGGAAGCTTTGAGGAAGCCACAGATTGGCGACGCCCCGAAATCAGTTCAGGCCCCTCACGAAACGGACCGGCTCTGGCTTCCGACGCACCCCGGATTTTCAACCGGCTGGAGAGGAGGCTGGGTTTGAATCGCCCCAGATATCGTTCTCGAGAAAACTATAGATAGCGGCAAGGCCGTTTGATCCCGGTAGCGAGAGCCAGATGAATGCCGTCCGCGTCTCCCATCCTGTCGCTCCTGCCCGGATGGTTTTGCTCACGAGGGAGCTGGGATGTGACCTCGTCTCCGTCGCCTCCTTCTCGTGTGGTCTCCGCCACTGGGCCGGGGAACCTCCGAAGGGCAGCGTCATCTAGCGGGAAATTGCTCGGGACCGAGATTCTACTTCTGCTGGCCCGCCGTGTGACTTTAGGAAAGTCGCTTAGCCTCTCTGGGCTTCCCATCTGCATCTGTAGGAGAAGCAGCGTGGCCCAGGGGAAGGAACACGGCTTCGGGAGTCGGAGGATCTGGGTTCTAGTCCCAGCTCTGCCACTAGTCTGCTGTGTGACCTCGGGCACTTTTCTGTGACTCGGTTCCCTCATCTGCAAAATGGGGATTAATGCCGGGAGCCCTGTGTGGGGCAGGGATCCCGTCCGTGACCAACCTGACCATCTCGTATCCACCCCTGGGTTTCAGTTACCTCGTCTGTGAAACGGGGAGGACAAACCCTGCTTCCCTCTATCTCCGAGGGATCCGGAAGGGGAGAAAATAAACGTCGAGTGAAAGCGCTTCGGGAATGAAAGTACCACATCAAACCAAGCTATTATCATTACCGTTGTTATTCGATCCTTTCTTGTATTTTCGCCTTTGGTTGGAAACTCCTGGCAGAGCAGAGGTGGTTTGCTCTTTCCCCCAAACCTCATCGTTTCTGCGTTTCTGCACTCTGATCCGTTCATTCATTCAGTTGTATTTATTGAGCTCTTACTGTGTGCGGAGCTCTGGCTTAAGTGTTTGGGCGAAGACAATCCAACAGTAAAAGGAAACATTTCCGGCCCACAGTGAATTATGCGCTTGAGGGGTTCTTTGGGTCCTGGGTGTCACTCCCGGCTGTTTCTGGTGGTATGTGGGCACCACCGCATACCACCAGAGAAGCAGCGTGGCTAGAGAAGCAGCGTGGCTCAGTGAAAAGAGCCCGGGCTTGGGAGTCAGAGGTCATGGGTTCGAGTCCCCGGTCTGCCGCTTGGCAGCTGTGTGACTGCGGGCCAGTCACTTCACTTCTCTGGTCCTCAGTTACCTCATCTGTAAAATGGGGATTAAGACCGTGAGCCCCACGTGGGACAACCCGATTCCCTGTGTCTACCCCAGCGCTTAGAACAGTGCTCTGCACATAGTAAGCGCTTAACAAGTACCAACATTATTATCGTTATTATATGCCCTCTTCGGGACCCGATCCCTGGGCTGCTGGATAATACCGAGCCGGAGGGGCAGGGCCCGACTCCAGCTCGGGCCCCGGGACGGGGACCTGTGCCACCCCCGCCCACGTTCGCCCTCCCCCCGAGGGGCAGACAGGAAAAGGAGGCAGGTGGGCAACATAGCCGCCGAACAGTGCCCGGCCTGGCCGCTGGCCCGTCTGGAGGAGAGGGGCCTCCCCGCCTTTCTAACGGAGGACACGTGCCACCCGGAAGGAGAATCGTCTTCGGCGGCGTCCCGTCGGAGGAACGCGTGCCCGGGAGCTTGTCGGGCGGAGGAGGGCAGGTTCGGGTGGGAGCTTCTTCCTCATGGCGGGGGCGGCGCGCTGTGCAAGATCCCCACTGGGGCTTGGTCTCTGCCATTCCGAGCGGTGCCCAGCTCGGCCGGCTTCTGGCGCGAGCGGGTCGACGTCCACCCTGTGGTGGAAAGGATGGCGGGAAAGACACGACCTCTGTCTCCTCCGGCTGTGAAAACCCAACCGTAGACACACACGGGTCCTTCCCCCTTCCTCCCCTCCTTCCCACACCAATATAACCCAAAGAGCACAGTCCTTGAAATCAGGAGGAGTGGGATCTAGTCCCACCTCTAATAATAATAATTATACTCACGGTGGTATTTAAGCCCTTACCATGTGCCAGGCACTGTACTGAGTGCTGGGGAAGATACACGCTAGTCAGGTTGGACCCAGACCCCGTCCCACCTGGGGGTCGCGGTCTTAATCCCCATTTTACAGACCAGGGAACTGCGGCACAGAGAAGTGAAATGACTTGCCCAAGGCCACAGAGCAGACAAGTGGCAGAGTGGGGATTAGAACCCAGGTCCTTCCGATGCCTGGGCTGGTGTTCTATCCACTAGGCCGTGCCGCTTCCGCTAGTAAGAATCGCTACTTCTGGTAGCAGTAATAGTAGTAACTATTATTGAGCACCCACTCGTGCGGTGCACTGTACTAAGCGCTCGGGAAAAGCACAAAAGAAGCAGCCACCCCCTCCCAGCCTCCAAGGGGCTCCCCCTGTAACCGACTATGTGAGCCTGGGCCAGTTCTCCTCACGAGAAGCGGCGTGGCTTAGTGACAAGAGCCCGGGCTTAGGAGTCAGAGGTCACGGGTTCCAAGCACCTGTCCGCTGCGTGACTCCGGGCAAGTCGCTTCATTTCTCTGAGCCTCAGTTATCTCATCTTTAAAATGGGGGTGAAGACCGTGAGCCCCACGTGGGACAACCTGATTACCTTGTATCTACCCCCGTGATTAGAACAGTGCTTGGCACCTAGTAAGTGCTTAACAGACACCGTCATTATTATTATTCTCTTGGCCACCCAATATGTTCAACTGTAAAATGAAGAGAAGACACATCACCTCTTTGTCACTTACTGTGAGCCTTGGGTAGCCCAGGGCTCAGGCCACAGCAGGCGTGGAGTAAATGTCACAACTAGCCGCCACTTAACATGATGAGGCTGATGCCTGTGTTTCGTTTTTTTGTACGGTATTGGTTAAGCGCTTACGACGTGCCAAGCGTTGTATAAATTCTGGGATCGATACAAGCTAATCAGCTGGGACCCAGTCCCTGGCCCACACGGGGCTCACAGTCTTAACCCCCATTTTAAAGATGAGGTAACGGAGGCCCGGAAAAGTGAAACGACTTGCCCGGGTTCACGCAGCGGAAAAGTGGCCGAGCCGGGAATTAGAACCCAGGCCCTCTGACTCTCGGGCCCGTGCTCCTCCCACCGGGCCACGCTGCTTCTCAGATGAGCCCCGTTCCTGGGATTGGTATTTCACAGCAGCCCGGGGATTGGGGTGGATTTCTGGGAATCTCCATTTCTGGATTTTTTGTCTGTTTTACTGATACTCGCTAAGTGCGTACAATGTGCCAAACGCTGTACTAAAGGCTGGGGTAGATACAAGATACTCAGGATAGACCCAGTCCCCGTCCGCTCCCCGGGGCTCACGAGTCTAACGCGGGAGTAGGATTTAATCCCCATTTCACGGGCGAGGAAACTGAGGCCCCGAGAGGGGAAGTGACCCGCCCAAGGTCACAGAGCCGGTCATCGGTGGGGGTCTGCACTTCTGCAGGCTAATGTAGAAACCCCACACCCTCAACCCGCTCTCAAAGGAGACCATCTGTCACCCCTGGTTCCAGCTGGCTTCTTCTCAAACACTTGGTGGATGAAAAAGTGCTTGGATTTAGAGGGTGAGAGAGAGGAAGAGGGAGCGGGAGGTAGAGAGGGGGTGTCAGGGTGGAGAAGTAGGCGTGAGGAGCGCGGAGGGGAATCTGAAGCAACTCAGATTTTCTTCTGAAGCCGTACGGAATTAGAGGCTAATGGGGAACTTTCTTCTGATAGCTCTTTTATAATTAAATGCAGCTGGATTAAAATCGGCCCCAAAGGGAAGTCATCTGGTGATCTTTACTTCTCACTTTCTGAACGGATAGTTCTTCAAGGACTGAGGTGGACCGCCGTTTCATCTGCGCCTGTGGAACCTGGGCCAGGTGAACACTGAGCGATGAACTTCCAGGTGCACCTTTCAGTATTTTTTTTTCGGAAGTTTTCTTCCACGTCTCCCGGGGAGCATATGTCAAATCCAGAAGGCACCCAGAACGGCATTCCCTTTCTTCTTATCCATCGCCAGCCGGCCGCGTCGGGGGGTTTCAGACTTCCGCGGGCTGGGGCTTGTCGAACATTCGTTCCAAAGACCGCCGTAGCATCATCCCAGGCGGGGAGGATGGTGCGGGAGGTGAACACGTATGGAGCCCTTATCAGATGGCAATGCCGAGTAGTTGCGACTCAGTGGTGTTAATCGATCGCCTGACTGCCCTTAGGGGCGTTCTCTGCCCACGAGGAGTTTACGGTCTCGAGGGGGAGACGGACGTTTCTATAAATAAATTACGGATTGGTACGTCGGTGCCGGGGGGCCGAGGGTGAGGTGAATATCCGAGTGCCCGGGGGGTACAAATCGAAGCGCAGAAATGATGCAGAAAGGGGGGGGGGGTTGATCGGGGAAGGCCCCTTGGAGGAGGCGTGACCTTAAGAATGCTTCGAAGGAGGGGAGAGTGGTGTCTCACGTAGATGGAGGAGGAGGGAGTTCCAGGTCAGAGGGAGGAGAGGGGAAAGGGATCGGCGGCCAGAAAGACGAGACGGAGGCCCAGTGAGCAAGCTGGCCCTAGAGGAGCAGGGCGTGCGGACAGGGCCGTCGGCTCGCTCTGGGCAGGGACTGTGTCTGTGTATGTGGTGCTCTCCCAAGTGCTCAGTACAGCGCTCTGCACACGGTGAGCACTCAATAAATACGAGTGAACGAATGAATGAATCAATGTAAGAAGAAGGAGAGGGCGAAACGATCCAGTGCTCTAAAGCGACGGTAAGGAGTTTCTGTCGGATGCAGAAGTGGATAACGACGGTGGTATCTGTAAAGTGCTTACTCTGTGCCAGGCACTGTACTAAGCGCTGGGGTGGATAGAGGCCAGTCGGGTCGGACGCAGTCCCCGTCCCACGTGGGGCTCACGGTCTCAATCCCCATATTGCAGATGAGGTAACAGAGGCACAGAGAAGTGCGGTGACTTGCCCAAGGTCACACAGCAGACAAGGGGCAGAGCCACGATTAGAAACGATGCCCTCCTAACTCCCAGGCCTGGGATCTAACCACTGCACCGCGCCCCTTCCCTATCCCTGCCCAATCACACCTAGGCTGGCCTTACTCTTCCCCCAGTGGTACCGTGAGCCGTGGAAGTCATCAGTTAGTCATCAAGCGCTTAGTACAGTGCTCTGCACACAGTAAGCTCTCAGAATGATGGAATGAATCAATTAGAAAATGGCGGTCCCGTGGGAAACCTATCCCAACCACCTCCCTAGAGCGGAAAATCCTCGTGAACCGGCAAAGTGTCACTTCTTCATCTCGTATTTCCCAAGCTCTCAGTACAGAGCGCTGCCGCAAGTGGGTGCTCGGTAGATTCTCCTCCTGCCGCTACTTTGACCGAACCCTCTTAAAAAGTCACCTCTTCCAGGAGGCCTCCCTCGATGATGACTTGGTCGCCCAAGGTCTCTCCTATTTTCCTCCATCCGTGATCTATTTTAATGCCTGTCTTTCCCTACGGACTGGAAGGTCCTCGTAGGATGGCACTATATCGACCACGTCTACCGGCTCTAATGGTATTTAAGCGCTTACTGTATGCCAAGAACTGTGCTAAGCCCTGGGGTGGATAAAGACAATCAGGTCCCACACGGGGCTCTCGGTCCCCGTAGAAGCAGAGAAGCAGCGTGGCTCAGTGGAAGGAGCGCGGGCTTGGGAGTCAGAGGTCGTGGGTTCGAATGCCGGCTCTCCCACTTGACAGCCGTGTGACCGTGGACAAGTCACTTCACTTCTCTGTGCCTCAGTTATCTCATCTGTAAAGTGGAGATTAAGACTGTGAGCCTCACGTGGGACGACCTGATCGCCCTGTATCTACCCCGGCGCTTAGAACGGTGCTCGGCACACGGTAAGCGCTTAACAAATACCGACGTTATTATTACTACTATTAGAAGGGAGAACAGGTTATTGAATTCCCATTTTGCGGATGATTTAACTGAGGTCCAGAGAAGTGAAGTGATCGCCCAAGGCCACACAGCAGGTAAGTGGCGGAGCCGGGATTAGAACTCGCGTCCTCTGACTCTCAGGCACCCGCTCTTTCCACTGGGTCTCACTGATTCTCATTTTTTAAAAAAAAGAAAGGGAGAGAAATCAGCTACACCAAACTCCTTTTCCAGATGAGGAATCCGGGGCCCCGAGAAGTTACGCGACTTGCCCAAGCTCACCCTGCGGAAGAGTGACTAGAACCCAGGTGCCCTGACTTCCAGCCCCGCGTTCTTTCCACTAGGCTACACCCCCTTCCCTGCTCTCTCTTTCACCTCACAGCTACTCTCTTGTCCCCTAGCGGGGGAGGTCTCATCCTTGGTGAGTTACCTCAGTTACCTCATCTGTAAAATGGGGAATAAGACCGTGAGCCCCACGTGGGACACCCCGATTCCCCCGTGTCTACCCCAGCGCTTAGAACAGTGCCCGGCACATAGTAAGCGCTTAACGAATACCAACATCATTATTATCTTTGGTGTCCGCTTCCCAGATCTTCTAGACCGTGAGCCTGTTGTTGGGGAGGGATGGTCTCTATAGTTTTCCCGAACCGTACCTCCTAAGTGCTTAGTACACTGCTCCGCACACAGTAAGCGCTCAATAAAGGATTGAACGAACGAATGAAATCCCCACCCCAGCCCTCGGCACACAGTCCACCCTCGGTCTATTCGTCTGGTGCCACAGACAATTAACTGTAGCTGATATTGGCGCACATCTCTTCTTTCCCATCTGGACCCCTCTCCCCGGCTTCACAGGAAACCTTCCTCATTCCACCCCAGCCGCCACGTCTTGGTCTTTCCAGGGTCTGGAACGCCCCCTCCCACCTCCCCGACGCCCAAGTCCCGTCCTTCCTCCATCTCGAAAGCAAGTCCCCCCGCCAGCCGCCTTTCCAGCGAACTCAGGAGAGCCGATTTCTCCCTGCTCCACCCGCCCTCTGACGCTCACTCTCCGTCCCTCGTCGACGACTTATCGCGGCGGCCCAGGTGGAAGAGTCTTCCCTCCTTTTAGATGGGTACGCTGATCCCCGCCCAAGGGAACGAGCTGCATTGATCGGGGGTTCAAAGACAGCTTGGGTTTGCGGGTGGGCTGAGCTGATGGGAAGAAATTAGTTGGAAGGGTCCTCCACTCCTTTCTCTTCTCTGTCCCTCCTTTCTCCCCTCGGGCGTGAAGCGCAACGGATGGATAATCATCATCATCATCATAATCGTCGTATTTAAGTGCCTACTAGGTACTAAGCACCGGGGCGGATAGAAGCAAATGGGGTTGGACACAGTCCCTGTCCCACGTAAGGCTCGCGGTCTCAATCCCCGTTTTACAGCTGAGGGAACCGAGGCACAGAGAAATGAAGTGACTCGCCCGAGGTCACACGGTAGATGAGTGGCTGAGCCGGGATCAGAATAATAATAATGATAACGTTGGTATTTGTTAAGCGCTTCCTACGTGCAGAGCGCCGTTCTAAGCGCTGGGGTAGAGGCAGGGTAATCAGGTCGTCCCACACGAGGGTCACAGTCAATCCCCATTGTCCAGATGAGGGAACTGAGGCACAGAGAAGTGAAGTGACTGGTCCACAGTCACACAGCCGACGAGTGGCGGAGCCGGGAGTCGAACCCGCGACCTCCGATTCCGAGGCCCGGGCTCTTTCCGCTGAGCCCTGCTGCTTTCCCCCATCCAGGTCCTTCTGACTGCCGGGCCCAGGCTCTCTCCGCTAGACCACACTGCTAGTGCCCTGCACACAGTAAGCGCTCAATAAATACTATTGAATGACTGAATAGGTGGAGAGAGGTGTAGCATGGACAGCCAAGGCGGTCAGTGGCGCAGAAGATCTTTGTGAAGGTAAAGTGGAAGCGGGAAAGATCACTTTATCCCGCATATCTTGCACTGCTAGCTGCTTCTCGAGAAGCAGCACGGGTTTAGCGGACGGAACACGGGCCTGGCAGTCGAAAAGGCCCGACTCCGATCCCAGCCCCACCGCTTGTCGGCTGTGCGACCTCGGGCGAGTCACTTCACCTCTCTGTGCCTCAGTCACCTCATCTGCACCATGAGGATTGAGACTGTGAGCCCCGTGTGGGACGTGGACCGCGTTCAACCCGGTCAGCTTGTATCTACAGTGTTTAGGACGGTGTCTGGGCCGTAGTAAGCGCTCAGCGAATACCCCCCCAAAAATATGTAGTACTTCTCCAAGTTGGTGCTCAATAAACACTACTGAGGGACTGAAAGGGTCGGGATAGATGTAGATGACAAGGGATTAGGTAAATAATGCATGTTATTAAAGTGTTTACTATGTGCTCAGTACCGTACTGAGCGCCGGGATGGATACACTGTAAGCCGATGGGACGCGGTCCCTATTTCTCGTGGGGCTCCTAAGGGAGGACAGACATCTTATACCCATTTTACAGATGAAGTATTAGACCTAGTGAAGCTGTGATTTACCCAAAGACACCCAGCAGGCAAATGGCAGAGCAGGGATTAGAACCCAGGATTCCTGACTCCAAGGTTCATGACCTTTGCGCTAGACCGATCAATCATTTAATGATACTTAATAATGGTGGTGCTTGTTAAGGGCTTACTATGTGCAAAGCACTGTTCTAAGCGCCGGGGGGATACAAGGTGATGAGGTGGTCCCACGTGGGGCTCACAGTTTTTAATCCCCATTTTACAGACGAGGGAACTGAGGCACAGAGAAGTGAAGTGAGTTGCCCAAAGTCACCCGGCAGGCCAGCGGAGGAGCCGGGATTAGAACCCATGACCTCCGACTCCCAAGCCGAAGCTCTTCCCACCGAGCAGAGCTTCCTGTCCGCAGAACGCCGTAGCGACCACTTGGGAGACGGCGACACGACAGAATCGAGAGACGCGTTCCCTGCCCTCGAGGAGCTCGCGGTCGAGACGGGGAGTACGGCAGCAAAATCCATCATGTGCCGATCCGTACAAAAGGGCCGTGGGGCGGAAGGGAGAGTGAACGAAGGATACAAATCCAAATGCGAGTGTGATGGAGAAGGGAGAGAGAAGAGGGAGCGGATTGCTTTGAGTGAGGGAGAATTTGGAATGGGGGTTCACCAAATAAAACAGATCTCACTGGAGCAGGGCTTTGCTGGTTTCAAGTAATTAAAGGGAACATTTCTTCACCCGGCGAGTGCTAAACATTCGGAATCTGTCCCGCTGGAAATCGGGCAGCCAGAATAACCACTGCCATCAAGAGACGTTTGAATAGATTCGGGGGCAGGAAATCCGGGCTGGATCGTAGAGAAAAAACGTGGCTCTGGGGAAAGAACACGGGCTCGGGAGTCAGAGGTCGTGAGTTCTAATCCCGCATCCGCCCCTTGTCGGCTGTGTGACTTGGGGCAAGTCTCTTCACTTCTTTGGGCCTCAGTTACCTCATCTGTAAAATGGAGGTTAGGACCGTGACCCCCCCCCCCCCCCGCCTCCGTGGGACAACCTGATCACCTTCCATCTCCCCCGGGGCTTAGAACGGCGCTTGGCACATAGTGCTTAACAAATACCATCATTTTTATTGTAGAGGGACAATCACGGTGGGATAGGGCAAAGGTGGGACTGAGTAGTCCATCTTTAGAGCTGCGGATGGACATTAAAAGTTAAACTCGCAGCTTGCAGTCTCCCTCCTCATGTCGGACCCTCCCCCACTCCGAAACCTCATCGAAGGCCCAGCTCCTCCAAGAAGCCTTCCCTGACTGAACCCTCCTCTCCTCTTCTCCCACTCTCTTCTGCCCCGCTCTTACTTGCTCCTCCATTCATCCTCCCTCTCATCTCCACAGATTATATGTATATATCTGTTATTTCTACATCGATATTAATGTCCACTCCCCCCCCCTCGGCTGTGAGCTCGTCGTGGGCAGGAATGCCTCTGTTGTTATATCGTGCCTTCCCAAGTGTTTAGCACAGTGCTTTAAGCGCAGGAAGCGCTCAGTTAATACGAATGAATGGGCGAACGGATGAATGAACCTTCTCGGTTCCTCTAAGGGACCTGTTTGGGGTTGCAACTGCAGTCGGAATCCTGGTCAAGATGGATGGTAGGACTGACAAATGGATTTTTTATCTTTTAAATGGTATTTTTAAAGCACTTACTATATGCCAGGCACCGTATTAAGCGCCGGGAGCTATACCAGCTAATCGGGTTTGACACAGTCTGTGACTCGAATGGGGCTCAGAGTCCTCATCTCGCTTTAACGCATTCATCCGTTCAATTGCATTCGAGTGCTCGTTACGTGCGAAGCATCGTACTAAGCGCTTGGGAGAGTACAACAGAACAGCGAACAGACTCGTTCCCCGCTCACGACGATCTCACAATCTAGAGATGAGGTAACTGAAGTAGCAGAGTGAAGCGACTTGCCCAAGGTCACACAGCAGGCAAGCGAGCCGGAATTAGAACCCAGATCCTTCGACTCCCAAGCCCACGCTCCGTCCGCTAAACAGTGCTGCCTTCTCACTGTATCGCAAGGCCCCGAGGACAGAGAACGTGTCGACCGGCTCTCGTATGCTGAATGCTCCCGAGCGCTTGGTACAGGTGCCGGCCCGCGGCGGGCACTCGGTAGATATCGCCGAGGGGTTACTCGGAAAAAGCTCACTGTCCGAGTCATCGCACAGACTATTTCGTCTCCGTTGCTCAAGGAGGGATCCCACTGTTTCTAGAGAAGAACCCATGCCGCTCACAGGAAAGAAACGGGGTCATTTAGCGGCTTTTCTGTCTTCGACCGTGGCGGGGATCGGGCGGGTTGATGTATTCTGTGTTGCGAAATGTTAGTGAGGCACAAGCCTTTGAGACGAAGTGACTTGCAAGCGTTTTTTTGGGTTGTTTTTTTTTTTAAAAAACGGCTGTGGATCATCCCGTAATTCCAGCGAAGAGATCTCCAGATCTTCCGAGCTGAGGGTGGAGGGTGGACGAGGGGGTGTCGCTGGGGAAGAGAGAGGTGGGAGATTGTGACGCTGCATAGGTGAAAGGGGCTCGCACAGAGACACGGGGCTGACCGCCGAGGTTAGACAAGCGTGATTCCCACCGTAGGATTGGCTACGTGTACCCGTTTCTTTTTGTTCTCCCAGTAATAATAATAATAATAATGATGGTATTTAAGTGCTTACTATGTGCCGAGCACCGTTCTAAGCGCTGGGGGATACAGGGTGATCAGGTCGTGCCCTGTGGGCCTCACAGTCTTAATCCCCATTTTCCAGATGAGGTCACTGAGGCCAGAGAAGCGAAGCGACTCACCCAAAGTCACCCAGCTGACAAGCGGGGGAGCCGAGATTAGAAGCCGCCACCTCTGACTCCCAAACCCGGGCTCTCTGCACCGAGCCACGCTGCTTCTACACTGCTGCTTCCCTAGCCCCTAGTACAGTGCTCTGCACGCAGTAAGAGCTTAGTAAATACGATTGATTGAATGGACGGAGTGGGAAACGGAGCAGGAAAGCACAGATGGGGATTTAGACCGTGAGCCCCGTGTGGAGCCGAGACTGTGGCCAACCTCGTTAGCTTGGATCTACCCAGAGTTCAGTACAGTGCCTGGCACATAGTAAGCACTTAACTAATTCCAGAAAAAAGAGGATCTGGGATCCCCCAGCTTCTCGTGCTCATTTTCTTTTTATTAAAGAAGAAAAAATGATGAGAAATCCGTTTTTTCTTCTTTTTCCTTTCCCAAAGGGGCCGGGGATTCTCCACCCACCCTGACGCGGGCACCGGTCCCGTGTGCCGATGGGCACCAGGCCGGAGTCCGATTCATTCATTCTTTCAGTCGTATTTATTGAGCTCTTACTGCGTACTAAGCCCTCGGGAGAGTACAGCGCAACGATGAGCGGCCACATCCCCTGCCCGAAACGGAATTGCAACGCGTGACTGCCGCAGCGAATGTAAGGTCCTGGGTTCCAATCCCAGCTCTGCAAATTACTTGCTGCGTGACCTGGGGCACCCCATTTGACTTTTCTGTGCCTCAGTTTCCTCAACTGTAAAATGGGGATTCAATACGTGTCCTCTTCCCTAGGCTGCGCAACCCATGTGGGAAAAGGACTGAATCCAATGCGATCGACTTTGATCTGTCCCAGCATTTAGAGCAGTGCTTGATACATAGTAAGCGCTTAATATTTTCTTTTTTAATGGAATTTCAGTGTCGCCCAGGGAACACTGCTGTCCACATTTTTGGCGCCGCAGGTGATCGCTCCCAGTGCCAGGCTTAACTACTGTGACCGCTAACTACCTTGAGAGAAGCGGAGTGAACTGTAGTTAATGAAGCTCTGGTTTTAGTGGCTTAGACATTTAGAAAATCGGCCTCTCCAGGAAGTGTCCACCTCGCCAGAAAAACCGTCAACCTCTTGAGTCCAGGGAACTTTCCTTCCGGTGTTGGATCCTATCCCAAAAGTTTGGTTCCATTTGCTGCGCAGAAAAATAAGTGTTATTACTACTATATTGCTATAGCGACCTCTCGCCCCCCATCCTACCTCTGGCCCGGAACGCCCCCCGTCCTCAAAGCAGACGGATAATTGCTCTCCCTCCACTTCGAAACCTTATCGAAGGCCCATCTCCTCCTAGAAGCCTTCCCTGATTAAGCCCTCCTCTCCTCTTCTCCCGCGGCCTTCGGCGTCGACCTGCCTTGTTCTTTCCATTCATCTTTTCTCCCATCCCCACAGCACATATTTATGTATCTGGAATTCATTTATGCATGTTCATGTCTGTCTCTCCCTCTAGACTGTGAGCTCGTTACGGGCAGGGACTCCGTTGTAGTGGACTCTCCCGAGCGCTTCGTCCAGCGCTTTGCACGCAGTAGGTGCTCAATAAATGTGAGTGAATAATAATAATAGTAATACCGTTGGCATTGGTTAAGCACTTACTATATGCAGAGCACTGTTCTAAGCGCTGGGGGAGATACAGGGGAATCAGGTTGTCCCACGTAGGGCTCCCAGTTAATCCCCATTTTACAGATGAGGTGACTGAAGCACAGAGAAGTGAAGTGACTCGCCCACAGTCACACGGCAGACAAGTGGCCGAGCCGGGAGTCGAACCCGTGACCTCTGAATCCCAAGCCCGGGCTCTTTCCACTGAGCCGTGCTGCTTGAATGAACGCAATATGACACCCTCGAATGTATTGTAGTCTCTCAGGTGTTTAGTCCAGTGTCCTACACACAATGGACCCTCGAACTCGATTGCTATTATTAGAGATTAATAACTTGACTTAATGGAAAGAGCACGGGGCTGGGACTCGGGAGACCCGCGTTCCAATCCCAGAGCTGCCGCCGGCCAGTTGTGCGATCTTGGGCCAGACCCAGCTTCTCTGTAATGTTTCTTTACTTTTTCATCTATGAAATGGGAATTGAAATTATCCTTCTGGTCTGTGGGCTATGTGATCTGAGTTTACTGCATCAACCCCCGTCGTGGAGCAGAGCATTGCGCACAGAGTAACTGCTTAGTAGATACCACGACATCACAGTTACCGCTCATATCATAATAACGTTGGTACCTGTTAAGCGCTTACTATGTGCAGGGCACCGTTCCAAGCGCTGGGGGAGATACGGGGTCATCGGGTCGTCCCACGTGAGGCTCACAGTTCATCCCCATTTTACAGATGAGGGAACCGAGGCCCCGAGGAGTGAAGTGACCTGCCCACAGTCACATAGCTGACAGGTGGAGGAGCGGCGATTCGAACCCACGACCTCCGACTCCCAAGCCCGGGCTCTTTCCACCGAGCCACGCTGCTTCTCTGCTTACATATTATTATACTATCCCAAGAGCTCAGCATGGCGTTGCACACACGGGGCCCGGGGACCACTCCGAAAGAGGCCACAACCGCTAATGCTCACGGCACAGTGCTCGCCCAAGCCCTCGGTACACTACCAGTGAGCGCTCAGCAAATGCGCTGATGGTTCCATGAGCCAGACTGTTTGCTTCCAAGTCAGAGTGAGTCAACGTTCACCTTAATTCATCCCACGCAGCTGTATGCAGATCGCAGAGATTTATCTCGCATGAGGGTTTTTGGGGATGTGAAAATTGTATGTGTTTTTCTCGCCGGGGCTTCCGGGGGCTGGGAGGGGGTCGGGTTTTGCTCTCAGGTTTCAGCGGCTCGGGAAAATGCCTTCCACTATATTCATTATCTCTTCTTTTTTTCCTTTTCCTTTTTTGGGGGTGGAAAACGGGACAAACAACTCAGGAAGACACAATGATACGATAGGAAGTTACCGCTGAGCTGTGGAGAGACGGCGGAGAGGTTATTGAGAGCCCGTCAGGTGCTGCCTGTGGGGGCCGTTTTGTTTGCGATATTTTCACACGTATTTATTCAATAAAGCTTTTGTTTTTTCTGACAGTAGGAAACAGTACATAGCATTATGCTCTGATTTTCGAAGTGACAGCGCCAGTGAGACCACAGTAAAGGCCTTGAAGGGAATTGAGGCCGAGAACGAACGCTTTGTTTTTGCTTAGTTATGAAATGATGTTAAATTGAAGATCCGTGGCCAAAGAAAACCCCCACACTTGTATCAATATTGCACTGGGCTATTAGTGAGGTGATCTGGGTTTCAACAGCACTTCTACAATCCTAGGGAAATCGAGACCGTGCCCCGGTCCTTTTTCGTGTTAAAAAAAAAAAAAAAAAATCCTCCGTTTAACGTACAATAAATTATCGGGGGGAAACGTAGCGGCCGTTCATCTTTCTCGAAATCTCCGATGATCCGCGTGAGATTATATTTTACTCGTCGAGCCCGGAGCACGCCAGTCGCTTACCGAAGAGATGCAAATCGCAACAGGTTTTTTTTTTCTTTTCTCGCCGCGTTCCCGCGATTAAATTCATAAGCCCTAGAAGGTGCGTTCCTTCTTGGAAAAGTTGCGACTCAAGCGTTCGGTAGATCGGAGGCCTCGGGGAAAGAGCCCAGGACCGGGAGGCAGGGGAGCCGGGATTTCGTCCCAGCTCTGCCCCTGGTCTTCTGTGTGACCTTGGGCGAGTCCCTTAACCTCTCTGGTCCGTTTCCTCATCTGTAAAATGGGGATTAAACACCTCGTTGTACCATTGGCCAAACCCCATGCGGGATTGGGCCTATCTGCTCTACGTACATCAGATCTACCCCAGCGCTTAGTAGAGCGCCGGTACATGGTAAGCGTTAAACAAATCCTCAGTTATTATTTTAGCCCCTTAGATTGTGAGCTCTCTCCAGGGTGGGGACCGTGTATGATGTGAAACGGTCTGGACGTGTCCCCCTTCTCCTCCCAAATCTCCGGTGGTTGCCTATCATCCTTTGTGGGAAGGAAAAACTCCTCTCTCTTGGCTTCAGAGCTGTCCATCCCCTGGCCCCCTCCCACCTCACCTCCCTTCTCTCCTTCTCCAGCCCGGCCCGCGCGCTCCGCTCCGCTGCCGCTGACCTTCTCCCCGTGCCTCGTTCTCGCCCGTCCCGCCGTCGAGCCCCGACCCACGTCCTACCTCTGGCCTGAAAGGCCCCCCGCCCCCCGCGCTGCCATCAAATCCTCCAAACTAGCACACTTCCCCCCCTTCAAAGCCCTACTTGAAGGCTCACCTCCTCCAAGAGGCCTTCCCAGACCGAGCCCCCCTTTTCCTCTGCTCCTCCCTCCTCACCCCGTCACTCCGACTCCCTCCCTCTGCTCTAGCCCCTTCCCTGCCCCACAGCACTGTGTATATTTGTGCCTATTTATCATCGTATTTATTTTATTAATGATGTGTATATATCCATAATTCTATCTATCTATTTCGTTGCTGTTGATGCCTGTCTACTTGTTTCGTCTCGTTAGGGACGCAGCGCGGCTCAGTGGAAAGAGCCCGGGCTCCGGAGTCAGAGGTCACGGGTTCGCCTCCCGGCTCCCGGCTCTGCCACTCGTCGGCTGTGTGGCTGCGGGCGAGTCACTTCACTTCTCTGTGCCTCAGTGACCTCATCTGTAAAATGGAGATTAACTGCGAGCCTCATGTGGGACAACCTGATTACCCTGTATCTCCCCCAGCGCTTAGGCCCGTGCTCGGCACCTAGTAAGCGCTTAACGGATACCAACGTTATCATCATTATTATCTCCCCATTCCGGACCGGGAGCCGGTCGTTGGGTAGAGATCGTCTCTATCTGTTGCTGAATTGTACTTTCCAAGAGCTTAGGCGAGTGCTCTGCCCACAGTAAGCGCTCAAGAAATGCGACTGGATGAATGAATAAGACTGGAATCTTCCCTTGCGTTTAACTCAGCGCCTAACACCTGGTAGACATTCAGTAAACATCATTAGTGCAATTATCTTCCATCGCTTCGAACAGTATTTTGGAAAGCAGTTCTCTTTATAAGATCTTTGAGTGCAGGGATTAGAGTAGAGTGCAAAGAGCTCGGGTCTGGACGTCAGAAGACCTGGGTTCTAATTCCGGCCCCTCTACTCTTCGGATGTGTGACCTTGGGTAAGTCACTTCACTTCTCGGGGCCTCAGGTAACTCCGTCTGTAAAATGGGGACTAAGACCGTGAGCCCCCGCATGGGGCGGGGACTGTGCCCAACCTGACTCCCTTGTACCCACCCCAGCGTTTAGTACAGTGCCGGGCACGTAGTAAGTGCTTAATAAATGCCAGAAGTATTATCGTCGTCATTATAAGTGCTGTGGGGCCGGAGGAATGAAGAGAGCAAGTCAGGGTGATGCCGGATGGTCACACGGCGTGGCTTAGCGGGAAGACCCCGGGCTCGATAGTCGGAGTTCCGATCCCGGCCCCGCCACTCGTCCGCTGCGTGACCTTGGGTAAACCACTCAACTTCTCTGTGGCTCAGTCACCTCATCTGTAAAATGGGGATCAGGTCTGTGAGCCTCACGGGGGACCACCTGATGACCTCGTGTCTACCCTAGACTTAGATCGGTGCTCCGCACAAAGTAAGCGCTTAACAAATAGCATCATCATTATTATTATTAGGGTGTGGGAGAAGAAGAAAGTGGGACCTAGTCGGGGAAGGCCTCCCCGAGGAGAATAAGAGCTTGGGAGAGTACAGTGTAACGATAAACGGATTCCCTCGGGAAGCAGTAGGCAGATAGGAGAGGCTGCGGGAGGGTCACAGGTCGCCGACGTGAGTTTCGTTTTAATAATAACGTTGGCATCTGTTAAGCGCTTACTATGTGCAGAGCACTGTTCTAAGCGCTGGGGGAGATACAACGCGATCAGGTTGTCCCAGGTGGGGCTCACGGTCTTAATCCCCGTTTTACAGACGAGGTCACTGAGGCCCAGAGAAGTGACGTGACTCGCCCACAGTCACACAGCTGACGAGTGGCGGAGCCGGGATTCGGACCCGTGACCTCCGACTCCGAAGCCCGGGCCCTTTCCACTGAGCCGCGCTGCTTCGCCAAGGGAAGGCTGAACCCTTTGGAGAGGGAGGTGAGGCGAGAGGATCTTCCGGTTCCCCAGTCCCGAGGGACGGAGCGCGGTGGCTGGTGGGGAGAGATCAGGAAAGGAGGAGGAAGCCGGAGTATTTTGGGGCACTTCTGAAGCGGAGAAGATGAAGACCATCTGGAGAAGAGGTTGCCGCGGGATCGGGTGCCAGGACACAGATGAAAGTGGAATGGAGAGGAAATGGGAGCAGAACTTCTTCAAAGCATCAGGCCCCGCTGCAGATTGGAAACAGTAACCGGCTCCGGGGCCGCGGAGAGGTGGCACCGGACGGGGTCAGCCGGGCCTGGGGTTCAGGCGTTACCTTGGCATCTGGGGAAGAGGAAAACCAAGCAGGGCGGCCGGGCCGCCGGTAGTTTGCCCTGGAATTCCCGGCGTGGAAATGACAGCCACCCTCGGCCCCATAGCACTTGGGTCTTTATCCGTGATTCATTTATATCAACGGCCATTCCCCCGCCAGTCAGTCAACCCGTATTTATTAAGCACTTACTGGGTGCCGAACGCTGGGCTGAGCGCTTGGGAGAGGCTTGACCGAAAGAGCCCGGGCCTGGGAGTCAGAGGTCACGGGTTCTGATCCCGGTTCCGCCGCTCGTCACCTGTGTGACTTTGGGCAAGTCACTTCGCTTCTCTGTACCTCAGTCACCTCATCTGTAAAATGGGGATTAAAGTCCGATAACCTCGTATCCATCCCGGAGCTTAGAACGGTGCTCGGCCCGTAGTAAGCGCTGAACAAACGCCGTCATCGTTATCGTCATTACAACATAACGATAACCGGACACATTCCCTGCCCGCAACGAGCTTACAGCCTAGACCGGACTGCAAACTCAAGACTTCTAATTGCTTGTGGGAAGGGAACACCTCTGTCAACTCCGTTACACCGTACTCCCCTAAGAGCTTAGCGTAGTGCTTGGCACACAGTAAGCGTTCAGTAAATCCCACTGATCGTTCGATGCCTGAGAGTTCTGCCCTCAAGCCTCAGTCTCCGATCCTTGAAAAAATCAATCCGCGTGGAGGCCTCACGTGAGACTCGGAAACACGCGGACTTTCAGGGGTCGTGTCAGAGGAGCAATCCCTCGTCATGAAAGTCTTCTGACTCCCAGGCCGGGGCTCTTTCCACTAGGCTACCCCGCTCCAGACACCTGCTCTCCCTCCCTCTTTGACCGTGGGCGACCGCGACTACTATTACTCCTGCCGCTGCTTTAACGAGGGCGAGAGAATAGCTCTGATCACGCCTTTCGGGTTCCGATCCTAGATTCGTTAGCTATTACGGCAAAATTCCTGGTAGGTGGAAGCCTTTCTAGGAAAACAAACCGTCACCTCTGATGTCTGGTAAACGGAATCTGATGACTTGGATTTTGCAGTAGACGATTTCCCGCTTTGACTACGTGTGTGTGTGTGTGTGTATGTGGGCAATCACGTGTTGAGGGTGTGTGTCTTTTTATTCCCCGTAGAAGCACATGTGCACATAATATGGGGACACTCTTCCCATCTGGGATTATGGAAAACTCTGCTCCCTGAATATGTATGAGCTTTCAGGTAAAAATCACTGTTCATTTCCAGGAAACCTCACTCTAGTGCTTCAGCCCAGAAAAAATGTATTCCCAGGTGCACTCAAGAGTTAGTTTTTCCACAGGGGATCGTCAAGGGCAAACCCCATGAAAGGCACATCCGAACGTCTGGCAGAATTATCTCAACGCAGTTTAGAAGGCAGTTATTTAGAGAGGACCCAGGATGCTGTCAGAACTATCGGGGAAAACCAGGAGATAGATAGGAGTTCTCCATTTGCGTTAGATGATTCGAACAGACGCGAATGCCACAGTGCCCTATCCGGAGACTTCAACGTTGAGGAGACGAGTCGGATCTGGGCCCGTTTATGGCGGGCCCTTTCCACCGCGCGCGCGGTGCTGACACGGCCGGGCTTCCCTGCCCGTCTCCAGAGGCCCGGCATCTGTGGTGTTGCACCACAGGCTGTGCGACCGTCATCTGTTTGCTCTAGTTTTTTGTTTCCAGCGGCTCCCTTTGCCCATTAGTTCCCGGCTGGCCGCCGTCCTGCCCCGAGGGGAGCTTGGAAGCTCCCCTCACCGGGCCCCCGGCCTGCCTCGCCCACATCCGACCCGCCGTTCCCATCCTTTCCCCCACCTGAGACCTTCCAGTTCTTCAGATCTGACAAACGGCAGCTCTCCCCTGTGTCAGAGCCTTTCCGAAATCCCACCTCCTCCGGGAAGCCCCCCGACTTGAATTCCTCCGGCGAACGTTACCCCGATGTCCGCCTTGATACATATTTGTAGGCATGTTCACACGTGACGGCGTAACCAAACCTCCATGCCTGTGTACACCTATACGGGACCGTGTGAACGTGTGCAAATATACAGAGACATTATGCACATACAGATGTACTTACATGCAATTAATCGCACACATCCACGGAATGAATTTTCCATAACAACGGATGATGATAATAATAATCCCAACACTTACTACATACTACTAATAAGAATCATAGTATCTGTTAAGCGCTTACTGTGTGCCAAGCACTCTTCGAAGCGCTAGGGTGCACACAAGGTATTCAGGTTGTCCCACGTGAGGTAATACCGATAATAGTGACGGTCTCTGTTCAAGAGCTTTGTGTCAAGCACTGTTCTAAGCACTGGGGTAGATACCGGCCAATCAGGTTGGACACAGTCCCTGTCTCATATGGGACTCACAGTCTGAATCCCCGTTTTCCAGATGAGGTGACCGAGGCCCAGGGAAGTGAAGTGACCTGCCCAGGGTCACACAGCAGGCAAGGGGCAGAGCCGGGATTAGAACCCGGTTACTTCTGACTCCCGCTAGGCCAAGCCGCTGATTGACTAAACCCTGGGGTAGAGAGAAAATACTCAGGTTGGACACAGTCCCTGTCCCACACCGGGCTAAATGGGAAGGAGAACAGATGTTTAATCCCTATTTTACAGATGAGAAAACTGAGGCGCAGAAGTGCAAATCCCATATATCCGTGTCTTTCCGACTCATGATAACGTTGGTATTTGTGAAGTGCTAACTAGGTGCAGAGCACCGTTCTAAGCGCCGGGGGAGATACAGGGGGATCAGGTTGTCCCGCACGAGGCCCACAGTTAATCCCCATTTTACAGATGAGGGAACTGAGGCCCAGAGAAGTGAAGTGACTCGCCCACAGTCACACAGCCGTCGAGTGGCAGAGCCGGGTTTCGAACCCATGGCCCCTGACTCCCAAGCCCGGGCTCTTTCCACCGAGCCACGCTGCTTCTCTAAGACTAGACCGTATGTTCCCCGAGTGTCTCGTCTCTGGCCTCCACTGTGTAGCAAACAATGATATGTACTGGGCACTCACTATGCACAGAGCCCTGCGCTAAACTAGTGAACTGTACATGCTCCAAAATTCTGGTAATCAGGTGAGTCGGAAATATTTCAGGTTGAAGGTATATTAAAGAGCTGTTTATAAAGAGAACCAGCGTGGCTCAGTGGAAGGAGTCCGGGCCTGGGAGTCGGAAGGTCGTGGGTTCGAATCCCGGCTCCTCGTCTTGCTGGCGTGCGGCCTGGGGCAAGCCACTTCTCTGTGCCTCAGTTACCCTATCTGTAAAATGGGCATTAAGACTGTGAGCCTCACGTGGGACGACCTGATGACCCTGTATCCACCCCAGTGCTTAGAACAGTGCTCTGCACCTAGTGAGCGCTCGACAAATACCAACATCGTTATTACTTAACTTCTCTGTGCCTCGTTTACCTCATCCGTAAAATGGGGATTAAGACTGTGAGCCTCATGTGGGACAACCTGATTACCTTGTATCTCCCCCGGTGTTTAGAACAGTGCTGGGCACATAGTAAGCGCTTAAACGCCAATATCATTATTATTATAAAGAGGCTGATATACATATTTTTTTTTGATTCCTCCAGGAAAAAAAAATGGAACTCCGCAAACATCCGTGGATGAGTTAAGCGTATAGCGTATCATGGGTTGAAGGCTCTGGGGGTTAGGTCTCGATCTTGGGAAGTGCCTAAATAAAGAAGGAGTGAGTAATTCTTTGGCCTGAAATGCTGTGTTTCCTTCCCCATATGGGAAGTGAGTGGGCATTTTCCGAACCATTTTCACTGCTTAAATAACTTCTACTTCGGTCCATTTGTCAACCCACGGGGGGAAAAAGAAAATATTTGCCACTGGGAACGCCTGCTTTCTGATAGATCCTGCAAATCGCTTGGAGAGGATCGGGAACGGGGTCGGGAGCTGGGAAGGGAACCCTCTAGAGTCAGATCTTTTGGGGTTCTGCTGAGGCGAAACTTGGGAAAAACACTCTGGTCCAATCCTCATTCCCTCGGCAAGGCAAAGGAAAGCGTTCCGTCTTCCGTTCGAATTCCTGGTCAATATGTTTGTTAGATCGAATGCCGCTAATAAGATGCGAAAAAAGCGTTCTGAGGAAGGGGGTGATTTCTTTAACAAATCATAAAATGCTTTTAAAATCCAATCCTTACTCATCTAAGGCCTTGGGATTTTCACAGATGGTTTGCCCCTGGCGTGATTTAATCCTTACGAAGAGTTTGAAGGCTCAGACGGTCCTGACGAGGTGGGTTTTAACACGTGACGGTAATGGAGGATATTTTTTTCGAGCGCACACTATGTGCCGAGCGCTGGGATAGCTAGACGATCATCAGCTTCGACGCAGTCTTAGTAGAAAGAGTCTAGGGCTGGGAGGCAGAGGACCTGAGTTCTCGGCTTGCCTGCTGCGTGACCTTGGGCAAGCCACTCCCACATCTCTTTCCCTCAGTTTCCTCATTTGGAAAGTGGGGATTAAATCCCTTCATTCAGTAGTATTTATTGAGCGCTTACTATGTGCCGAGCACTGTACTAAGCGCTTGGAAAGGACAACCGGGCGGCAGATAGGGACCATCCCTGCCCAGTGACGGGCTCACGGTCTAATCGGGGGAGACGGACGAAACAAACGAAACAAAAAACAAGATCTCCCTCCCCTCTAGACTGTGAGCCCCAACCGGGTTAGGGGCTGTGACCCGTTCGCCTATATTCTACCTGTCCCGGCGCTTAGCACAGTGCGTGGCACATAGGAGGCAATAAACACCTTCCAATATTATTATCATTATTATCCAGAAGCACGGGCAACATCCGGGGGAAACTCGGACTCCCTGGAAATGAACGACGACCTCATCATGGCTCAGTTTCTCTTCGCTCTGTACCCACTTCCTACAACTTTAGCGCTTCTATCCACTCCCGTACTCAGGGCCTCTTGTAACCCTTAGGCGTGTATCTTTCTATGCTCTTGCTACTTCCTGTCGATCCCCTCCCCTCGGCACTGCGCTCATCCGCTCATTTGTATATCTCTTTATGACCCTATTTATTTTGTTAATGAGATGTCCATCCCCTTCGTTCTCTTTATCGCTATCGCTCTTTGTCCGTCCGTCTCCCCCGATGAGACCGCGAGCCCGTCAGCGGGCAGGGACGGGTGTCCAACTGGGGCCGACTTGTCGGTTCCAAGCGCTTAGTCCAGTGCTCCGCACGTCGTAGGCGCTCAGTAAATACTATTGAACGAATGAATGAATTTATTGAGGGCCTGCTCGTTTCAGAACACTGTCCTAAGGGCTGAGTCATACGTCCCCCGTTCAAATGACAGTTTGGAGGTAAACTCAACGAAACAAAGCATTTTATGATTTGTGAAAGCAATCACCCGGTTCCTCGAACACTTTTTTGCATCTCATTAGTGGCATTTGATCTGATGAACATAGGGACTGGGAATTTACGGCCTATTTAAGCAGCGTGGCTCCGTGGAAAGAGCCGGGCCCGGGAGTCAGAGGCCATGGGTTCGGACGCCGGCTCTGCCCCTGGTCAGCTGTGTGACTGTGGGTGAGTCACTTCACTTCTCTGGGCTTCAGTCACCTCATCTGGAAAACGGGGATTAACTGTGAGCCCCACGTGGGACAGGGACTGTGTCCAACCCGATTGGCTTGTATCCACCCCAGCGCTTAGTACAGTGCTTGGGACATAGTAAGCGCTTAATTAATACCACCATTAATCACTATTATTGTTATTATATTTCTTCTCTTACAAGGACCAAATTCTCAAACTCAGTGATAGGTTGATGAGGTGCAGGAGGGTTCGGGTCAATTCCTTTCCCTGGAAAACAATTCGTACATTTAAAAAAAAGGCATATTGATTGGCCAAATCAGTTGTGATTTGGTTGAGAGAGTTTTTTTTAACTTCATCATTTTTTCCAAAACATGAATTTTCCAACCAAAATTTCTTGCCTGATTAATTTATCCAAGTCTGCGGTCTAAGAAAGGAAATGCGCAGTATAATACCAGCGCACAGGAACTCAGTAACTTCTACTGATTGATAAATAACATGGGCAGATGGTGTACCCGTGGATAAATAACCAAGTGAAGTTACATCAACCCAAAAAGTCTAGTAAATGCACTGTGGGTCAGTCAGTTATATTTACTGAACGCTTACTATACGCAGAGCACTGTATTAAGCGCCTGGGTGAGAACACCGTAACAGTAAACAGACACATTCCCTGCCCGCAGCGAGCCTACGGTCTGGAGGGGGAGACAGACATTAGTGTCTAATGATAAATCCGGTATTTGGTAAGTGCTTAATAAGTGCCAAGCACTGTTCTAAGCGCTGGGGTCGATACCAGTTGATCAAGCAGGACACGACCCCTGTCCCTCGCGAGGCTCACACTCTCAATCCCCATTTTGCAAGTGCGACAGCCGAGGCCCGTGAAGTGAAGTGACCGGGCCAAGCGGCGTGGCTCAGCGGAAAGAGCCCGGGCTTGGGAGTCAGCGGTCAAGGGTTCGAATCCCGGCTCCGCCGCTTGGCAGCTGGGTGACCGTGGGCGAGTCACTTGGCTTCTCTGGGCCTCAGTTCCCTCATCTGGAAAACGGAGATGGAGACCGCGAGCCCCGTGTGGGACAGCCCGATTACCCCGTGTCTCCCCCAGCGCTTAGAACAGTGCTCTGCGCGTAGTAAGCGCTTAACAAACACCAACATCATTATCACTGTTAGGCCAAGGTCACACAGCAGGCGCGGGGCGGAGCCGGGATGAGATCCCAGGTCTTTCCGACTCCCGGGCCTTGTATTACACTCTTGTATTATATTCTCGTATTACACTCTTCCGAGCGTTCAGTACGGTGCTCTGCACACAATAAGCACTCGAGAAATCCCACTGATGGATTTAGCGAGGGCACTGCGGGTAGGGGGTTCCTCTCCGTTATTCCTACGAGAGCTCTAGCC
Source organism: Ornithorhynchus anatinus (assembly GCF_004115215.2). Classification (NCBI taxonomy): domain Eukaryota; kingdom Metazoa; phylum Chordata; class Mammalia; order Monotremata; family Ornithorhynchidae; genus Ornithorhynchus; species Ornithorhynchus anatinus. The sequence goes on from NC_041736.1 coordinate 3,593,957, forward strand.
GGGTATCGAAAACAGATCCGAGTTAGAACGTCTGCAGCACAGGTAACTTCCCGCTTTCGGAAAAGATCTGGTATCGAGTTTACGGGAACTCGGCCGGACCAGCTGTGAGAAGTTCAGATAAAGGAAGAACAGATCAGATGCACTTTCGTGGTCGAAAAACCAAAACAGATGTTCTTATTAAACCGCAGAACCTATGTGCGTTTAAGTAACATTAGGTGTCTGACTCTGAAATTCTTGTGTGAAAGAATGAAACCTTTTTAACTTATATAGGCTGAAGAACACTGTTCGTAACACTGGATCTGGGGTCTCCTGACCGGGGGGGATCGGATATGAAACTCCCCCCCCGGTTTACATTTCTGAGTGGGGTCTGAGAGAGAGAGGAAAAGAATGAATTGAAAGGAAAATAGGTCGAAGACTCTTCACTCTTGAGAAAAGAAAAATGTTGTTACGATTCGTACTTTACCACGCTTTTTATCAGTTACATCATACAGTGGCCCTGTAGGGGAGGTTAGATGGAGCCTCAGAGGGGGCGATTGATTTACCCAAGGTCACCCAGCACGAAAGGACACGTCGTTCCCTAATCTGGTCTGGCGTTCCTCCCGCCGACCAGGGTACGGTTTTTTTAGCCATGCCAGTGACGCGTTGAGGGCACATCCGGACCACAGATTTTAGAGGGCGGCACCTCTTCCCCGGGAACGAGAGCGATGCGGGCGGCATTTTAAAACCAAAGGGATCTCGGGGTCAGCGGATTAGCGGGGCCGGGCCGGGGCCTCTGAAAAGCGAAGGAGACCGGGACGGAGGCTGCTAAATGAAAGGACTCCGGATCTAATAATGATAGTCCTCAAATCCGTTAAGCGCCTACTACGCGCCGGACACTCTGCTAAGCGCTGGGGTAGACACGAGGTCGTCGGGTTGTCCCACGTGGGGCTCACGGTCTTAATCCCCATTTTGCAGGGGAGGTAGCTGAGGCACAGAGACGTTAAGTGGCTCGCTCAAGGCCACGCAGCAGGCGAGCGGCGGAGGCGGGATCAGAACCCGCGTCCTCTGACTCCCGAGCCCGGTTCTTTCCACTGGGCCACGCTGCTTCTTGCTACCCGTGACCACAGGAACCGACTGGGTGAGAAGCGAATGTTGCTTAAGTGCTCGCGGCTACAGGATAAGCAGGTCAGACGCAAGATACGGATACCAAGCCATCGGGCTCATACACAGCTCACGGGCAAAGACAGAGACCGGGGATTTTTAATTTTTTTTGGAGTTCATTTAATGACACTAAAGTGCTTACTATGTTTCGGGAACCGTACTAAGCGCTGGAGTAACTGCAAATCAATAATAATGATGTTGGTTTGGGTTAAGCGCTTACTCTGTGCAGAGCACTGTTCTAAGCGCTGGGGGAGATACTGGGTCCTCAGATTGTCCCACGGGAGGCTCACAGTTAATCCCCATTTTCCAGATGAGGGAACTGAGGCCCAGAGAAGTGAAGTGACTCGCCCACAGTCACACACCTGACAAGTGGCAGATCTGGCATTCGAACCCATGACCACGATCAGTCTGGACACCGTCCGTGTCCCACCTGGGGCTCCCAATCTTACTCCTAATTTTACACAGGAGGTAAGTGAGGCGCAGGGAACAGAAGTGACTTGCCCCAGGTCACACAGCAGACGAGTAGCAGAGCCGGGATTAGAACCCCGGTCCTTCGACTCCCGGGCCGGGACTCTGACTTTTAGGCCACAGTGCTTCCTATCTCCATTTACAGAGAAGGAAACTGAGGACCAGAGAGATTGGAAGCAGCGCGGCTCAGTGGAAAGAGCCCGGGCTTGGGAGTCAGAGGTCATGGGTTCGAATGCCAGCTCTGCCACTTGGCAGCTGGGTGACTCTGGGCAAGTCACTTCACTTCTCTGGGCCTCGGTTCCCTCATCTGAAAGATGGGGATTAACTGTGAGCCTCACGTGGGACAACCTGATCACCCTGTATCTCCCCCAGCGCTTAGAACGGTGCTCTGCACATAGTAAGTGTTTAACAAATAACAACATCATTATTATTATTATTATTATTATTATTTAGGGATTTCCCCGGAGTCACACAGCAGGCCCGCTGGCAAAGCTGGATTAGAACCTACGTCTCCAAATTCCCAGACTTCTGCTCTTTCCCCTAGGCCATGGCGACTTCCTGATTCCGGCTTCCCGAGGAAACGGGGAGCTCAGTTACCCTGGAAGCTCAGCTGAGAGGGTTCATTTATTTATCTGGACGTCCGAAACCCATCGACAGTCGATGCCAACGTTTACTTTCTGGATGATTTGCGAGTGCATCCCCAGCCACGGTGATAATGACACTTACCCGGGGACATGGGTTTGCATTCATTACGGCAACGTCGATATTAAACAGACCGAGACCGGGTGGCACAGTGGAAAGAGCGCGGACCTGGGAGGCGGGAGAACGGGCTTCTAACGCTAACTCTCTCACTAGCCTGCTGTGAGACCTCGGCCACGTCACTCTGGGCCTCGGTTTCCTCATCTGCCGAATGGGAACCCGACACTTACTCTCCCTTCGGCTTCGATTGCGAACCCCACCAAGGTTTTTCCGATCTGATTATCCTGGGCCGGCCCTTCTGGTTCCCTTGATTCTATTTATCTTGATGACGTTGTCTTGTTTTGTTTTGTTCTGTTTCGCTCTACCGTCCGTCTCCCCCGTTCAGACCGTGAGCCCGTCAGTGGGCAGGGATCGTCTCTATCTGTTGCCGAGTTGTTCATTCCGAGTGCTTAGTCCAGTGCTCTGCACATAGTGAGCGCTCAGTAAATACAACTGAACGAATAAATAAGCAGCGTGGCTCAGTGGCAAGAGCCCAGGCTTGGGAGTCAGAGGTGGTGGGTCCTAATCCCGGCTCCGCCACTTGTCCGCTGTGTGACCTCGGGCAAGCCATTTAACTTCTCTGTCCCTCAGTTCCCTCGTCTGTAAAATGGGGATAAAGACCGTGAGCCCTTCGTGGGACAACCCGATTGCCTTGTATCTACCCCAGCGCTTAGAACAGCGCTTGGCACATGGTATTATTATTAATAAGCTCAGATAACCTCTGAGCTTTCATAAACTCGACCGAATTGAGGTATCCCAAACCATCCACTGAGGAATCGAGGGCAATAACGTAGCATCTCATCGCAGAAATTGATCTGACCAGTAGTAGTAATAGGAATAATGATCATGACGATATTTGTTAAGCGCATACTATATGCCAAACACTGTTCTAAGCCCTGGGGTAATAATAATGTTGGTATCTGTTAAGCGCTTACTATGTGCCGAGCACTGTTCTAAGAGCTGGGGTCGATAAAGGGTCATCAGGTTGTCCCACGTGAGGTTCACAGTCTTCATCCCCATTTTACAGGTGAGGTCACTGAGGCCCAGAGAAGTTAATTGTACTAATAATAATGTTGGTATTTGTTAAGTGCTTGCTATGTTCCACGCACTGTTGTGAGCGCTGGGGTAGATGCGAGGTATTTAAGTTGTTCCACCCGGGGCTCACAATCTTCATCCTCGCTTTCCAGATGAGGTCACTGAGTCCCAGGGAAGCGACCTGCCCCGAGTCGCACAGCGGACACGTGGCGGAAGCAGGATTAGAACCCACGACCTCTCACTCCCAAGCCCGGGCTCTTTCCACTAAGTCACGCTGCTCAGTAGTAGAAACGGGAGGAGGAGGAGGAGACCGCAAAATCTTCGTGGACGGGGATCATGTCCATCAACCCGAATTATACGCTCCTCAGCACTTTCGTGCTCTGACACAGTGCTCAGTTCGTACCAGCGGCTGACTGAGAGTCGTCGAGACCACTCTCTTTGAGCGCCCACACGATGCGGGCCACCGAACTGGACATTTGGGAGGTACAGAATAAAGAAGCGATGTGTTTCTCTCCCACGAGGCGCTTCCGCTCTAACCAGGAAGACAACCATCCGTTCGTTCATTCAATAGTATTTATTGGGCGCTTACTATGTGCAGAGCCCTGTACTAGGCGCTTGGAAGGAGCAAGTCGGCGACAGATAGAGACGGTCCCTGCCGTTTGACGGGCTTACGGTCTAATCGGGACTAATCTAATCTAATCTAATCTAATCCAAACATTTCCCACTCCAGCAGTCGAGCAATAATCGAGTAGAAGCTCCGAGTGGAGGATCCTTCAAGGGGAAGTGGAGCTGGAGATTTGCTTGGTCTTAGAAAGCCAAAAACCCCTGTTTAAAGTTCTTGGATGGTATCTGGGAAAGGGAAAAAAAAAAAGGAAATGTGTAGAAAAAATGGAGGAATGAACAAATAGCCCTTTTCTGCAGCAGAAGGCTACAAGTAGTGTGACAGAGACGTTTTGAGGAAACTTCCTGGGTTGATCGGGCTAAAATTGTGGCTCCTGCAATATCAATGATGATAATTAATGATAAGTACCGTTTAAGTGGTTAATCGCTGCCGAGGATCGATCGTCCTAAACACTGGGGTAGAAACGAGAGTCGGGTCGGACCCAATCTCTGTCACACACGCGGCTCACGTTCTAAGTAGGGGGAGAACACGTGTCGAATTCTCATTTTAAAGAGGAGGATACCGGGGCACAGGTGAATTAAGTGACACTTTTCATTCAGTAGTATTTATTGAGCGCTTACTACGTGCAGAGAACTGTATTAAGCGCTTAATAATAATAATAATGATGTTGGTATCTGTTAAGCGCTTACCATGTGCCGAGCACTGTTCTAAGCGCTGGGGGAGACACAGGGGAAATCAGGTTGTCCCACGTGGGGCTCACGGTCTTAATCCCCATTTTACAGACGAGCGAACTGAGGCACAGAGAAGTGAAGTGACTCGCCCACCGTCACACAGCCGACAAGGGGCAGAGCTGGGATTCGAACTCATGAGCCCTGACTCCAAAGCCCGTGGGCTCTTTCCACTGAGCCACGCTGCTTCTCCTAAGTGCTTGGAATGTACAGTTCGGCAACGGATAGAGACAATCCCTGCCCACTGACAGTTTACAGTCTAATCGGGGGAGAGAGACAAAAACAGTAGCAATAAATAGAATCAAGATAATAATGTTGGTATCTGTTTAGCGCTTACTCTGTGCAGAGCACCGTTCTAAGCGCCGGGGGAGATCCAGGGTCATCAGGTGGTCCCACGTGAGGCTCACAGTCGTCATCCCCGTTTTACAGATGAGGGAACCGAGGCCCAGAGAAGCGAAGTGACTTGCCCACAGTCATCCAGCTGACAAGGGGCAGAGCCGGGATTCGAACCCATGTCCTCTGACTCCCAAGCCCGGGCTCTTTCCTCTGAGCCACGCAAGTAGAGGAGCCGGGCTGGCAAGCCGGGTCTTCGGACTCTCAGGCTCGTGCTCTTTCTTCCAGGCCGCAGTCCTTTTCTGTCAAGCGGTGGTTACGCATCCGACGCCTACTTTGGATTGAGCACCGTACTGAGCACTTGGGAGAGTCCCACCAGCATTAGGACGCCCTGTCTTTGCAGAGCTTGCAGTTTGGTGAGGAAAACGGTGACAAAAACATTCACCCGTCAAAGAGAAAATGAAGGTATCTACCCGGAGAAGCGCGGCTCAGTGGAAAGAGCGCGGGCTTGGGAGTCAGAGATCCCGGGTCCTAATCCCGGCTCCGCCGCTAGTCAGCTGTGTGACCTTGGGCAGGTCACTTAACTTCTCTGTGCCTCAGTCACCTCATCTGTCAAATGGGGATTAGAACTTTGAGCCCCACGTGGGACAAACGGATCACCTTGTATCCTCCAGCGCTTAGAACAGCGCTTTGCACATAGTAAGCGCTGAACAATTCATTTATTATTTTAAATCATAGGTACACCGGGGGCTAGGGGCCGGAGTGGTAAGGGAAATAGCCAGATGATTGAGATAATGGAGTCGCCGCTGGGATTTTCGGGATTAACTACCTCACATAGCCAGTCAGCCCGTGTTGGTTTGTGTTTTTCTTCTTGCCCAGCCCGTTATCTCCCCGTGGACGGGGAGTGACCTCTACCGACCCTAGTACGTTGTACTTTCCCCAAGCATCTAATACAGTGTTCTGCACACGGTAAGTGCTCAGTAAATGCACTGACAGATTGCTGGATAGGAGTAAACGTGAGAGTGAATGTTGTATTAACCGTTGAGAAGCGGCTTGGCCTAGTGGAGAGAACACAGACCCGGGAGTCAGAGGGCCTGGATTCCGATCCCGACTCCGTCTCTCGTCGGCCGTGTGACCTCGGGCGAGTGGCTTGACTTCACTGGGCCTCGGTTCCTCGATCTGCGAAATGGGGATTCGGCACCTGTTCTCCCTCCTGCTTGGACCGTGAGCTCCTTGTGGGACCCGACCCTGTGGGACCCGCTAATCGCGTCCTCCCCCGATTAGACCGGAAGCCCGTCGACGGGCGGGGATCGCCTCTATCTGTTGCCGAATTGTACATTCCAAGCGCTCAGTGCAGTGCCCTGCACGTAGTAAGCGTTCAATAAATACTAGCGAATGAATAATCTCGAATCTACCCCGGCACTTCATACAGCACTTGACACCGAGTTAGCCCTTAACAAATACCACGGTCATAATTCTCGGATGTGAGGGGCACGTCTATCTTTCTCGAGCGGCCTAACTCCCGGACCTGGGTTCTAATCCTGGCCCTGCCACTTGCCTGCTGTGTGACCTTGGGCAAGTCGCTTAACTTATCTGGACCTCAGTCACTTCATCTGTAAAACGGGGATGAAGAGAGTGAGCACTAGGTAAGACAGGGGACTGGGTCCAACCCGTTTAACTTACACCTACCCCAACGCTCAGAACAGCGAGTGGCACAGAGTGAGTGCGTAATTACCGCTATTAACCTCATAAATCCTCTCTTACAATCCTGGCACGGAGCCAGCTATATTGTACTCATTCTACAGATGGGGAAACAGAGGCACGGGGGGGCGGGGAGGGGTTGGGTCCTCTGCCCGGAATCTCCCAGCGGGTCAGGCGGAGTCAAGGTGGGTCCCGCTGTCTCCAGGAATACGGGAATTGGGCTCCCGCCCAGTATTTCCATTCTCAACGCTGCCACGAGCCCCTCCAGGTAACCGATCAGGTAGAAAGATCAGAAGATAATAACCCTGCAGAGCGCAGACCGGCGAACACAAACGGAGGAGTAGATAATAGGTTCGTACATCCTGGCATGTGCTAGTGATTATCCAGTCGCTCATTTCCCACAGATTTCTTTTTATAGGAAACGCTGGAAAATCCCAGGAGGACTGACCGAGTCATTTAAACCACAACAGGTCTCTTTCAACATCAAACCCGGGCCAGGAGTGGGCGAGAAATATTTTCACATATTCTGGACTTAGACGCTCGGTTTCCTTCTGTGAGAAGCTGTCCGTTTGACTCCCCTCCACGCCCGCGGAGAGACGGGCGGGGGCGAGATGGGCCTTGCGTGATTGCCGTGGCGTTCTGAGCGCCTGCCGCACGCGAAGCGCCGTGCTAAGCGCAGGGGGAGATGCCAGACGATCGGGCCGGACCCGGTCCCCGTCCCGCACGGGGCCGGCCTCCATCCCCCGAACGGGACGGGGCCACGGAAAAACGCAGGCCGACGGTCCGCGGGAGAGCACGTGTTCTGCTCCGGGCCGGAGCGCTGCCCGAATCAACACACGCTTAGGGAAAAGAAGGGGGAAATGTGCGTCCGAGAAAGCGAACCCGGTTTCCCGCGGGCCCCGGCGGCCCCGTTGAAGGCCCGCCGAGTCGGTGTCGCCCGGCTGGCGAGATCAGCTCGGTCCTCCGGTTGCGTGTGCGTGTGTGTGTGTGTGTTTTAATACCTCTCGTTCTGGCAACGGGGCTCTTTCTCAATTAGGCTTTGGGAAATGTGTGTTCCCTCTCCACTGCTCACTTCCTGAGCCTTTTTCTCCACAGGGCAGCCTGGCTGTTACTGGCGGATGAATGGCTCCCGGCCAGCTCCTCTACGAAGGCCTTTTCTCCCGCTCCTCCACTGGGGCTGCCAGGAGGCGGCCTCTGACGGGCAGGGGAACGGCCGAGCGCACTCGGAGAGCCGTTCTGGGGGGAGGATGGGGGAGCGGGGTATTTAATAATAACTGAGGCGCGGGTTAAGCGCTCACTACGTGCCAGGCCCTGTACTGAGCGCTGGGGTGGATACGAGGAAATTGGGTTGGACGCACTCCCTGTCCCACGTGGGGCTCACCGTCTCAATTCCCATTCTCCAGATGAGGAACAGAGAAGTGAGGCGTCTCGCCCAAGGCTACGCGGCCGAAAAGTGGCGGAGCGGGAATTAGAACCCGCGACCTTCTGACCCCCAGGCCCGGGCTCTGTCCGCTCTGCCAGGCTGCTTTGAGTTTTATGTCCCCGTCCCCCAGGAGTCCAGAGAAGGGGACGTTGGGTTCGTGAAAAGAAGCAGGGGCCCGGGAGTCAGGGGATCTGGGTTCTAATACCGGCCCTGCCGCTTACTTGTTGCGAGATCTTGGACTGGTCACTTAACTTCTTTCTGCCTCACTTTCCTCGCCTGTAAAATGGAGATTCGGGACCCGTTACTTCTTTCTGCCTCACTTTCCTCACCTGTAAAATGGAAATTCAGGACCCGTTATCCTACCTACATAAAGCCGTGTTACCGACATGATTGACTTCATCTACTTCAACGCGTAGAACAGTGCTTGACGTAATAAGCCCTTCATAAATACTAGAATAATAGTTATTATAACGAGGTCAGGGAGGTGGGGCAGAATGGAAAGAAGGAGGGGAAGGAGGGAATGGGATAGAAGCTCAGTGTGGGCGGGGAATGTGTCTGTTATGTGGTATTATCCCAAGTACTTAATACAGTGCTGTGCACACTGTCAGCACTTAATAAATATCACTGAATGATTGAAAGGAGAGATGGGCGAATGGAAGAAAGGGAGTAGGCGGAAGAAAAGAGGGAGAGAGAACGGGAGGAAGGGAGGAGGAGAGGAACCAAAGACCACCTCTCTACTATATTCCTGCCGGTCCCTGCAAGTGCCCGGTGAATGACCGCGTACCATACATGTCCAGAGTTAACGATCAAAAATTCTGACTTCGCTGCCTGAAGCTTGCTGGGATTCTGCATCAATGCCGGCGCTAGCTCCTTTGTTTTATTTTTTTGGAATGAAGCGTGGAAAAGAAGGTGGCGAAACATAAAGTAGTTTTCTATTCCAATAGTAATTTAAAAAAAGGCGAAGGTGAAAAAATGAATTCTAGGAAGGGTCCCCGCGAACGTTTCCGTAATTGAGCGCACACCAATTTAACTGGTAGCAATTGTGGAAACTGTGTTTACAAACAAGGTCATTCTACCCAGAGTCGAATGAGAGATCTTAAAACGCAACGGGGAAATCTGGTTTTCCTTTTGACAGATCAGCTCTGCGGGAATCAGTTCCGCAGACCCTACGTTATCTACGTAGCGATAGAACACCTAATAATAATAACACGCATAGAAGTCGAGGCCGATGATCCGTATCACTCTATCCGTATCGTCTACTGCCTATCCGTTGCTGCTTTTGAAATGGGACGTATTTAAGGCAGTGTTTCTGAAAGTCATTCGTTGCATTTCAGTGCCATTCGGTCCGAGCTAAACCTGTGCAATATTTGTGAAATTATTTGGTAGACGGCCCTTGACTTATTGCATCCTGCCTGCTTACTTTCTCTCCCACTCGTCGACTGTACCCCACTGGACGGTAAGTTCCTCGAAAGCAGGAGTCATGTCTAATAACTCTATTGGCCTCTCCCAAGTGCTCAGTACGGCGCTCTCGTTCGCAAGCGGACTGTAAGCTAGTCGAGGGCGGGACGACGACTACGTAACTCTCTTATGCTCTCCCAGATGCTTAGTACCAGTCTCTGCACAGGATAAATGCTCAGTAAATACTACCGATCGATCAATTGATTGGAAAATAATGTTGGTATAATAGTGTTGGTATTTGTTAAGCGCTTACTATGCGCCAAGCACTGTTCTAAGCGCTGGGGGAGACACAGGGGAATCAGGTTGCCCCACATGGGGCTCACAGTCTTAGTCCCCATTTTACAGATGAGGTGCCCGAGGCACAGCGAAGTGAAGTGACTTGCCCACCGTCACACAGCCGACGAGTGGCAGGGCCGGGATTCGAACTCATGACCTCTGACTCCAAAGCCCAGGCTCTTGCCACTGAGCCACGCTGAAGGGAGAGAGCGGAAGGTTAAGGTTAGTAGAGCACACTGCCCTTCACACTCTGAGAAAGCAACTCGACCACGGCCACGGGTGAGACCTCTCCTCTCCACCCTGCATCCAGTCCTCCTGACGGGGATCCGGTCACTTTCCGAAAGCCGTATCCCGAGTTGAAACGCTCTGTGTCGGAACCCCTCTCCCCGTGGAAATAACGTCATAAACGAGGGAAATTTACTCCAAGAACTTGCAATCTAATAGGGAAGGCAGATCGACATAAACGTAGCTCGGCTGGAATAAGAAAATGGATGTAAATAACAAATGAGGAAACGTACACTCCGACGTCAAAATGCCTGACGGGGTGGCGTCCGTGGGGAGGTGAGAGGAGGAGGACGTTCATTCGGTCGTATTGATTGAGCGTTTACTGTGTACAGAACTCTGTACCGAGCTCTCGAGAGAGTACAGTGCAACAGTAAACGGGCACATTTCCTGCCCACGACGAGTCTGCAGTCTAGGGGGGATGTGAAATGCTTTCTGGCGGAGGTAGAATTCTAAGGAGAATTGGAAATGAGGGAGGAATTGTGGCTTGGGAAATGGGCAGGAAGAGCGTTCCTCCTGGCAGCTGTGCGTTCTTGGGTGGGTCTCTGACCTTCCCTAGACGTCAGTTTACTCCTCTGTAAGATGGGGATACAATACCTCCCTCCCTTCCAAAGTGGATGAAATTCCGACCTGCTTAATTCGTAGCTGCTCTCTCGTGCTGTGTGTGGCGTTTAGCACATCTCGCGTCTTACCGATTATCACAGTGGTCACCGTCACGATTATCCAGGATATATTTGGAAAGGGATGACCTTGGGGTGGCCCGTTCAACTGGATTCCACTTAACGGCTTTACTTTCCCCTAAAAGACTGTCAAGGAGCTGACGGTCCAGCCTGAAATCCTTCCTCTCATCCCACAGGACGCCCGAACATCTCGGGGCTCGGCTGCTAGTTTTAATAAAAACCTCGGATCTCCACTTCCTTCAGGCGGGCTTAATGCATCGTTCCGGTAGGGAGACAGTCGGAGTGAGTCGGGAGCCAAAGAATACACTTTATAGACACAAATAATCGTAAATTCCGAATGTCACCTTTCGGCAGAAGCATTTTTATTATTGTTAGAGGAGCTGCTGAGTAGGTTTGATGGTTTATTCTCTTGGGGTCTAAATACTTCAGAAAACCCGGGGCCTATCTCTACGAGGAGGCCGGCCAAAGTTGCTTCCTATAGTTCTCCATGATTGATAGCAGATGGCATGCTTTAAAATAAACCTATCCATTAGCAGTGTTTTTACTCAAGGCATTTACAACTGTCTCAACCAGAAAACACATTCACTTAGTGAGCTAGTTTCGGGCCACAACAGCTCTACAGGTGAAAGATTTTCATTAACTCTTAGCGGGGCTTAGGAAACCAGGGGTCCAGATTTTCGCTTACAGTGGAGGTGGGTCACCAATCTCAAAAATCAATCAATCTGGGCTATTTATTGAGCGTTGACTGTGGGTAGAGCACTGTCCTAAGCGGTTGGGAGAGACTGGAGCGAGGACTCCACCCCCGAGTTAAACCGGAGTGGGATTTGACGAATCCGTCAAGTTATAATCGTATCTGTTAAGCACTGACTGTGGTCCAACCACTCTACTAAGCCCTGAGGTCATTAATAATAACATTGGTACTGGTTAAGCGCTCACTACGTGCAGAGCACTGTTCTAAGCGCTGGGGTAGATTCAGGGTTATCAGGTCGTCCCACGTGGGGCTCGCAGTCTAAGTAGGAGGGATGCTAATCCCATCACTTCCATCTGTCTGCTGTGTGACCTTGGACAAGTCACATCTTCTCGGTGACTCAGTTACCTTATCTGTAAATCGGGGATTAAGACTGTGAGTCCCGTGTGGAACAGGGGCTGTGTCCAACCCGATATGCTCGTCTCCATCCCATACATAGTAGTACAGTGCCTGGCACGTAGTAAGTGCTTAACAAATATCACGGTTATGATAATGATACTGTTGGTGTTTGTTAAGCGCTTACTACGTGCAGAGCACTGTTCTAAGCGCTGGGGTAGGTACAGGGTGATCAGGTCGTCCCACGTGAGGCTCACGGTTAATCCCCCTTTTCCAGATGAGGTAACTGAGGCACAGAGAAGTGAAGCGACTCGCCCACAGTCACACAGCTGACAAGCGGCAGAGCCGGGAGTCGAACCCGACCTCTGACTCCCAAGCCCGGGCTCTTTCCACTGAGCCACGCTGCTTCCCATAGGAATAATTCTTCTTCTTCTTCTTCTTCTTCGGTGGGAAAAGGAGGAGGAGATAGGCAGAGTTGGCTATCTTCCCCTCTATCTCTCCGCGGGCCCCTCGCCCACATCCTACCTCTGGCCCGGAACGCCCTCCCTCCTCACATCACGCAGATGATCGCTCTCTCCCACTTCAAAACCTTAATGAAGGCCCAACTCCTCCTAGAAGCCTTCCCTGACTTCCCTCCTCTCCTCTTGTCCCACTCCTGTGCCGCTCTTACTCGCTCCTCCGTCCTCCTTCCCATCCCTACAGCACGTACGCATTCGTCGAGATCTAAATCTCTTATCTATCTATAGTAATGTCTGTCACCCCCTCTAGACCGTGAGCGGGAATGTGTCTGTTGTTGTCCTCTCCCAAGCGCTTTGGAGAGTGCTTTGCACACAGTGAGCGCTCAATAAATGCGACTGAAGGGATGAATGAAAGAGTTCCCGTCCTGGCACTGCCCGTTTGTGGAGAAAATGGGAGCGGGCAAACTTGGCGTGGGCCTTGGGCAGGTTGACGAGGGTGGGAGAGAGCAGAACCTTTGACAAGCCCACCCAGGCTGCGCTCCAGAATGTGTATCGCTAATAATGATAATTAAGAACTAATTAAGAATTAAGATGTTAAGTAAGAATAAGAAGTATGAATAATAGAGCGTAAGCTTCTCGTGGGCAGGGAAGACGTCAACTGACGCTGCATCGTGCTCTCCCAAGTGTTCGGTACAGTGCTCTACACACAGTAAATACTCAGTGAGTACCATTGGTTGTAATCAGGAAGGAGATGGACAATTTTCTGACCTCCGGGCCTGGCTGTCCAGGGAAGACTGAACAATCGAGCGGAGGTGTTTACTGAGCACTTACTGCGTGCTCAGCACCGTGCTTAGTACTGTGTGCTCGGCACCGTGCTTGGTACGGTGCTCGGCACCCAGTAAGTGCTCAGTAAATACCTCCGCTTGATTGTTCAGTCTTCCCTGGACAGCCAGGGCCGGAGGTCAGGAAATTGTCCATCTCTTTCCTGATTACCCTCAGTGGTACTCATCGAGTATTTACTGTGTGTAGAGCACTGTGCTAAGCACTTCGGTGAGCACCTAGATGAGCAGCGTGGCTTAGTGGCAGGAGCACGGACTTGGGAGTCAGAGGTCGCGGGTTCTAATCCCGGCTCCGGCACTTACCGGCTTGTTGACTCTGGGCGGGGTCACTTAACTTCTCTGTGCCTCAGTTGCCTCATCTGTAAAACGGGGATGAAGACCGTGAGCCCCACGTGGGGCAACCTGAGCGCCTTGTATCTACCTCAGGACTTGGAAGAGTGGGGCATATAGTAAGTAGAGTATACTTACTGCTCCACGAGAAGCAGCGTGGCACAGTGGAAAGAGCACGGGCTTTGGAGTCAGGGCTCATGAGTTCGAATCCCACTTGTCGGCTGTGTGACTGTGGGCGAGTCACTTAACTTCTCTGTGCCTCAGTTCCCTCATCTGTAAAATGGGGATGAAGACTGTGAGCCCCACGTGGGACCACCTGATTCCCCCGTGTTTACCCCGGCGCTTAGAACGGTGCTCTGCACACAGTAAGCGCTTAACAAATACCAACATTATTAGTGGGGCAAGAGTACTTGGCATATAGTAAGTGCTTAACAAAAAGCATCGTTATTATTATCATTTCAATACATTAGGGTTGGTAGACGCGTTCCCTGCCCACAAGAAGCTCAGAGTCTACAGGGGGAGACAGACATTAACATAGATAAATTACAGATATGGACATAAGTGCCGTGGTGCTGAAGGTGGGGTGAATATCAAGGGCTTAAAGGGTGCAGATAATAATAATGATAATAATGATAATGACGGTACTTGTTAAGCGCTACTGTGTGCCGAGCACCGTTCTAGGCATCAAAGTGCATAAGCAACGCAGAGGGAGAGGGAGTAGGGGAAAGAGGGGCTTAATGGGGGGTGGCCTCTTGGAGGAGACCTGAAGGCTTCGAAGGTGGGGAATGTGGTGGTTTGTCAAATAAGGAGGGGAAAGGAGGATAAGGGCAAGGGCTCAGCGGCGAGACAGAAGAGACGGAGGTGACGGTAAGCGGTGCCTCTCGTCCTCCACGCTGCGGGCCCCGTCTGTGAAATGGGAGCACGGATTCGCTCCCGTACCTCCCCTGAGTCGACGTAGCGTCGGGGATCAGGAATTACGAAGGGGTTTTCTATTTGCCATTCTGCCCTGCCGTGGGTCCGGCGGAGAGGGCAGGACTCTGGGTGTCCGGTTCCTGGCTCGGTCCGTAGTTGGCTCGCCTGGACACAGGTCACAGGTGACTTCCTGCACGTGAGGCCCCCTTGCTTGCCTAATTTGCCTCTGGTGTCTCCCACCCCGACGTCGACGTGGCATCTGGGGACGAGAAAGCGAGGTGGCGCCGTTCCGGCCCCGAGCACTAGAATCACTTCCCCCATACACGCTCTCGCTCCTAAAACTTTGGCCATCCTTCCCGACGGGAGCCTCTTTCCCCTTGGGCTACACTCCGTACTAAGCTCTGGGGTGGATACAAGATAGATTGGACGAGGTCCCTATTTCTCCTGGAGATCATAGTCTAGGAAAGACATTTGATATTTTAGCCCCATTACCTAGACAAGTGAACTGAGGTAAAGAGAGTTTAAGGGCCTTGGCCAAGGCCACAGAGCAGGCCAGTGGCAAAACTGGGTCAAAAACCCCCGGAGGTCTCAACTCCCCATCCTGTTTTCTTCCTATCGGGTCTTCGTCTAAGGGAGCAGTGTAAAGACCCCGGGCCTGGGCGTCAGAGGATCTGGGTTCTGTCCTAGCTCCGCCGCTTGTCTGTTAAGTGACCCTGGGCAAGTCACTTTACTTCACCGGGCCTCAGCTCCCTCATCTGCGAAACGGAGATTCAATACTGGCTTTCCCTCCTACTTAGAACTGGGAGCTCCACGAGGGACCTGCTCATCTTGTATCTACCACAGAGCTTAGAGCCGTCCTTGGGCCATAGAGGCGTTTAGCTAATATCGTTATCATCATCATCATCATCATCATCATCATCATTATTATGTCACATTCCTCTGCTAGAGGAGAAGCAGTCGCTCCGTTGTTCAGAGCAGTGGGTTGGTCGAAGACAGGCCTAAAGCTTGGCCCCTGGAATGTGAGCTTGGTTCAATCCCCAGATGTTTCTGACATTTTTATTAATCAGTCGGGTTTCATGTCACCAGAAATAACGTTGGGTTTGGGGTGGGATTGAAAAACACAGTGAAGCAAACAGACAAAAACCCAGCGTTTAGCAAATTAACAGTTCTACGACTTAATGACTGAAAGCACCGAAGCATTGTCACATGATTAAAAATAAACAGACTTTACATTGACAGTAAATAACTATAGACCCAGAGTATACAGGAACTTGGAGAAAATCGGAGCAAACAAATTAGTAGTAATTAACACACAATACTGTAAACACTATTTTAATTGTTTACAGAACTAATTTTTATAATACACATTTACACTGTGAGGTTCGGGACATTAATCACTCAGCTTTCGAACGGTTTACAATCAATTAGGATTAAAATCTGGTCAAGAGGCAGCCTGGCATTATTTCCTCTTGGAGAAATCTCCCAGTGAATATTCCCAAGAAGATCAAATCCCCCCACTTTATAAAAAAGGAAAAGAAATAATAAATTTAAAAAACAACAAAGAGCGGCATAACTTTATGTGGCACCTTTTTATTCCGGACCGATCCCCAGATGCTTATAAACCGTTACTCAAACCGTATCCAGAAGGCACGGCAGCTCTCACGGTGATTCCCAAACCGGCTAGGAAGGAATGTTGGAGAGAGCGTTCTGGAAGGCCAGGAATGTCCCGCGGATAGTGACGGGGAATCATCTGGAAGCCGATTCTGGGGTCTCTGATTTGGGCGAGGGAGGTGGAGTTATAGACCAGAGTTTGACAATGCTGCACGATCGATCGACCGATCAACTGTATCTATTGTGCGCTTGCGGTGTGCCGAGGACTGTAGTGAGCGCTCGGGAGAGTACGTGTCTGTATCCCTTGCTCACAAGGAACTTACGGCCTAGAGGCCGTATAGAGTTTTTAAAAAATTGCTGGGGGGGATGGGTTGAGGGAGCGGTGAATATCAAATTGCAAAAGTGACGCAGAAAGGTAAGTCATTTCAGGACAGAGTCAATCAATTAATCACTGTCTTTTATTGGCTGCTCACTGTGTGCAGAATAGTATACTAAATATATTAAGTACAGTACGACAGAGGTGGTGATACAAAGATTCGCCGCCTACCGGGGGTTCACGGTCTAAAGGGGGGAGCTTTCCGTCTAGAGGGATCATGTCCACTAATTTTATCATCCTTCCCCGAGCGCCTAGTAGAGTGTTCTGTATGCAGCAGGCTCCCTGTGGATGTTGTGGATGAATTGGGAACCGATCCACACTAGAAGCGCAAGGTGTATGTCGAAGAGCAGCGAGCGGTGCAGCACCTCCAAATCCAATACCAAATGATAATCAACACCCTTATCGTCGTCCATTTAAATAATAACCCGATTTCATGGAATATTTTCATTGTTTTCCGGAACATTTTCACCTCTGTCATCTCGTTTTCTCATCCCAGTATTCCGTGGAGAAGGTAGAGAGAGGTGGATGGTATTATCTCCATCTTTCAGCTGGCGGGGCTGAGGACCAGAGAGGTCTGGTGAGTCACCTCAAGTCACACAGCGAGGCTGAGTCGGCACTGGAAGGCGCACCCAGGTCGGGCGCTCTTTCATCCACTGCCTTCAAGAAAACACCCCTCTGACCCCAGGCCAGACAAAACACGGTGGAACAAACACCTTTCAACAAGTACCAAAACAGCTTTCTCGCTGGGGACAATCAGCCACTTGATCGATCGTATTTATTGAGCCCTTACTGTGGGCAAAGCTACAGTCAGTCAGTCCATGGTATTTATTGAATGCTTACTCATTACAGAGCACTGTACTAAGCACTTGGGAGAGCGTGATATAATGGAGTTGGTAGATAGGTTCCCTGCCCACAACGAACTTACAGTCTAGAGGGGGAGACAGACATTAATATAGGTAATTAAATGAGGGCTAGGGACATAAGGGCCGGGGGACTGAGGGAGGGGTGAATAAAGGGGGCAAACCTAAGTGCCAAGGTGACACAGAAGGGAATGGGTAAAGAGGAAATGAGAGTTGAGTCAGAGAAAGCCCCTTGCAGGAGAGTCATTCATTCACTCAGTCGTATTCACTGAGCGCTTATTGTGTGCAGAACATCGTACTAAGCGTCTGGAAAGTACAATTCGGCAACTGATAGAGACAATTCCCACCCAATAACGGGCAAGCACAGGGCCGGTTCTGGCGGCCCTTGAGGTGGCCCCCGAGCTTTCTCTGGGCCAGGGCTACCAAGGTGGACCATCTGTAAATATCAATCGCAGAATCCCCCAAAGGAGATGGGAGGGAGCCAGAAAGACTGAGAAATCAGAGTCTCCTCGTCCAACAGTTTCTCTCCCCGCTTCAGACCCTTACGGAAGGTTCATGTCTTCCGAGAGTCCTTCCCTGACTAAGGCCTCCTTTCCTTTTCTTCCACTCTCTTCTGTATCCCCCAGACCTGCTCCCTTTATTCACGCCCCCCACCCCCCAGCACCATGGCGCTTTTGTCCAGATCTGTCATTTATTTATTTCTACGACTATCCGTCTCTCCCACTAGCCTGTAACCCTTGTTGTGGGCAGGGAATGTGTCTTTTTATGGTTACGTCGTACTTTCCCAAGCCCCTCGTACAGTGTTCCGCACACAGTAAGCACTCAGTAAATACGTCTGAATGAATGAACCTGCCCACACAGCCTCCTCCAGAGTCCGAAGGAAGCCGTCGGTTGCGTCTGCATCTTCTCAACCTCCAGAGACGCGGAAGGGCCAGGCGGTGGATCCCGGTTTAGTCTGAGGCCTTCCGTGGCCCCGGATGGAGGTGGGTCACTGAGTTCCCACCCCCTGCTTCATGCCCACAGCCTATTCTACCGCCCACTCACCCATGGCGGAGTCCAGTTCAGCCGGGGCACATCTCGGGGAAGCGAGAGGGAAGGCTTCCCACTCACCTCAATATGTCAGGTGGTCCTCACCACTCCCTGCCTCCGCCCCATTCCCTTCCAGTGCTCTGCACATAGTAAGCGCTCAGTAAATACTATTGAATATTCCTTCTTGGCTCAGGCAAAGCTCAGCAGACTCCACAGAATTTGCCCCAGACGGGAACCGCCGTTATTGCCGGAAAGGGGAGGGGGGGGGTGGGGAGCAAAAAGAAAAAAACGACCTTGCCGGGGCTGTTTTTTGAAAGGTTTCTAGATGGCACCGCATCCTTGAAGCTGAACGTTTCCATATGTAAGCTGACATCGCGGACGCTCATCTTCCGTAAGATAAGGAGAAAATTGCGAGGAGCGCAATCTTCGCTATTTCAGGCCCAACTTCCTGGATTATGTGGCCTTTGGCAACAGCTGTAGGAAGTAGGAACGTTTTGTGGGTTACAGTAGGCACGCGTGAGGGGCTATATGTTTGCGTGTTTGTGCCCATGCGTTTGTGTGCCGTCGTGCACCCTTACCCCCGTATTCACACAGTCACGGGACCCGATATCGAAAGTCCAGGAACTTAGCTAGGCAATATCGTTGGCGAGAAAAATGCTTATTTACTTTCTCCTCTCTGGGACCCTCTATTTTCTTTTTACAAATGTTCCCCCTCTGAACCTATGGAACATATTTGCAGGATAACACAAATGTTGTTTTAAATCTTTATGGTCAGTCAGCAGTGCCCATCTGGAGGGTAGTCAACATCATTAAAAATGGCTCGCAGGGAACAGGACAGAACAAAGCTGCGAGTCGGAAGGAAAACATGTTATCATTGGCTTCCCTTGGAGCATATTAAAAACTCTCCGAAGAGATAATATACTGGAGGGAAAAATGTTCTTTCAGCTAGAGAGGGAAAGAGAAGGAGAGAGAGAGAGAGCTCCAGTGACTCAATAGGTCTATCCCATCTCTAATTCCACTGATATCGCAGATCTTAGAGACGGAGCCAATGACTGCTTACAACGTGACATAATTTTTTTTTTCTTCTATCCCAGAGCACAGCAGAGCGGGGGGAAAAAAAAAAGGCTCTTAAAACAAACAAAAACTGTGAGAAACCTTGGAGAGATATGAGGTTTCTCTGTCGTTCCCAGTGGAATGTGAAAATTCCGAAGCCGCCGATTTTATTAGCGATGCTGGAACGGCGAGTGGGATACGGCGTGTTCGGGCCCTGCGTGTTCGGTTGCCAAACCTGAGATACAGGGCTTTCAAACAACTGCTCTTCCACCCCCACCGTATCCCCCCTTTCCTCCCAAGATGCCTACGCTCTCAAGGGGAGCTGGGGTTTTGGAATAAGATCTCGCATTTAATTTCACTCAGAGACCTTATTGGACTTGGC
Source organism: Ornithorhynchus anatinus (assembly GCF_004115215.2). Classification (NCBI taxonomy): domain Eukaryota; kingdom Metazoa; phylum Chordata; class Mammalia; order Monotremata; family Ornithorhynchidae; genus Ornithorhynchus; species Ornithorhynchus anatinus. Next base: position 3,613,775 of record NC_041736.1, read on the forward strand.
AGCGAAAGAAAGCGTTTGCAGTATATTTTTGTCCTGATTAGTGGCCCCTCACCACTGTTTGATTATTTTGGAAAGGGAAAAGTTAAATCCTTGTAAAGTAGTGATTTACAATTTGCAAGTAACCAGCCAGCCAGGTAGGGTGTGGTGTTGCTTGCCAATTCGATCACGGGTTTCGCGTTTTATGCGCGGCCGTGGCTGTGAGAAAGCAAAAGAGCGAAATGTAAGAGAAAAAAAAAAAAAAAAAAACGAGGTGGAAACGCGTCCTTTGATTACTCGGGGAGATTTCGATTCACACTCTGTCTTCTCCGGGTGAACGCTGACTTTCTTCTCCCCTGGAACTCTTGGCCCAAAGGAATTCAAGTTCTTTTGGACTCCTCGATTGTGGTAGCTTGATGAATTTCTTAATTTTTCTTTAGCAGCTATGCAAAACTTGCAGAATGGGGGAGTTTCCAATTTTATACTGAATAATAACAATAATAAATAATGATAATGATGGCATTTGTTAAACACTTCCTACGTGCCAAGCACTGGTCTAAATGCTACAAAAGATACAAGATAATCAGGTTGGATTGAATCGCCCGAGGTCACAGGGCAGACAAGTGGCCGAAATAAGATTAGAAAATAGGTCTTTTTGACTTTCAGGCCTGCGCTCTTTCCACTAGGACATACAACTTGACAGGAAACACTTTCTCAGACTTGGAGATTCGGATTAGCTATCTCTGAGGCTTTGGACGGTTGGCTGAAGTATAATGATAATGATGGCATTTGTTAAACGCTTACTACGTGCAAAACCCTGTTCTAAGCGCTGGGGGGGGATACAAGGTGATCCGGTTGTCCCACGTGGGGCTCACAGTCTTTCAATAGTATTTATTGAGCGCTCACTATGTGCAGAGCACGGTACTAAGCACTTGGAATGTGCAAAACGGTAACAGATAGAGACAGTCCCTGCCCTTTGACGGGCTTACAGTCTTCATCCCCATTTTACAGATGAGATAACGGAGGCCCGGAGAAGTGACGTGACTCGCCCACAGTCACGCAGCTGCCAAGTGGCAGAGGCGGGATTTGAACCCACGACCTCTGACTCCCAAGCCTGTGCTCTTTCCACTGAGCCAGGCTGCAGATTAGAACCCAGGTCCTTCGATTCCCAATCTCGTGCGTGCTCCGTCCACTAGGATGGGGGAAATCCTTTGAGTGACAATCAGAGATTGTCTCAGTTCATTAGGGAATATGGGAGTGGGAGTTGGAAGACCTGGGTTCTAATCCCGCCTCTGCCCCAGTCTGCCGTGTGACCTTGTAAGAGTAACTTAACCTGTCTGTGCTCCGGTTTCCTCAACGGTACAATGGGGTCAAGGTCTCGGCTCTCACTACAGCTTGGGCTTGGAGATCTGTGGGAGACGGAGCCAAGGTCAAGCAATGCGGCCTACCAGAAAGGGCACGGAAGCCAGAGGACGTGGATTCTAATCCCGGCTCTGCCGCCTGCCTGCTGGGTAACCTTGGGCAGTCCATTTCCCTTTTCTCTGCCTCAGTAACCTCATCTGTAAAATGGGGATTAAGACCTCGAGCCCCACGTGGGACAGGGAATGTATCCGACCTGATTACCTTCTATCTACCCCGGCACGTAGAACGGTACCCGGCACACAGTAAGCGCTTAACAGATACCACAGTCGTCGTCGTCATCGGATGATCTGGTACCTGTTTCAGTGCTTCCTGTCGTGGGGCCGCATAGAGCAACGTGAATGAGAGACACCAAAATCGATCGGTGAAGATAGCGCATTAAACCCGAAGGTATATTCAGGGCGACGCAGCCTGACGTAACTCGAACCTCCTCCGTGGATGGCTTCAGATCTCTGGCGATAAAGGCTTGGGTGAGGCGCTTTTGGACACGCTTTAAGATGGCTAAAGGAAATAAGCCCAGTTAAAGCTCTGCTCCGCTCAACCGTAGTCTCTTCGCAGTAGCATCTGTATTCACCTAAGAACCTCTCCCCACTGGCGTCCCCGCTCCAATTCTGAGGTCATCCGCTCCGTGACTCGCCCAACCCCACGCGATTTCTGCCGGGGTCTGAGAGCCGAAGCCAAGAAAAAGAGTGAGCCTCGGTCTCCTCACTGGCAGAAAGTTTGCCGTTTAAAATTACATACTGACTCTGGTGCAGAGACACAAGAAATTATAGAGCAGACACTGTCCAGGACAAGGTATAATTTAAAATGTACTAAAGAATGTATACTGTATGGCAAAGTAAGTGAAGTGCTTCTTCAAATATAAGTGTTTTGCATAGAAAGGTTGTAATTATCCTCTCCCAGAGAAATGTTTGCATTCATTCTAAATCAATATTTACTATTCATCTCCTGTGTTCAACAAAACAAGGATTTAACATTTTTTTTTATTTTAATGAGCCGCTAGGACTACAATAATTCTACAGTGTAATTGTCCGGATATGAAATATTGCTAAATGGCGATTCTATTTCTGGGAGTCCCGTGAAATGGACCGGTGATCCCGTCGGGAGCCGGGTCTCGGAGAAGTCAAAGGTCGCCGTCGGTCTCAGTAGCCGGAGCGGGGTTGGTTCGCCGTGTTTCGGGGATGTCGCCTCGATGAAGCCGGGGCGGGTGGGAGGAACCGGCCTGGATTTCATTAATATCAGATCCCAAGAAGCGGAGGATTAGCCTGGTTCTAATGCCGGCTCCGCCGCTTGCCTGCTGGGTGATCTTGGGCGAGTCGCTTAACTTCTCTGTGCCTCAGGTTCCTCATCTGTCAAATGGGGATTCAGTGCACGCTCTCCCTCCTACTTGGCTGTCAGCCCCAAGTGGGACAGGGACTGTTTTATTTTGTTCATTTTATTTTGTTAATGAAACGTACATCGCCTTGATTCTATTTAGTCGCCACTGTTTTTACGAGACGACCTTCCCCTCGACTCTATTCATCGCCATCGTTCTCGTCCGTCCGTCTCCCCCGATCGGACCGTGAGCCCGACAAACGGCAGGGACCGTCTCTATCTGTTGCCGACTTGTTCATTCCAGGCGCTTAGTCCAGTGCTGTGCACATAGTAAGCGCTCAATAAATACTATTGAATGAATGAATGACGGTGTCCTACCTGATTAAGTTGTATTTCCCCGGTGGTTAGAACAGTATGTGACACCTAGTAAGCGCTTAACGAACGCCATAAAAGAAGCGGTCCAAAGAGCAGCTCAGATTGAAAGCACCTTGGTTTCTTCTCATCGTAATTGTGGAATTAAAGTGTTTATGCCTGTGAAGAGACAAGTCACTTGACTTCTCTATGCTTCCGTTTCCTGATCTATGAAAATAGGGATTGAATAGCAGTTCTCCTTCTCACCAAAAATGTGAGCCCCAAGCAGGACAGATACAGTTTCCGATCTGATTATACTGTATCTACCCCACTGCTCAGCCTAGTGCTCGACACTTAGTTTTTCATGGTATTTGTTAAGCGCTTGCTATGAGCCAGGCTCTGTATCAAGCGCCGGAGTAGATACAAGCTAATCAGATAGGACAAAGTCCATGTCTCACAAGGAGCTCACAGTCTCAGTCCCCGTTTTACAGATGCAGTAACTGAGGCCTAGGGGAGTGATGCGACTTGCCTCGGGTCACACGGCAGACAAGCGACGGAGCTGGGGTTAGAACCCGGGTCCTTCTGATCCCAGGCCTGTGCCGTATCCACTAGATCGCACCGATTCTAAGCCACGCTTCTTATTTAAAAAAAGCACCACAGTTAATATTATTCTCATCAGCCAAGCACAGACCCCGGCATGAATAGACACGGGTCCTCACCGGGCCTCTTGCACCCATGACGGGTCTGATCATCACCTGTGGAAAAGGGCTGGGAGAAATAATCAGGAACCTCTCCCTCCTAATCTCCCCGCCAAGTCCCCGCAAGCCTCCTGCCTTCCAAAATCTAGAGGGATCGCCTCTCCCATCTCTATTAATTGGACTCTACTAAGCGCTCTGAACCCAGTGAGCACCCAATCAATTAATAGTGTTTATTTAGAGCGCTGTACTAAGCACTTCGGCTAACGGTGCCTGATTGGTCGATGAACTGATTGAAATCTTACCTGAACTGCAATTGCACCGGCCTGAGGTCAGAGGGACGAGACGGGAGCGCAGTGAGAGTGAACTGGCCACTTCCTGGTCCCAGGAGTGCTCCGAAAGGATGCCCCAACTCCGTGGCTCAGTGGAAAGAGCCCGGGCTTGGGAGCCGGAGGTCACGGGTTCGAATCCCGGCTCCGCCGCTTGTCAGCTGTGTGACTGTGGGCGGGTCACTTCACTTCTCCGTGCCTCAGTTCCCTCATCTGTAAAATGGGGATGAAGACTGTGAGCCTCACGTGGGACGACCTGATCACCCTGCATCTACCCCGGCGCTTAGAACGGTGCTCTGCACATAGTAAGCGCTTAACAGATGCCAACATTATTATGTTCCTGGCAGTCACCGTACGAAGCACAGGGGTAGATACAAGCTAATCGGGTGGGGCACAATCCCTATCCTACGTGAGCTCACAGTCCTAGTCCTCATTTAGCAGATGAGGGAACTGAGGCCCAGAGAAGTGAAGCGACTTGCCCGAGCTCACACAACAGACAAGAGGAGGAATCGGGATTAGAACCCAGGCCTTTCTGACGCCCAAGCCCGGGGTCGAGCCACTAGGCCACACGGTTTTCCGCCAGTATGGATAACCCAGCCCGTGGTAACGCCGTAAACTATAGACTCGTTACGAGTAGGGAACGTGTCTGTTTATCATTGTGCCGTACCCTCCCGAGCACTTAGTAGTCCAGTGCTCTGCACGGAGGAAGCGCTCAGTAAATACGACTGACTGACTGACCGACGGGCGGCAGAGTTTTTGAGCAACGTGTGATCTGACCATCCCTCTAGGGAGATCGTCAGACGTGTTTGGCTCTTCGAGATCACAAACGCCCATTTATTTCCTTTATTTTATTCTATTTTATTTTATTTTGTTTTCTGTCAGGGGACACGGATATCGCTTTGAGCCGGATCTGGGCCTCAGAGAGAGCTAGATGGTCTCCCCGTCGTCCCGACAGGAAATGTTCTTGTAAACTGTGCCGTTACGAATGGTGTGCTAGTGTTCACGGCCCCGGCGAAGCGGGGAGGAGAGAGCCGATGGGGAAGGAAGAAGGTTAAGGACCCATTCCCCAAGTCTGTACAATCAATGGGTTTCTGAGAAGGAACTGAAGGATCCCGGAAGAGAACCCTTGAGGGTCATTAAAAAAAAAAAAAGCAAAGAAAAAACAGAAACTGATTATGAACAGCGCTTTTTCACGGCGAAGCTGGAAGAGGCCAGCACGGCCCATTCTCCGACACTCCAGTCAAATGCCTAATGATGGAGACATTTTCCGCACAGCCTATAAAGGATAATGAGGGTGTCTTGTGAGACCTGAAAGACACTAGAATCCCTCTCAGGGATACAAAAGCCCCAACCCACACGGGCCTACCGTCCTTTTTTTCTCACTGCACGCTAGTGTTCAGTTCCGCCCTGGGCTGGGAGGTCAGGGGAGCAACCTTTCAGTCTGGCAGGCGGGGAACACGTTTACCGACTCTGCCCTACCGTAATCTCCCAGACGGTAAGCGCTCAGTGAAGACGATCGAATGAATTGAATGACTGAATGATTGATCGACTGAGGAGAAGTGGTGGATCGCCCAGACGCCCCCTCCGAGAAGATTGGGGTGGAGGGTAAAGGTTGGGACGAGTGTAGCAGCTGGTCCCCTGCCCTTAAGATATCTCTGGAGCCTCCTTCAGGAGCAATTCTAAGTCAGTCAATCGTATTTATTGAGCGCTTACCATGTGCAGAGCACTGTACTAAACGCTTGGGAGAATAAAATAAAACGGTAAACAGACACGTTCCCTGCCCACAGTGAGCTTACAGTCTAGAGGACAAGCTTGAGGCCATTTACTCCCATTGTGCCCCATCTCATCTATCCCGAGGCCGACCTCTTTCCCGCACCCTCCCCCTCCGTATAAGCCAGATGGCCACTCTCTCCACCTTCAAACCATTATGAAGGTCACATCTCCTCCAAGGGGCCTTCCCTGATTAAGCCCTCTTTCCCCAGGCTCCCGCTCCTTTCTGCGTTGTCTATGGATTTTGATCCGCCGTGACCTTCGGACGTTTGATATTCAGCCCACTCCCAACCCCATAGCGCGCTAAAGTACTTATCTTTAATTCTTATATTTTAAATTATTTACTCATGTTAATGTCTGTCTCCCTGCCCGTAACGGGTAATCTAGAGGACCGTCATCTAGAAATTGACCAAGGGATAGCCTTTTGGCATGTGCACTGTGGCTGAGATTATGGGTCCTACATTGGTCTCCTCATCTACCAACGGATTCCTAGGTGGATTCACCCAGGAAGAGGATGTAGGAAACAGCATGTGTGAAAAACCCCAGACCTGGAAGTCGGGGGGGGACCTCGGTTCTGATTCCGGCTCAGCGACTCGCCTGCGGGGAGACCTCGGGCAAGTCACTCAACTTCCCGACACATGGCATTATACTTCTCTGGAATAAAGTCTCCAGACCAAGGGCTCATCAGCTATTGTCAGTGCAAGACTCCATCGGGATAAGAAAGATAATTAGTGTAGCTCGGCTCCGATTGGCCTGGTTTCTCTGGTTGGACGCTGGGTCCGGAAGACTCAGGCCAAAAGCGTTCTCTTTCCTGCTTAATAATAATAATGTTGGTATCTGTTAAGCGCTTACTATGTGCGGAGCACTGTTCTGAGCGCTGGGGGAGATGCAGGGTATTCAGGTTATCCTACGTGAGGCTCACGGTCTTAATGCCCGTTTTATCGATGAGGTAACTGAGTCCTGAGAAGTTAGGTGACTTGCCCGAAGTCGCACAGCTGACAGGTGACGGAGCTGGGATTAGAACCCACGACCTCTGACTCCTAAGCCCGTGCTCTTTCTACTGAGCCACGCTTCCGTTCCCTCTTCTCCAAAATCTGGACAACGCGTGAAAGGATGAACAAGTTTCGAGTGAGAAATGTTATCTCAGTTATTTTTATTCATATCTGTGTCCCCCCTGAAGTCTGTAAGCTCGCTGTGGGCGGGGAATGTGTCTGTTTTATTGTAGTCTCCCAAGCGGTTGGTACAGCGCTCCACACCCAGTAAGCGCTCAATAATAATGTTGGTATCTGTTAAACGCTTACTATGTGCAGAGCACCGTTCTAAGCGCTGGGGTAGATACAAGGTGATCGGGTCGTCCCACGTGAGGCTCACAGTTAATCCCCATTTTACAGATGAGGAAACTGAGGCCCAGAGAAGTGAAGTGACTCGCCCACCGTCACCCAGCTGCCGAGCGGCAGAGCCGGGATTCGAACCCATGACCTCTGACTCCCAAGCCCTTGCTCTTTCCACTGAGCCACGCTGCTTCTCTAAATAAATACAACCGACTGAGCGCGTATTTTTAGGTTTCATGTGGGGCATTTATTCAGCGCTCCCTCTGAATCAAGCCCTGCTGTCGGTCCAGTGCAAAGAATCTGGTCCTGGGAATCGGGAGACTTGGGTTCTAATCTCAGCTTGGCCGGATCTGGGACCGGGTCAACACTAGCGAAGACTTCCGACTGAAGAACCGACCCGGCCTTTCTATGAGGTAGACCCCACTGGAAGATTCCTGTGGGATTGGGCCGTTTCTTCCAACTAATTCTATTCTATTGTAATCAATGTCAATCAGTCATATATACTGCTTGGGAGGGTACAGGATAACAGAACCGGTAGACACATTCCCTTCCAGAGAGGAGTTTACAGCCTACTGAAGTGTAGAGAAGCAGCGTGGCTCAGTGGAAAGAGGCCGGGCTTGGGAGTCAGAGGTCATGGGTTCGACTCCCGGCTCTGCCGCTCGTCAGCTGTGTGTCTGTGGGCGAGTCACTTCACTTCTCTGGGCCTCAGTTCCCTCATCTGTAAAATGGGGATTAACTGTGAGCCTCACGTGGGACGACCTGATTCCCCTGTATCTACCCCAGCGCTTAGAACAGTGCTTGGCACATAGTAAGCGCTTAACAGATACCAACATTATTATTATTATTATTATTATTAGTCCAATATGACAGAGTTGGTGGACATGTTCCTTGCCCATAAGCACCCTACAGTGTATTAAATTGCAGTGTATTTACGTCTACTGGACCTTCACAACCGCCTACTACCGTGCTCTGTCCACAGTAAGTGCTCAAAAAATAGCATCGATCGACTGATTGGACAGGCCCGGGTGGAATCCTGAGAAACAGTTGTCCAACGTGAAAGCTGGAGATTCATTCAATAGTATTTATTCGTTCAATAGTCTTTATCGAGCGCTTACTATGTGCAGAGCACTGTACTAAGCGCTTGGATGAACAAGTCGGCAACAGATAGAGACGGTCCCTGCCGTCTGACGGGCTTACGGTCTAATCGAGATCCCAGCAGCTACCGAGACAACATCCCGACAGGTCACGGAGCTAGAGCGCAGCTTCGGCACTCTGGCTTATGACTGGCCCTTCCCTCGTAGCACCTGAATAAATACCGTAATCGTGATTATTTTCAGTAGTATTATTAAGGTTACTGCATGCACTAAGCCCCGGGAGGGCATTCACGGGGGGCATTAGACATGGCGCCCGTCCCTCGGGGGGCTCAAAGCCTAAGAAACCGGTTCTCGAGGAGAAACAAACCTTTGGACCGGAAAGATCCCGAAGAGAAAACTCTGAAGGCAACGCACGGGACATTTTGCCGTTCCCCGGCTAAAAATGTCCCTGCCCAATTTGAGTTATTTTTAAGACCTGGGTCTCCATGCCGCTTTCTTGCCAAGCTGAAAATGGTGGAGTTATGAATCCTCGACAAACAGGGTTTATAATGGAAACAGTAATTGACCGTTAACTACGGCATCAAAAATACAATACTCCCGAGCACAAAGCTCGGGGCTTAGAATTCCTCCCCGACCTCTAACCTCAGTCTGGCGCTCGCCCATCACCACAAAGCCAACTAATAGTTAGATCTGAAACGCGTTCTCCCTCGCGGCACGGCGGGCGGATATTTGACCCGGCCTCTCCTGCCGGATCTGGGTCATGAGGCCGGGGTCCCCGGTTCCCCCGGACCCTCGGCGAGGTCATCCCCGGGGGGGGGGTCCGTGGACCCCCTCCTGGGCTCGGATGCCGGACGGTCGCGTCCTTCCGAGCTTGGCTCCGGCCACGGTGGGCGACGACCTCGGTGTGGCCTCTCCTGGAGGACTTTGGCAAGAGACCTCACACCACGGGAAGTCACTCGGGGTAGACAGACTGAGTGGCACCAGATTTCTCAGCATAACTCCAACACACAAAATCCTGAGAGAATTCTCCTCCTCCTTCCCACCAGGCTGCCCGGCTCCCCGGCTCCTGCCCGGTTAATAATAATAATGATAATGATGTTGGTATTGGTTAAGCGCTTACTACGTGCCCAGCACTGTTCTAAGCGCTGGGGTAGATACAGGGTATTCACGTTGTCCGACGTGAGGCTCACAGTTAATCCCCATTTTCCAGATGAGGGAACTGAGGCCCAGAGAAGTGAAGTGACTCGCCCACGGTCACACGGCTGACGAGTGGCAGAGCCGGGAGTCGAACCCATGACCTCGGTCGTCAGTGTTCATCGAGTCCTCATTTGGGGCACATCTTGGGACGTATATTTATTGATATTTGTGAAGTGATTTCTATGCGCCAGGCACTGTATTAATAACGATAATGTTGGTATCCGTTAAGCGCTTATTATGGGCCGAGCACTGTTCTAAGCGCTGGGGGAGATACAAGGTAATCAGGGTGTCCCAGGTGGGGCTCTGGGTCTTAATCCCCATTTTACAGATGAGGTCACTGAGGCACAGAGAAGTTCAGTGGCTTGCCCGCGGTCACACAGCTGATGAGTGGCGGAGCCGGGATTAGAACCCATGACCCCTAGGGTAGATACGAGCTAATCCGATTGGATGCGGTCCACGTGCCACACTAATCAATCAGTCGGTCAGTCGTATCTCTTGAGCATTTACTGTGTTCGGAGCACTTTCCTAAGCCCTTGGGAGAATAGGGTATAACAGAGCCGGTAAATACATTTCCTGCCCATACTGAGTTTGCAATTTAGAGGGGGGCTCACGGTCTTCATGTGGCTCAGTGGAAAGAGCCCAGGCTTGGGAGTCCGAGGTCATGGGTTCGAATCCCAGCTCCGCCCCTTGTCAGCTGCGTGACTGTGGGCGAGTCACGTCACTTCTCCGGGCCTCAGTGACCTCATCTGTAAAATGGGGATGAAGACCGTGAGCCCCACGTGGGACAACCTCATTACCCTGTATCTCCCCCAGCGCTTAGAACAGTGCTGTGCACCTAGAAAACGCTCAACAGATACCAACGTTATTATTACCGTTATATCACAGATGAGGTAACTGAGGCACAGAGGAGTGAAACGACTTGCCCGAAGTCACATAGCGGGCAACAGGATTAGAACCCAGCTCCCTGTGACTCCCAGGCCCAGGCCCTGTCCACAAGGCCACACTGCTTCCTTAGGCCACGCCGCTTCATTACAGATACGATCCCTACCCTCAAGGAAATTAAAATCTACCAATTGATCATATTTTCGGAGAGCCTTTGGGGTACAGAGCCCTGCACTGAGCCCTTAGGAGCATACAGTAGCCGTAGAGAAGCAGCGTGGCTCAGTGGGAAGAGCACGGGCTTTGGAGTCAGCGGTCACGAGTTCGAATCCCAGCTCTGCCCCTTGTCAGCTGGGTGACTGTGGGCGAGTCACTTGACTTCTCTGGGCCTCAGTCACCTCTTCTGTAAAATGGGGATGAAGCCCGTGAGCCCCACGTGGGACAACCTGATTCCCCTGTGTCTACCCCAGCGCTTGGAACAGTGCTCGGCACAGAGTAAGCGCTTAACAGATACCGACATTATCATTACAGTGGAGCTGGCAGACGCGATCTCTCCTCTCGGGGGAGTTCACAGTTCAGCGGGGGAGGCAGACACTGAGTCAACGTACAGATCATCAGGATACAGAGAGAAAGGAGAACCAGGACTGTATAAGTTAGTAACACGGTACGTACTTCAACATGTACAAAAATACCGGGGGCGGCTGGCGGTACCTTAGTTCAGGATGGATTCTGAAGTGAGAGAAGACCAGTTAATGATAACTGTGCTATTTATTAAGCACTTCCTATGTTCCAGGTGCTGGGGTAGATAGATGATAATGTTGGTATCTGTTAAGCGCCTACTACGTGCAGAGCACCGTTCTAAGCGCCGGGGTAGACACAGGGGAATCGGGGCCGTCCCCGCGTGAGGCTCACAGTTAATCCCCATTTTCCAGATGAGGTATCTGAGGCCCAGAGAAGTGAAGTGACTCGCCCACGGCCACGCAGCTGACGAGCGGCAGAGCCGGGAGTCGAACTCATGACCTCTGACTCCCAAGCCCAGGCTCTTTCCTCTGAGCCACGCTGATGAAAGATAATCGGGTCGAACACAGTCCCTGTCCCTCATGGGGCTCCCGGTATATGGAGGAGGGAGAACGGGTTTCGAATCCCCGTTTTGCAAATGAGGGGACTGAGGCACGGGGAAGTTTAGTGACTTGTCCAAGATCCCGCCGTGGTCAGGTGGCGGAGCTGGAATTGGCACTCAGTCCAATCAATCGATCGATCGTATTTATTGAGCACTTACTGTGTTCAGAGAACTGCACCGAGCACTTGGGAGAATATAACGGAGCTGATAAATATGTTTCCTGCCCATAATGAGCTTACGGTCTAGAGGGGGGCTCAGAGTCTAAATCTTCATTTTGCAGATGAGGTAACTGAGGTAACACAGCCACACAGTAGAGAAGCGGCGTGGCTCAGTGGAAGGAGCCCGGGCTTGGGAGTCAGAGGTCATGGGTTCGAATCCCAGCTCCGCCACTTGTCGGCTGCGTGGCTGCGGGCGAGTCACCTCACTTCTCCGGGCCTCAGTGACCTCATCTGTCAAATGGGGATGAAGACCGTGAGCCTCACGTGGGACAACCCGATGACCCTGTAGCTACCCCGGCGCTTAGAACAGTGCTCCGCACATAGGAAGCGCTTAACGATTACCAACGTTATTATTATTAACCCCAGCACGACTCCCTTGCCCGGGCTCTCACCCCCAGGCCAAGCTCCTGGCAACGCATGGCTTTGGTTTGAATGGCATGAACCCCTGGAAAATGTTCAGACAGTGGGACCGCCGGGGAAATTCCAACACAAGAGAATAGTAAATATGGATTAGTAAGAAGAGAGAGTAAATATGGATTTGCAGGGTTTGGGCCCAGGGGGGAGTGGGCGTCAGATGCCTTATCATTTATAGATTCGGGACAGGGTTTTAGACTCCGCCAACGGAAAGTCGAAAGTCGATAGAAGTTATCCTTTCCAGGTTCCACCATCACACCTCTGGGCCTTTAGTTTATCGTGCCACTTAATAATGATGTTGGTATTTGCTAAGCGCTTCCTATGTGCAGAGCACCGTTCTAAGCGCTGGGGGAGACACAAGGGAATCGGGTTGTCCCACGTGGGGCTCACCGTCTTCATCCCCATTTTACAGATGAGGTGACTGAGGCCCAGAGAAGTGAAGCGACTTGCTCACAGTCACACAGCTGACGAGCGGCCGAGCGGGGATTCGAACCCATGACCTCTGACTCCAAAGCCCGGGATCTTTCCACTGAGCCACGCCGAATCCGGCCACTTCTTAGGTAAGTCCATTCCTTGGCACAACACTCTTTTCGGTGCTCTTTTTCAATAGCGTTATCGAATTATTGTACGGGTGTCATTTATAGTCCTCGGATGCTAGGGGACAGTGCCAGTCGGTCGACTCGGGTTTAAGGACTTCCCTTCTCTTTTGAAGGGGAAGCGGTGGGGTCAGGTGGAAAGGGCTCGGGCCCCGGAGACAGAGGACCTGAGTTCTAATCCCAACACTTGCCTGCTGTGTAACCTTGGACAAGTCACTTCACTTCTCTATGCCTCAGTCTCCTCAACTGTAAAATTGAATACCCGTTCTCCTCCCCACCTTAGATTGTGAGCCCTGAGTGAGGCAGGGATTGGGTCTGATCTGATTTTATTCCTACTCACAACACAGAAAGAACTTAACAAATGATATTTTTAGGATTTTTTTCAGAATTAGCATTTTATTGGTACCGTCGACTGTGCCTTTAAAGAATTGGTCAATCATCAGATTGCTAATCAATTGCCTTTTTTCCCTTCCCTCTTCTCATACCCTCTTCTCTCTCTTCCCCATAACAGTCATTCTGTTGTCTTAGATGCTACTCAAATGGCTAATGATGGAGAAGAAATTCAAGAAAAAACAAACAAATGGAAAAAATTGAAACCAGGAGGAGTTTTACAAGTTTGAACTTCTTCCTAAAGATGTTAGATTTGGGGATTTATGCTTATTCCTCGTGACAGAGTCTCGAGCCCCGGGTGCCCTTGTCTTTAGGGCGGCCAAAGCTGAAAGTATTTGTGTTCCCGGGATGTAACCCTAGTCCACTAAATCATCTTTCAGTGCTTTAGAATTTTAATATAGGATGCTGGGCATTTCCAAACCCTCTGGATTTTTTTTTTTTAAAAAGATGATTATGAAACCAATGATGGCATGATGAAATCTGGATTTAGGGAACATTAATGAGGAAAACAGAAAATCAGTTAGGGCGTTTCCCTGCATGAGGGCCTGGAGACACTTGCTCAGGCTGGAAGTTTAATTAAAAAAAAAAAAAGTCCACTAGACGGTAAACTCCTGGAAGGCAGGAATTCTATCTTCTAATTCTATGTGGTTTGCCCAAGATCGTAGCCCAAGGCTCTACACACGGGAGGTGTTCATTCGGTATTATTCATCGGTCGATAAATTGAAGATGAAACTTTCCCTTTCACGGCAGTGGATTTCCACAGGAAGTTGCATAAAATGAACGGTTCCAAAGCAGGAGCAGTAGGGCCTAGTGGAAAGAGCACAGGTTCGGGAATCCAAGGACCCGGGTTCTAATCCCGGCTCTACCATTTGCCCGCTGTGTGTGCGACCTTGGGCGAGTCCCTTTATTTCTTCGTGCCTCGGTTGCCTCATCTCTGAAACGGGGATAAACCAATCAGTGCTATTTGTTGAGCGCTTACTGGGCGCAGAACACTGTAGACTGTAAGCCCATCGGTGGGCAGGGGTTGTCTCTGTTGTCGAACTGTACATTCCAAGCGCTTAGCACAGTGCTCTGCACATAGTAAGCGCTCAGTAAATACTATTGAATGAATGAATGAGCACTAAGTGCTTGGGAGAGTCAGTACGAAAGAGATTGTTTCGTTGGATTAGATCCCAGGTCCTCTGACTCGCTGACTCTCGGGCCGAAGCTCTTTCCATTAGGCCACACTGCTACTTCTCTGCTCACGTACTTGGTCTTCCCCAGGCTCACCTCCTCTCCGGACCCCGCTCTTAATTCTCCTGCCTCGGAAGGTGCTTATTCAGGTGCATTTTTTTTTTTTCTTGCTCAGCGGCGCAGCTTAATCAGTCCATCAAAAACTATCAAACTTTCACATCCTCGTGCAACTTCAACGCACACCGGTCTGATGCCATTTCACCGATGACCAGCAAGGGATGCGGGTTAGAATGGGAGCAGTCCTCGACTTATCCTCGAGGTGGGAACGGAACTCCTAGTGCGTCTGAGTAGACCCCCTGTTTCACCTAGACAAAGTTTGCGTTTCATTCTCCCAACACTAGAGCTAGGACCTGGTAGTCAGAAGGACTGGGTTCTAATCCCGGCTCCGCCGCTGGTCTGCTGTGTGACCTTGGGCAAATCACGTTCTAATCCCGGCTCCGCCGCTGGTCTGCTGTGTGGCCTTGGGCAAATCACCTCACCTCTCTGAGCCTCGGTTCCCTCGGCTGTAAAATGGTCTCGCCCATCCCGCCGTCGACCCCCGGGTCACGTCCTCCCGCGGTCCCGGAACGCCCTCCCTCCTCACCTCCGCCAAACTGATTCTCTTTCCCTCTTCAAAACCCTACTTGAAACTCACCTCCTCCGAGAGGCCTTCCCAGACTGAGCTCCTCTTCTCCCTCTACTCCCTCCGCCATCCCCCCTTTACCTCTCCGCAGCTAAAGCCTCATTTTCCCCTTTTCCCTCTGCTCCTCCACCTCTCCCTTCCCATCTCCACGGCACCGTACCCGTCCGCTCGACTGTATATATTTCCGTTACCCTATTTATTTTGTTAATGAATCGTACATCGCCTCGATTCTATTTAGTCGCCATCGGTTTTTACGAGACGTTCTTCCCCTCGACGCTGTTTATCGCCATCGTTCTCGTCTGTCCGTCTCCCCCGATCAGACCGTGAGCCCGTCAAACGGCGGGGACCGTCTCTATCTGTTGCCGACTTGTTCATCCCGAGCGCTTAGTACAGTGCTCTGCACATAGTAAGCGCTCAATAAATACTATTGAATGAATGAATGAATGAATAAAATGGGGATGAAGACTGTGAGCCCCGTGTGGGACAGAGACTGTGTCACAGTGTACTCAGTGTTCAGTACAGTGCTTGGCATTTAGTAAGCACTTGATGAGTACCATAAAAACAAACAAAAAACCCCAGAGACTGCTTTACAGCATGGTCTACTACAGGGAGGTGGGGGAGACCAGGGGTGGGAGAAAAATCAGTCACCCTTTCACAGAGCCGAGTCATCAAGGAGGTTCACTTACTCATTTCGATTTCCTGAAGAGGTAGTTGGTTACCCTATCGTAAACACCCCCCGACTCGATACAAAGACATAAATGTAACTGTCTTACTCAGCTACACTGAGTGGAGCACACCACTCTGAGGAATTCTGGTATCATTTGGGGATTCGGGAACCAATCCCCCATTTATGTCATCGTCCCTCTGGGAAAATGTGTTTCTGACATGTCGTTTTGATGACCTGGTCTTCAGGAACCAGTTTCGCCCTCAAGTCGAAGGAGTCCCTGTATTGGCACGGAATCTGGGATGTGGGAACATCACAACCCCCCAAAATGGGGTGGTCCATACAGTGGGAAGGCACAGAGAAAGGATTTTTTTTAAATCCCCAATTTCATGAAGTCAACGGGAGATGTGTCTCTCTGAGGTAAGGCCCTTGTCGAGTCCATGGCTTCTTCTTTTGTGACATTTGTTTAGGGCTTATTATATGCCAAGCGATGTTTTAAGCGCCGGGGCAGATACAAGGTAATCAGGTTGGACACAGCCCACGCCCCACACGGGGCTCATCGTCTTCATCCCCAATTTACAAATGAGGCAAATGAGGCACAGAGAAGTGAAGTGACTTGTCTGAGGTCCCACAGCAGACAGGTGACAGAGCTGGGATTAGAACTCAGACCCAGCCCCATGCTCTGTCCACTAGGCCCTGCTGCTTCTCTAAATCATCTCAAAAGCCCCCCTTCATTCCACCCTAGCCCCCCGGATCTCCCTTCCCGGCGGAATTGTGGAGTCGATAAAACCAGCGAAACCCAAGACTAGTTTTCTCCCTTTTCTCCGTGTCTGAGACCCAAGACGCTGATTCTACCGTCCCTCTGGCTCCTTGAGATGTGTTTCCTCTTCGATCTCATTGCTCAATCCCCGTAACTCCTCCTAAGGCTGTGTTGTGGTGGGTGGGCTTCCCTTTAGTAGCAGTCTGTGTCTCACCAGCATAAAGATAAGATTGTTGTTGGGTGGAGTAGATGAACTGGAAAAGGTCTGTGGTGAACATGTCATCTCCAAACTGATGGGTGTTGGCTCTGAACGGCAAATTCCAGTGAATGAGAGTTCAGGGGACTAGGTCTGGCTCAGAGAAAAGCTGTGTCATGGAAGAGCCTCTTCTGGGAAATGAAAATTCTTTTCTTCTGCCGTGGTGGGGGCCCACCTTCAACTGGGAGAAGGAGACAGAATAAAATCTGGAAGAGGACCGGGCTACCGTGAACACATTTTCGTTCGCATTTTTTTTTTCTTTTTTATTCATGTGGGAATACCGTCAATCACCCTTGGACTTTAATTTAGAAATGATGATAATAATAATAATGTCGGTATCTGTTAAGCCCTTACTATGTGCCGGGCACTGTTCTAAGCGCTGGGGTAGACACAGGGGAATCAGGTTGTCCCCCGTGGGGCTCACAGTCTTAATCCTCATTTTATTCAATAGTATTTATTGAGCGCTTACTATGTGCAGAGCACTGTACTAAGCGCTTGGGATGAACAAGTCGGCAACAGATAGAGACGGTCCCTGCCGTTTGACGGGCTTACGGTCTAATCGGGCTTAGTTTATTTATAATTTATAATTATTTATAATTACAGTCGAATTTATATTCATGCGACTCCCCTTCTAGCCTGTAAGCTCACTGAGGGTGAGGACTGGGTCTGCTGTAATCATCTACTCTCTCCGGCGCTTAGTACAGTGTGCTGCAGAGAGGAAGAGCTTAATAAACGTTTGGTTGGGTGGGATTTGACTCGAATCTTTTAGTTTTTCCTGGCCGATTTTACCGATGAGGTGACTGAGGCACCGAGAAGTTAAGTGACTTGCCCAAAGTCACCCGGCTGACAAGTGGCCGAGCCGGGATTCGAACCCCTGACCTCTGACTCCAAAGCCCGTGCTCTTTCCACTGAGCCACGCTGCTTCATAATGACATAATGGTCACGGAATGTACCTACTGGCTCTGTTGTACTCCCTCAAGTGCTAGCTAAATGGATGGAACACGGGCCTGGAAGTAAGAAGGTCATGGGTTCTAATCCTAGCTCTGCCACCTGTCTGCTGTGTGACCTTGGGCCAGTCGCTTCACTTCTCTGTGCCTCAGTTACCTCATTTTTAATGGGGATTGAGACAGTGACCCCCACAGGGGACAGGGACTGTATTCACCCCAGTGCTTAGTACAGTGCCTGGCACAGAGTAAGCACTTAATCAATACCATAATTATTACAATTACCATTACTCTGCTCTGCACCCAATTAAGTGTTCCATAAATATCACTGACTACTTAGATGCTTACTATGTACAGACCCTCTGCTGAGTTACGGTTTGATGTAAATTGATATGTCACAAGTCTAGATGGCTGTTCCTCTTTCAACTGGGGCCGAATAAGAGTCATTAAGGATTAGCTCTGAAGTGTCTGGAAAAAAGTCATGAAATGTGCTGATGTTGCAATTGCCCCCAAAATACAAATTGTGAATCCTAGGGTGCTTCCGGTGACAGCGTATGGATCTGAAAGCCAGACAGTGAAGAAACAGGATAGGAAGAGCGTCGATTATTTTGAGAAGTGGTGTTGGGGAAGGCTTTTGCAAATATCCTGGGCGGCCTGTAAGACAACGAAACGGGTCTGGGAGCAAATTAAGCCAACGTGGTCTTCGGAAGGCCAAATGACGACTTAGATTAGCATATTTTGGACACATCATCGGGAGGACTAATTCTCAGGAGAAGACCCTAAATGCTGGGAAAAGTCCAGGGAACACGTGGAAGAGGAGAACGGCAGCTAGATGGATAGGAATCTTAACGACGATGACTGAAGGACCGTTAGCAAGGTTACAGAATATAGCAGAAGGTGGCCCGTTCTGGAGAAAATCCAGCCGTAGGGTTCCTACGAATAGGAGGCGATCTGACGACATTCGATAATGATAATAATAATGTTCCGGGGAGAATGACTTCTTTGGAGTGCCTGGAGTGCGCTCGGGAGAGTTGTTGAATCATTTCGGCAAAGAATAGAGGTGGCAGACAGAAGAAGTGCTAGCCCTGCAGTTTAAAGATGAATTCTGGAATTCCCAAGTGAATAGAAATCAATCAATCAATCAGTGGGATTTATTTACTGAGCTCTTCCTGTGTGCAGAGTATTGCACTGATCACTTGGGAGAGTACATTACAACAGAGAAGCAGTGTGGCCTGAAGAATGGAACACGGACCTGGAAGTGGGAAGGACCTGGGTTCGAATTTCATCTCTGCGCTTGTCTGCTGGGTGACTTTGGGCCAGTCGCTCAACTTATCTGCACCTCCGTTTGCCTCGTCTGTAAAATGTGGATTAAGACCGGGAGCCCCGTGTGGGTCATGACAACATCCAACCTGAATAACTTGTATCTACCTCAGCTCTTATTACAGTGCCTGGCGTGTAGTAAGCGCTTAATAATTACCATTTAAAAAAAAAAGATGGCAGAAACATTCCCTGCCTTCTAGGAGCTTACAGTTTAGAGGGTGAGAAGATCTGATACATATTATACAAGTCCTGAAGCACTGATACGCGTATCTACTTCACTCTTCCCTACACTATCTGTAACTCATACGTGTCTTTCTCCTCCGCTGACCACGATCTCCTGGAAGCCAGAAATCATGTCTACTACACTCTCCCATGTTCTTAGTACAGTGAGAGCAGGTGCTCAAATACGATTGATGAATTGACTGACAATTTGGTTAGATCCACATTTACCCCAACAGGTTTTTTCATTGCTTAGATGTAGACACTTTTTTTTCATATTTTTATCGCACGCACATCACCATTTTAATGGGATTTCACGCTCTAGAGTCTAGCGTAGAATTTTGGGGTGGCAGGTTTCTTCTGGAGGCGATAGGTGTTGTTTATGCCCTTTTTACAACGTGTGCGGATATTTACATTAAATAGCGACAAATTAGCTATCGAATTACACGTTTTGTCCGTTAATGTCAGATGAGATGATTATCATTTTTACTTCCTGCAGCTAATAATAAAGGAATTAATAGTGATCCACCTCTTATTGAAGTGTTGGCCAAATATCATTTACTTCAAAACGATCCCTCAAAAGCTCGGCATATTTCTTCAAAGAGCCAAAAGAAAAAAAAAAATCCTTTGAGAAAGAGGGTAAACTTGCTATAATTTAAAATCAATATTTGCATGGCAGCTTTTTTATCTACTGCCTGGAAGAAATAAAAACATATTAAACTTCTTATTAAAAGTAAGTTAGAGTGAGTGAGAACATTTTCCATCACATAATAAAGATTTGTTTCAGACATAAACAATGATTTTTCTGTGAGTTTCTCCCTGACATCCAGCCTCCACCGACCGGGGTACGGCATATTTCACTCCGTAGAACTCAGACATCTAGGAATTCCTCAACTGTCAGCGTCCTTTGGCCTTCGGAACATTTGCACGTGGACCACCGAGTCATGAGGAGGTGACAGGTGACCGGGGGCAGTGGTTGGAGTCAGAAAGGTAGGCGAGAAGAAGGGGGCCTGCAGTTGGACGAGCTCGTTACGGAAAGTCGCAGACTGGCTGAGGAGGGGTGAGGTTGGGAAGAGCCATCTCTCTCGGGAGCGGATGTATTCCCAGAATTCCTGCCTCCAGTGTTCTTCCCAGGGCCCTGCCCGAGAGAATTGCCTCGCTCGTGACAATTGCAACCTTTCTCATTGCTTCGGACGGGAACCAGAAGTGGAAAGGAAGAAGGAGGGGTGGAGGGAGCGAAGGGGCGGGGGGCGGGGAAGACAACCGGTCGTACTGGAAGTCATGTGTCCAGACAGAATTTGTGCCAATGTCAAAATCCTCTTCGTGGGCCCTGCTGGGAAATAATAAGAACAATAATGACGGTATTTGTTACTATGTGCAAAGCACTGTTCTAAGCGCTGGGGGGCGGGGAATACGAGGTGATCGGGTTGTCCCAGGTGGGGCTCACAGTCTCAATCTCCATTTTACAGATGGGGTAACCGAGGCCCAGAGAAGCGAAGAGCCTTGCCCGAGGTCACCCAGCAGACGCGTGGAGGAGCCGGGATTAGGACCCAAATCTTCTGACTCCCAGATCCGTTCAGTAGCCAGCGGGCCGTGCTGCTTTCCTCACACGGATCTGGAAAGACAGCAGCCTATCGTTGGCACGTCAGAGGTTTGCCCCGGATACGCCTCCGGTGGAGTAGGAAAATGCAATGACATCTCTTGGCCTGGCATCATCATCCCGTCTCTTGGGATCGGACGACCCGGGAGATGGTGACGGGCAGGCCGGGAACGCGTCGCAGCCTGCCTTGCATTGTCCCCGGGATCCGAGGTTCCCGCCAAAACATTTCCGAGATCTGTCGGTGGGGACGACGCAAGACGGAGCCCGGGATCCGATCGATGAAGAATCGGGGGTCCTAAGCGAGAAGCAGCGTGACTCAGTGTGGGAGTCGGAAGGTCCTGGGTTTTAATCCCGGCTCCGCCACTTGTCACTTGGGCCAGTCACTTCACTTCTCTGTGCCTCGGTTACCTCATCCGTGAAATGGAGATTGAAGCCGTGAGCCCCATGTGGGACAGGGAGCGGGTCCAACCCGATTTGCTTGTATCCACCCGGGCGCTTAGCACAGTGCCTGGCACGTAGTAAGTGTTTAGCAAGCGCCATGATATTTATTAGGAGCCAACAGAAATAGAAAGCAACCAGAGGAGACAATCGTCGGTCTGGAGGGGGGTCAGGGTCTGATCTGATTAATTTGGATCTGCCCCAAGGCTTAGTGCAAGTGCTTGGCGGAGAGTAGGCATTTAAAAAACACCACAATTAATGGTATTATTTCGGACCGTTGGATTGTCAGTCGGTCTGTCACCTGTCCAGGATGGATGTAGCACAGAGAGGCTTTTACGCCCGGTGTTTTCCTTTTCAGAGCCCAGCGGCCCCCCGCTTCACCTCTCGTTGCCAAATTCAGTGGCTCAAAAGTGGTACCCGTCTTCACAGGTGCCCAGGTAGGGGCTCTGGAGTAAGTCGGGGAACAGTAAGGAATCCTCCCTGGAGAATTGGGGGAATGCTGCAGTTTTGTACACAAGCTAATAATGATAATCACTGTGGTATTTGTTAAGCGCTTAGTATCAAGTGCCGGGGTAGATAAACGCAAACAAGCTGGACCTAGTCCCTGCCCCACAGGGGGCTTACAGTCTTAATCTCCATGTCATAGATGAGGTCACTCAGGCCCAGTGAAGTGACTTGCCCAAGGTCACACAGCAGACAACAGCACACAAGGTCACAGCAGCCGACTTGTTCATCCCAAGCGCTTAGTACAGTGCTCTGCACATAGTAAGCGCTCAATAAATACTATTGAATGAATAAATACTATTGAATGAACAAGTGGTGGAGCCGGAATTAGAACTCAGGTCTTTCTGCCTCCCAAGTCCGTGCTGTATCCACTCTACCTTACTCTCCCCGTCACTTCTCCCTTCTTCTTGGTCTATATGATTATAGTGTCTGTCTCCACCTTTAGACTATAAATTCCATGAGAGCCGGGATCGTGTTGACTAACTCTATTGCGTTCTCCCAAGTGCTTAACACTCAGTAGGAGTTCAAGGAATTCTACTTATCGATTGACTGATTGATCACTTATTTCCACAAATCGGGTCATAATAATGCGAATAATAATAATAATAATAATATCTATGGTATTTAAGTACTCATTCTATGACAAGCGCTGTTCGAAGCATTGTGGAGGATACAAGTTGATCGGGCTGGACACAGTCCTTGTCTGACTTGGAGCTCACAATCTATGTAGGAAGAAGTAGGATTTAATCCCCATTTTATAGGCGAGGTCACTGAGGCACAGGGAAGTGAAATGACTTGCCCGAGGTTGCCCAGCAGGCAAGTGGGAGAGACGGGATTAGAACCCAGGTCCTCTGACTCCTAAGGCACTAGGCCACGCTGCTTCTTATTACACGCTGCTGTGTGCCCAGCTCGCACAGGTGACGTCACGTGTAATCTCTACGTCCAATGGTCCTCCCCTCTGCCCCTCACGTAAAAAGCGTGGCTCGCTGGCAAGAGGCCGGGCTTGGGAGTCAGAGGTCATGGTTCGAATCCCCGCTCAGCTGTGTGACACTTGTCATTTCTCTTTGCCTCAGTTACCTCAACTGGAAAATGGGGAATAAGACTGTGAGCCTCACATGGGACAAACTGATTACCCTGTATCTACCCCAGCATCTAGTGCTCTGCACATAGTAAGCGCTTAACAAATACCGACGCTATTAATATAAGAACCTGGGAACGTGAAGTCCATCAGACCTGATCCCCGCATTCGAACTTTTCTGGTGGAAAAGCAGTAAAGAAAGAAGTCTCCCTGGGGAACGTGGAGGAGACCAAAAAAAACCACCCAGTGCTGCGTTTGAAGGGTACTTTCATCCCCTCCCTTCTTTTCTAGAGCGTCTTTGCCTGAGGAGTTTTCTCCTGACATGTAAATCGTCACGAGTGCCGTACTATTCTGCCACATTAACACAGAAAGGTAAGAACCGGAGGATTTGCTTTTGACTAGTTAAGAAATAGGCTTACCGATTCACAAATTTCTGATGAGATTAGCCCCTAATACCTGATAATCACCTTCGTCGAGGAAAATTTATTCTATTCTGTGGGAAGCGAGTGAAATTCATGGAAGTTTCTTGAACCATAATAATGGGGATGAAAAGGTGGGTACGAAGAGGTCTAGACTGTCTCTCACAAAGAGAAAAGCGATGTGCCGTGGTTGTTAACAGGGTATGTTAATAGGGAAATCTGAAAGCACCGAGCAGGTGGCTTTTTTCTTAATATTGCTTGCCTTGTCTTTTTCCACCTCTTAATCTTCCTCCACTCTCAGTTTTTCCCATCATTCTCACGCTCTTTGGTGTCCTTTTCCTCTCTCGATATCTTTCTCTTTCTTTTCCTCCCATTTCCCCTTCCCTCTGACCTCCCGTTTTCCATTATCTTGGCAATCTGCGATTAGGCAAACGGCAATTCTGCCTTTGCCCTGTCCACATTCTTAATCTGGTACATTTCAATCTCCCCGAGTGGAAGTGCTCAGTAAATACCATTGAAGGAATTACTGAGTTATTAACAGTGTGAACTTTTTGTGGGACAGGGACTGTGTCTAACCTAACTTGTATCACCTACCCCAGTGCTTAGAACAGTGCTTGGAATGTGGTAAGTGCTTACCAAGTACCATAATTATGAATTCTTCTTCTTCTTATTGATCGATCAGAAGAGTCCTCTATTTTAAGTCTAGAAACAAGTGTGGTTGAGCATTTACTCTGTGCCAGGCACCGTACTAAACCCTGGGATAGAGACAGAACCCCTGTCCCGCACAGAGTTCACACGCTGAGGGGGTGGCAAAAATAGGTATTGAATCCCCATTTTACAGATGAGGAGACTGAGGCCCAGAAAAGTGAAGTGACTTGCCCAAGGTCACCTAGCAGGTCCAAGGCAGGGCAGGGATTAGAATCTCTGGCTCCTGATTTGCAGGCCCAGGCTCTTTCCCCTAGGCCCCTAAATTGATAGTTCACCTTGTTGAAGTTTCTCTCCGCCTTCTCCCGATCTCTTCCATCCTTCTTCAAATTGGGAAGCAGAGCTGGAGGAAAGTGAAACCTTGGGGAACAAGCTGAGGTCCTGGAGAAAATCTGACTCTATGCTGACCCGGAAGAGAGACGGAGGGAGAGCGTGGGTGAATTAGCACAGGGAAGGAGAGAGATCAAATATCAGAATACACAGGACCATCAGTACCTTTCCACCATCTGGAAAGAACAGCAGCATGGCTCAGTGAAAAGCCCCCGGGCTTGGGAGTCAGAGGTCGTGGGTTCTAATCCCGGCTCCGCCGCTCGTCTGCTGTGTGACCTTGGGCAAGCCACTTGACTCCTCTGTGCCTCATTTACCTCATCTGGAAAATGGGGATTAAGATTGTGAGCCCCACGTGGGACAACTTGATTAACTTGTATAGAAAAGCGCTTAACAAATACTAAAAATTATTATCTGGGATTCGGGTGAGTTATCAGTAAATATCTCCTTTTGGGGGCATCTTCTGAGCTTTGAATCAAATCACTTTTCTACAGTTTGCAAGTTTACCCAGAGTCTTGTCTATATAGAACACAGAAAGTAGAAAATGACTTCCCTAAGACTTCCTCTGTAGGGTCAGGCGGCGGATCACGAAAAGCAGCAGAAGAAAGCGAAGGAAACCCTTCTCTGAGAGTCCGGCGATCAGGATCGGAGGACTGATGGAGTCTGGAATAAGTTTGGCGGCGGCTTAGAGGTAAAAGGTCACCTGACAAGGTGGGAGATGAAAAAAAAGTTCTATCGCCCCACACGCGTCCTATGTTGCACAGAAGGCGGCGAGGGCCAGGACCCCATCGCTTTGTTCAAAGGCTGTTACCAGCTGAAGCTCTGGGAAGCATTTTTTTCCACTGAGCTGGGAGCAGGCGGGCCTCTGGAGAGGGTTCAGAAAAATGATAGTCGGCCTGAATCTCATCCAGGCCCAACTGCTAAGACCCGAATAAACGGAAACCATTCAGAGGCCGAAAGGCCCCTCACCAATCCCGACCCGTCTTTCCTCTTGGAGAATTTTGTTTTTTTGATTGAATTGAACGTTTTCTAAGATGGTCTTGGGGTGGCCAAGCAGAAGCAGCGTGGTGCAGTGGATAGAACACGGGCCCGGCGGTCAGCAGGTCATGGGTTCGAATCCCGGATCCACCGCTTATCTGCTCTATGACTTGGGCGAGTCAATTCACTTCTCTGTGCCTCAGTTACCTCATCGGTAAAATGAGGATTGAAACTTTGAGCCCCACAGGGGACAGGGATGGTGTCCAACCCGATCGGCTTATATTTACGCCAGCGCTTCGTACGGTGTCTGGCACGTCGCAAGCGCTTGACAAATACCATCATTATCACTGTTGTTATTACAGGTTTAGCCACGGGTTCTTTCCGATAAGAATTAATTTCACCGGAGTAGTTCCGGTCCAGGGCGGTGAAATGCTTCGGGCATCGCCATGGGCTGTCAAACAATCGATGGTTTTGATTGAGCACTTACTGGGTGCAGGTCACTGTACTGAGCGCTTGGGAGAGTACAATATAAATAAACATACGGGAGCTTTGCCCTCAAGAAGCTTACAGTCCAATGGAGACTTTGGGTGAACGTAGAATTATAGAGATCACTAATAAGCCGCTATTCAACGGCTCTTAGGTGTAGCCCACACATGGATTTCCATGTTGGCTTGTGTCCACCTTCCAAACTTCGATGCCTGTGACACGCTAGGTTTAGCTAAGCTTTTGGAAGGCCTACATCTTGGAAATTAGATGAGGGATGCGTAAAAAGTGGTTGAATCTCACTCACAATCAACTCACGGCACTTTAGTCCAGAGCCATTTAATTGCTACTGAAGCCACACTAAAATCCTTATTCATTTCACCAACGCAGCCTTTCATTCACTTCTTCCTTGTGTCAGTGGATCGGCCAATCAGTCGTATTGACTGAGCAATTCCTCCGTGCAGAACACTGCACTATAGGCGTGGGAGAATATAGGAGAGTTAGTAGGCGCGTTGCCTGCCCTCAAGGAGGGACACAGGTGCTAAAATAAATTACAGGTAGGGGGAAGCAACATGGCTTAGTGGGCAGAGCGAGGGTCTGGGATTCAGAAGACTTGGGTTCAAATTCCGGCTCCACCACTTGTCTGCCGTATGACCTCAGAAAAGTCACTTGACTTCTCTGTGCCCCATTTGGAAAATGGATATTATGACTCTGAGCCGCAGGTGGGACACGGCCTGTTTCTAATCTGATTAGCTTGCAATAATAATTATAGTTATAATATTGGTATTTGTTAACCGCTTACTATGTGCAGAGCACTGCTCTAAGTGCCGGGGCAGGATAATCAGGTTGTCTCACGTGAAGCTCACAGTTAATCCCCATTTTACAGATGAGGTAACCGAGGCACAGAGAAGTCAAGTCACTCGCCCACAGTCACACAGCTGAGAAGTGGCAGAGCCGGGATTCGAACCCATGACCTCTGACTCCCAAGCCCCGGCTCTTTCCATGTGTCTACCCCAGCGTTAATACGGTAGCTGGCGCATAGTAAGGGCTTAACCGATATCATTTAAAAAATTAAATATGGATAGAAGTGTGACCGGAAGTGTCTGGGTTGCATATCCCCTGTTTGTAAGCAATTTGGGGGTTTGACTCTCCCTTAGATCGTAAGCTCCTTGAAGGCAAGAATTATGTCTTTTATACGTAGGTTACTCTTCCAAATGCTTAGTTTAGTGCTCATGATACAGTCAGCATCTCTTTTGAGCCCCAAAGCCATTACTGAATACCAATCAAACACATTAATTGAGAGCTTACCAGGTGCAGAGCCCTGTTGGAAGCACTTGGGAGAGTACAGCATAATAATATAGCAGACACGTTCCCTGCCCTCAGCTAGCTTTCCATCTAGGTGGATACCCCTAATGGACTGAAGGATCGAAGGCCACAAATCGACTCTCCCGCCAGGGGCAGCTGGTCGTATCAGTATATTGGACTCCCCTGGACACTTAGCACGGTGCTCTGCCCACCATGCTCAATAAACAGGATCGATTAAGACACATTTCCTGCCCACAATGAGCTTACAGGCTAGAGAGATGCTAAGAGAGATGGCTAAGCACAGGGACTAAGTCAACCAAGGGCAACCCGCAATGTTAAGGCCAAACTTGCACGTCTCCAGGGACGCCCAACTGAACGGTTGATATACTAAAGAGGGTGGGTCCACCTAGTAAATCTAAATCCGGAAATCCACACTGAACATTGAAATGGCATTCGGGGAAGGAGTCTGAGAAGGTAAAACGCCACCCGATTGTGATTAAGATCATCCGTTTGATGGTTTATCTAGAAAACCATTTCAAAACGCCTCGGATCTTTGTATCGGGTCAGTTAATGTCATATCGACGGCGGCTGTTACGAGCTCCAAACGAATCCACTGCCCGTCCCCGGGGTGCCAAAATGGTTGTGGGGGCGGAAGGGGCGAGAGAAAGGAGAGAGAGGGAGAGGTGATAGTGGGTGGGACGGAGATGCAGAACTCTCCTTTTAAGCTCTTATCACATTCCGTGGGGAGGCGACAGCGATCCCAGAACAGCTTTTTTCCTGAAAAAGGTTTCAGGAAGTTGCAGAACTCCTTTGCCTGGTCTCCTGGATTCGTGTAGAATTTCCAGCATTGCACAGAATGAATAGCAGGAGACCGGTGTGGTTTATACAAGAGTTTATGGAGAATAAATTCACCCACCAGCTCCCTTGCTAAGGATACAACCAGGCCTTTACTGCCAAGTTCTGTGTTTAGGTAAGGTAGGAGAAAACCTGCCAGGCTTTGAAGTCGGCAAACCTTGGTTCTATAGGAAGAAGTGGAGAGAGGCTGACAGCTTTTTATGCATAAAAGGCAGCTGTTCCTTTTCAGGTAATATTATTAATAAACCCTAAGGTAATGTTTGCTCTGAAATATGTCTAATTGAAATAATTTACTCTGACCCTCGGAGGATTCCGAAACTGTTTTCATCGTGTTCACACACAGCAAAATAATTACGAGACACCATATGGAAAAGACATCGTGTGGTCGGAATCGTTCTGAAGCTACATCCTCATTTTGAAATTCCCACAGACGAATCCATCCAGACGAGAGGTGGACCGTCCGTGGGTGTGGAGGCGAATCGGCAATATTGGCAGTAGCGGGACGGAGACGGGGCTGGCTACCCAGAATTCCAAGAATGATACTGCTGCTGCTGATCTACTACGTGTCAAACACTGTTCTAAGCACTGGGGCGGATACAACTTAATCAGGTTGGACACCGTCCCTCTCCCGTATGGAGCTCACAGTCTTCATCCCCCTTTTACAGACGAGGGAACTGAGGCACAGAGAAGTGAAGCGACTCACCCGAGGTCACGTTTTAGACAGGTGGGGGATCCGGGATTAGCACCTAGGTCCTTCTGACTCCCAGGCCCGCGCTCTCTCCGCTAGGCCACACTGCTTCTCTCCTCCACCACCCTTCGGCAAGCAGACTCCTTCCGCCGCAGCACAGCTGCGAGGAGCTGACGGCGGAGACCAGTTGAATGGAGTGACCTCTGGAATATATTTATTCTTTGCACGAAATCTACCGCCTCCATTCTTCCTCCCCTCTATAAATCACTTCCCTGGCTGTCTCCCGAGTTAGACTGCAGGCTTTTTGAGGTCAGGGATCATATCGGTTAGACTGGAAGCCCCGTCGAAGAGGGACCGTCTCTATCTGTTACCGATTTGTCCATTCCAAGCGCTTAGTACAGTGCTCTGCACCTAGGAAGCGCTCAGGAAATACTATTGAATGAATGAATGAATCTGCTAGCTCTGCTCTAATCAATTAATCATGGTATTTATTGAGCACTTACAGTGTGGAGGGGACTGTACTCAGTGCTTGGGAGAATGCAACACAGTTGTTCTACTGTACTCTCCCCAGCGCTTAGTACAGTGCTCTGCACACAGTGAGCACTCAATAAATGCAATTTAAGGAATGGACACAGTCCCTGCCCACAAGGAGCTAGCAGTCAATTTGTACTCTCCCAAGTCCGGATGCAGTGATCTGTACGCGGTAGGCATTAGATAAATACTACTGATTAATCGGAGGCATTAGATAAATATTACAGATTAATTGGCTTGATAGAGTGTGAGTTCTTGAGGGGAATAATAATGATAGTAATTACAGCATTTGTGAGGCACTTATTCTGTGCCAGGCACTGCGTTAAACGCCGGGGTGGATACAAGCGAATCGGGTTGTAAAAATCCCTGTTCCACAAGGGGCTCCCGGTCATAATCCCCTTAGGTTAAGTAATTAACCAAATTAATGAGGCTAATTAATCCCCTAAGGGTAGAGATCATATCTACCAGCTCATGGCTCAGTGGAAAGAGCACGGGCTTGGGAGTCAGAGGTCATGAGTTCGAATCCCGGCTCTGCCACCTGTCAGCTGTGTGACCGTGGGTGAGTCACTTCACTTCTCTGTGCCTCAGTTACCTCATCTGTAAAATGGGGATTAACTGTGAGCCTCACGTGGGACCACCTGATGACCCTGTATCCACCCCAGTGCTTAGAACAGTGCTCGGCACATAGTAAGCGCTTAACAAATACCAACATCATCATTATTATTATTATTATCAATTGTACCGCACCCTCCCAAGAGCTTAGTACAGAGCTCTGCACAGAGTAAGCGCTCAATAAACACCATCAAGTGATTGATGACTCTACTGGACTCTCCTGTGTACTGAGTGCGGTACCGCAGAAGGCACTCAAGAAATACTACTAATTAATAATAATGATGTTGGTCTTGGTTGCGTGCTTACTATGTGTCAAGCACTGTTTAAAGCCCCGGGGTAGATGCAAGTTTATCAGGTTGGACCCCATCCCTGTCCCACATGGGGCTCCCAGGCTTAATCCCCATTTTACAGATGAGGTCACTGAGGAACAGAGAAGTGAAGTGACTTCCCCAAGGGCAAACAGCAGACACTGGGCAGGGTCGGGATTAGAACACGGGTCCTCCTCCATCCACTAGGCCACGCTTCTTCCTTAGTTGGTTGAGAGCGAGCTCCGTAGGGCAGGAAATATGCCTCCTCCTGTTTTTCCTTTTTTATTTCTTTTTCCCCAGCACCGCACCTACTAGGCACTCAATAAATAGCACTGCTAGTATCATCTGCAAAACGTACGCAGCTTCTTCTGAACTCCCACAGTTGGCAAGCACACTTCACCGCGGAATGCAAGGATTTGCGGGAATACTTGTTGGCTTTCACAGGGAAAAATCCAAGTGTTTATGGGAACCCTGAAGTAGTGTTGGGTGACTCTCAAAGGGTTCAGGGGTCAATCTGGACAAGAATCTGAAAGCTTTTTGACTCAAGTCTTTTCTGAACTTATCAAAATGGCTAGCACTCTGGCTGGAATCTCCTGAGAGCAAACTTTCTTGTGAAATTTCTGGTATGGTACTTTCCTGCCTGTCGGGGTGAGAAAAATCTTTCCAGGACAGACTTTCTCACCATATTTCAGCTCTCCAGCTCCGTGTCCTTTGCTAAACCCAGGAAGTTCAGCATGACGAGAAAATGAACTTCAAAGTTCAGCGAGTTCCGTTTCTCAGCCGGAGAAACGGTTAGGAAGAGTAGGAATGGACAGGGGTGGAAAGCCTAGATTAGCTCGTTTGGGGCAAATCCATCTACCGTCCATCCTGGCATCCTGATTTCTGTAAAGGTATTTCTTCCTACTTGTGCAGACCTCTCGCCCCCACCCCAAATCTCTCTCCTCTTTTTTATGATATTCGTTAAGCGCTGACTACGTGCCAGGCACGGTTCTCGGAGCTGGAGTAGATACAAGATGATCAGGTAGGCCACGGACCTCGTCCCACACGGAGGCTCACAATCTTAATCCCCATTTCACAGATGAGGCCACTGAGCCACAGAGAAGTGAAGTAACTTGCCCAAGGTCACACAGAAGACAAGCAGCAGAGCCGGAATTAGAATCCAGGTCCCTCTCATTCCCAGGCCCGCGCTCGATCCCCTAGGCCGCGCATTTCTAACAGCTAAAATTGTAACTAAGGGCAAAATGTTTCCAATAACGGCGTCAACGGTCTGGTTCCGTTTTGTGCAAATAGCTAGTTCTCCAATTTATGTGATTCATACGTAGTTCATATGCATATGCATATACATATGTTTACCTATGAAGGCTCTCAAATACGAATCCAGCTCTCTTTCAACGTTCTATCTGTAAATCTCCCCCACTGGACTGTAAGCTCCTGGAAGGCAGGGATCAGGTCTGCTAACTCTTTTTTTCCCCCCTAAATTCTTAGATCTAAGTGCTCTGGCTCACGGATATTGCCGACCGATTGACTGACCGACTGTTACATAAGCCTTTCCGACTTTCCGCATTTGCGGCTGCGACTTCCAATTCGTTACCGCCATTTCGGTCAGGGTGGTTTGCATTTCTGAGAATTCTTTCCCAGTTGTAACCCAGATATTTTCATTTTCCTGTAACATCTCTTTTGAGGCAATCACTGTGATATTAATTATGCTTACAGCATTAAAAAAAAAAAAACACATCAGTGTTAGCCTCCCAATTAGCTAAGAGTTGAAATATTTACTTGGATTCTTATTTTGTCTCCTTGGGTCAATTTAGAAAACACAGTTTTCAGCCAGGATCCTGTCAGTGGGACT
Source organism: Ornithorhynchus anatinus (assembly GCF_004115215.2). NCBI lineage: Eukaryota > Metazoa > Chordata > Mammalia > Monotremata > Ornithorhynchidae > Ornithorhynchus > Ornithorhynchus anatinus. The sequence continues at coordinate 3,645,566 of NC_041736.1, forward strand.
TTTATTTATGCCCTCCGCAAAAAAAAAAAAAATGAAAAAAGAGTATCGAACTGCTGTTAAGTGTCCATTTCTGTGGGTCTGTGAGTCCTTTTTCAAAAACGCACCAAAGGGAGAGTGGAAGGTCATTTGCATATGTTCTTCAGGTTCTGTTTTTCCCTGGGAGAGAGCCTTTTTTTAATTACTAAAATGAAGAGCGCGCTGGAAACGGAACAATGATGCTCCTGCCCTTCTCTCAACTCTATCTCAGGACATTCCAACAACTGCCACGCTGTCTCTCCACCCCCTAGACATATGTGCTATTGGAGAGCATATTTGCAGCTATTGAACCGGGCCAGAACAAAGAGGATGTTACTTCCTCCTGCAATTTACTGGATATCATTATTACAGTTCGGTATCAGAAAGCCTGGAATAGAGATGGAGGGCACACTCCTGTTTTCCACCCAATTCAGGGAAGAAGAGAGAGAGAAAGAGAGAAAAAGAGAGAGAGAAAGCGAGCTGCCAGTTGGATTCTTCGTGATTAAAGATCAGTGAGGGGGTCGCCAACTAAACTGGGCCTTCCAAAATAGCATCCTGGAACACGTAACTTTTTCCCAGGGTATATTGTCCAGGTGGTTTCCAGCGTGTTCTCAAACCGAATGAGCAGGCCTTGCCGTGAGATACGGACCACCTCGCTTTTCATCCGTGACACTACCAGGTCATGACGGCGGCCCCTTCTGCTTCTTCCTTCGGCTGAGCTGAGAAGCAGTGGGATTAACGGGGCCGCCTCTGTCCTGCGAGTGTATTAGATTCTTCTGCTGACCTTTCAAGCGTGAGAATCTTCTCTTTCGTAAGGATCCTTCGGAAGGAAGAGCCCCCCGCCCCTCTGCATTTCATTCATTCGTTCAATCGTATTTATCGAGCGCTTCCTAGAGCGCTCCCTTCACCTCCCCCTCCTCCTTCTGCCCCTGACACCCCCAACCCTTTCTCCTTAATGGAAAGCCAATCTAAGGGTAAGATGGGGAAATTCGGTAAGCAGTGTGAAGCAGAGAAGAGAGCCCTGGGCTGAAACTCTGTCTCCTCCATTTGCCTGCTGGGTAACTTTGAGCAAATCACTTGGGTTCTCGGTGCCTCGGTTTATTCATCTGTATAATGGGCATAAAATATCTGTCCTCTAGACTGTAAGAGCTTGGTGGACAGGGAACGTGTCTGTTATATTGTTGTGCTGTACTCTCCCAAGCGCTTAGTACAGTGGTCTGCCCACAGTAAATGCTCGAAAAATGCGATTGATCGATCGACGTTTCTGGTCTCTTCCGTCCCCATTTAGTCTGTGAGCCCTATATGGGGTGGGTACAGTGTCAGAACTGATCGCTGTGCATTCATGTAATAATAAAATAATCATGGTATTTGTTAAGCGCTTACTATGTGCCAGGCACCGGGCTTGGTGTCGAATAATCCTTAATGAACACCACCGTTATTATTGTAATGGTTATAAATAATACTAAATAGTTGTTAATAATGATATCAATAATAAATACAGGCTTCCATAAGCACAAACCGCAGACTAAGTGCAATGATGACCCTACTCTAGAAGTTAAACTCAAAAACGTTAGCCGATCAGAAATGGACCAAAGGCACATTTTTTAGGGTTAGAGTGAACTGCCAATATCTTTCATGTGTTCATTCATTCGTTCAATCGCATTTATTGAGCACTTAATGCGTGCAGAGCACTGTACTAATTGCTTGGAAAGTACAATTCGGATCTGCAGTCTTCTAATGTAAATGGCGCCTTCCTCCTTTTAGTCCTCACTACTTGGGGATGGAGGTACATTTTTTTCCATAGATTGCAGGCTCCAAAGCATCCCCTCGGTTTATTTGAATTTGGGGTGAGCGTATGGATGGGAACAATTTTGTTTTCCTCTGCTCCACCCAACACTCTTCACTTCCCGATACTTCCGTGGTCAATGACAGCCTGAACATGTTGACTCAGGTTTCCCAAAGCTCCTTCGCATTCACCCAATTTTGTCCTCAGGGTATTCCTGTGGAGAAGGGAGAGGCAGATAGAGTTCTTCCGGTCCTTCAGACACCCGAGCCCAGAGAGGCTACACAATGTTCCCTGAGTCACACAGGAAGCAGTGGCAGAACTGGGATTGGAAACCGGATTCTTCCAACTTCCAGACCCCATTTCGCTCCCTTAGACCAAACCGCCTAGCTCCACTCTCATCTCTGCCATTGTGCCTGGTGCCGAGATCGTTCTCTTACGTGGAGTTGTTTCGGAAGGAGAATTTGAAGTGAAGCCTTTGCATGTTTCCTGAAAGACCACAGCATCTCAGGGGAAGGAATAGAAATTCCTTTCTCTGTTAGCTAGCTCTCACATTAGTTTAAAAAAAAAAATCTCGCACTGGAAAATACTAATGATAATGATGGTATTTATTAAGCACTTTCTATGCACCAAGCACTGGGGAAGACAAAAGGCAGGCACGGTCCCTGGACCTCACAGGACTCAGCGAAGTGGGAAGGAGGTGACGTATTTTAAGTCCTTTTACAGATGAGGTACCTGGGATCCACAGCAGTTAAGGGATTTGCTCAAGGTCACACAATGGGCCAGTGGCCCAACGGGGAATAGAATCCAAGGCTCACAATTCGCAGTCCCGTGCTCCTTTAGATTGGCCACGCTGACTCTTCTAAGGTAGGCTGCAAACTCTTCGGCTGGGAGATGTAATGCCATAACGTGGCACGTTAAGACTTTCAAGGCCAAGAAAATAGCTGCTCAAATTCATCGATCTCTGTCAAAATAAGTTTTCAGCAATGACCTCATCTGTGTTCATGAGAGTCTTGTATGTATGAGACCTTGATTCTCGATGCAAAGTCCAGGAAATCCTGCAGTTAGCACCTCCCTCCCTGTCCCGCCCACCCAATGGAAACCTTATCCTCTTTCTTGGTGGTCTTTCACCTCCCTTAAGCCCCGAGCAACGTATAAAAATAACACTCTCACCACCGCCCCGACGGTGAACTATATCATGAGATTCCCACGGGGAGAGTTCCGTGGAAATCAGTGGTTTCCAATGCACCGACTATGAGAAACGGCACGGCCCGGTGGAAAGAGCATGGTCCTGGGAGTCAGAGGGCCTGGATTCAAATCCCGACTCTGCCCTGGCCTGCTCTGGGGCTTTGGACAAGTCACTTCACTTCTCTCGATTTTCACGTCTCTCGCTTCTCTCATCTGTAAAATGGAGATTCCATATTTATTCTCCCTCCCTCTTCGTCCGTGATCCCCGTGTGGGACAGGGACTGCATCCTACCTGATTATCTTGCATCCTCCCCAGTGTTGAGTGCACTGCTTGGCACATAATAAACACTTAATAAATACGGCCATCAACATCATCATACCAAAGCAGTGTCGCCTAGTGGATAGGTCATGGGCCCGGGAGTCAGAAGTACCTGGATCGTAATCCCAGCTCTGCCACTTGCTTGCAGCGTGACCTTGGACGAGTTACTTTATCTCTCCGCACCACAGTTCCCTCATCTGTAAAATGGGGATTAAGACTGTGAGTCGCCTGTGGGGCAGGGACTGTATCCAACCCAATGTGCTTCTATCTACCCCAGCGTTTAGTATAGTGCCTGGCACCTAGTAAGCGCTTAACAGATACCTCAGTTATTACAATATTGGCAACTCACGAGGACTTTCGGAGGCATGAAGTCCAGATCAGTCAATCGGTGATATTTATTGATCGCTTACCGTGTACAGAGCACCGTACTAAGCGCTTGGGAGACTGCGCTCCATCAGAGCGGATGGACACGTTACCATCTCTTCTTGGTCCTTTGTGCAGTCTCCCGAAACTTAGGGGAGAACGGTCAGTCAGTCAATCGCATTCATAGACCGCTTACAATGTGCAGAACAATGTACTAAGCACTTGGGAGAATACGTCACCACCAAAAACTGACACATCCCCTGCCCATAACGAGCTTACAGTCTAGAGGGGCAGAGGGAAATGAATAGAAATGAAGATATGACGGATCTGGACATAAGTGCTCTGCGGCTGGGAGAGGGGGTGAATAGAGGGAGGAAGTCAGGGCGGCGCAGAGGGGAGTGGGAGAAGCGGAGAGAAGGGCTTAGTCAAGGAAGGCCTCCTGGAAGAACGGCAGAGGTGACAGACACTTCAACCTCTCGTTCGGGGTGGAACAGCCCCGTTCCTCCCATTCCCGAGAGCCGACGAACAGTCTGATGGAGGCATCAGACGCGTTGGACCCTGGGTGCTTTCTCTCGTCTTCCTTCCCCTCCTCTGGCTTTGCCCCGAGGTTCTGACAAAAGCAGTGTTTTTCTAGGTCTGTTGAGATGGCAGGGCTTCAACTTGTGTTACAGCCTACTGGAACCAGATGCTTTCAATAATTAGGCCACGGTTCCAGCCAGCCGTCTTCGGTTCTTTCCCCCCCCCCATTTTATTAAATATAATTGCCGCCACCTCTCTGCCTTTCACTTTACTGAAGCACATACACGTGCGTGTTTGTGTGTGTGTGCGTTTTTGCGTCATCCAATAGGTTTCTATATAACACATTCTCCCTTTGAAGGACACCAGGGAGTTCATTTTACTTTGAGGATCAATTTTATTGTCCTTATTATTATTATTATTATGTTGCTTGTTAAGAGCTTACTGTGTGCCAAGCACTGTTCCGTGCCCTGGGGTAGCTACACGGTGATCAGGTCGGACACCATCCGTGGTCCACGTGGGGCTCACACTCTTAATCCCCATTTTACAGATGAGGTAAATGAGATCCAGAGAAGTGACGTGAGTCGCCCAAGGTCACACAGCAGACAGGTGGTGGAGCCGGCATTAGAATCCAGGTCCGTCTGACTCCCGGGCCCGGGTTCCATCCACTAAGCCACGCCGCTTCCCTGAGAAGTTTTAGGATAAGGTCCGGGGGTGTTGTCGAAGAGTGGCTGTCGAAGAGTGGCTTCTGGTGTCACTGGGATCCTGTCGGAGCTGGAAAGACTGTATCTGGAAATCCCTGAGTCTCCTTTTAGAAAAGGACTGTAGTACCCTTGAGCAGGGAAGAGGTGCCAGGCTTGTTGGGGGCGGTGAGATTTGGGTGGAGAAGAGCGGCTGAAATTAAGATTTTCTCCCTCCCTGGAGAATCAGGGTGTCAGTGGAGCAGCTTTCAGGCTAGTAGCTGTAAACACCTCCTATGTAAGCTCGGTACTGTACTGCTTTTACTAATAAATAGTAATTATAGTATTAGTTAAGCACTTACTATGCATCAGGCATTGTGCTAGGGACTGGGGTGGATGCACGTATATCAGGTTGGACACAGCCTATGTCCCACGTGGAGCTCGCAGACTCAATCTCCGTTTTACAGGTGAGGCAACTGAGGCACAGTGAAGTAAAGTGATTTGCCCGAGGTGGCAATAGGAGTGCAAGTTTACAGTTTTGAAAACTGAGGCCCAGGGAGGTTAAGTGACCGGTGCAAGTAATTCAAACAACTCAGAGAGCAATTCACAGAGCTGGTATTAAAACCCAGGTCCTTCTGACCCCAGGCCCAGGCTCTCTCCACTTAGACCACGCTGCTTCCCACTGATTGCCTGGCCTTCAGTATGATGGAGCTTGAGCTATTGAAAAATCTGCAACCCTGGATAATTTATTTGTGAGGGGTGGCATTCTTTTTAGCCCTGCCCCGTTGCAGCCTCGATCCCGCCGCTGATTTCTACGGCCCTAGTAAACCACTGATATCTGCTGAGGTCATTCTTCATTTGATCATATTTACGGATCACTTACTGCGTACAAAACACTGTACTAAGCGCTTGGGGGTGTACAGGGCAACAATAAACGGACACATTCCCAGCCAGGGCTCAGATCCAGGAACTATGTATACAGTCTCAGCCAACTGATTCAGAGTAACGACTCCACCGACGGGAAACGTAATTAAGCGATCCCGTAACTGTAAGCTTCTCGAGGTCAGGAATGTAACTGTTGTACCCTCCCAACTCTTTACTATGGTGCTCTGCTCAAAACAAGTGCTCAACATCCCTCGATCGAACACTGGGTCCTTATGAAACATTTCGGCATTCTGATGTTAGTTCATCTCAGCTGGGTTGAACTACTTAAATCCTGCTTTTGTCTGGAGGTGTTTGTGTGTGAGTGTTTATGATCTGCACAGAGCTTTTGTATACATGTTTACTCAGTTGTACATTCAAATATTTTTCTTGACTACCGCATTTGTAAATGTTTTTGTGTCTGTCTTCCCTGTTAGAATGGAAGTCCCTCGTGGGCAGGGAAAAGGTAAATGTTTTTGGTTTTTTTGGTATTTCCCTAACATTTAATAGAGGGTACTGATTGCCCTAAGTGGGCAGGAATCCTGTCTACCTATTCGGCTGAACTCTCCCCTGTGCTTAGTACAGAGTTCTACCTAGAATAAACTCCCCTTCCCCTGCCCCCGAAAATAGGGTTGATTGATCGGAGTGGGCATCCAATAAATTCTACTACTACTCCATAAAGAATGATCATAATAATAATAATTGTGGTGTTCGTTAAACAATTACCATGTGCCAGGCACTGTATTAAGCACTGGGGTGGATACAAGCAAATTGGGTTGGACACACTCCTTGACTCACATGGGTCTCACAGTCTTAATCCCCATTTTACAGATGAGGTCATCAAGTCACAGAGCAGTGAAGCCACTTGCCCGAGGTCACGTGGCAGACAAGCGGTGGAGCCGGGATTAGAACCCGGGCCCTTCTGACTTCCAGGCCCACGTTCTATCCACCACACCTCGCTGGAACGTATGGAAAATCGGTTTCCACAATGGGGGAACTCCTGCTCGGATCCTTACCCCCTCCATCCCTCAACCGATCGATCAATCTAGTTTGACTGCTTACTCGTGCTTTGTTTGGGGTTTTTTTGAAGTACTTCTTTTCTAGTCCCAACGGGCGAGGGAAAAAGTCGGCGTTGAGCACGTTTTCGTTTCACATGTGAGGCATTCACGGGTGGCTCCATTTTCTACGCCCCTAGCTTCAAAGACTTTGGGTGGGTCGACGTGTCTTCCAAAATGGCTGTCCTCCGTTCGTTGCTTCAGTAGCAGTGCCATTCATGGCCCAAAAGTAACACCCCTACACCCCCTCCCGCCAACAGATGAAATATTTCAGAGGAGACATCTGCTGCTGCCATTGAGTTTTTATGTCATAGTCCCCACACATGGAGACACACACAAGAGAGCATGCCAGCTGAAGAAAATTAAAAGTGTGTGTGTGTGTTTTTAAAAACAACTTATGGTTGGGAATTAAGAAATGACTTTTAAATAAGAAGGATTTCTTTTCTTTTTTCTTTTTTTTTTCCTTTTTGAAGACCCCCACACTTGAAAAATCTTTTAGGTCATGTGTTTGCTTTCTGAAACATTTGGCAAGTAATAAGAGCCATGGGAGTTTAACCATCTGGAATCAACAGATTCCTCCTTGTTTCACCGTACCTGAATTTCTCCCATCGCCCATGGTCGCAAACGGTTTCGTTTTCCTCCTCGATCAATTTGGGAGGTTGCCGTTGGATGAAGGTGGCACTGAGGAACTGTTCCCTCTTGTACCTGACTCTTTGCCGAGGTCTGGGATGAGGAATCGGAAGTGATGGACTGCCAATTCGATATTCGTTAGGGGGGAAGCTGCTTGCCACGTTCTAAGAAAGAACGACCCTGTGCTACAATAGGCATCTTTGAAGGAAGCCGGCCCAGTGGAGGAGCTTGTGGGAATCCCCACTCGATGCTTTCCGTGGAAAACTTGTGCTCGGGGTGTCACCGCTTGGATTCTAACAAGCTAAAGGTCGTGTTGGTCTAACCTCTCTGTCCCTTTCCAGTACTGAATCATAGAGATTAAAAGCTGGGACGATGATCTGGCCATCCGATCCCGTTCTTGGTCCGACCAAAAACGTTCCCTTTGCGGCACTCTCTAGATTTTTTATTTTTTTCCCCCTCGATTTCCAGATGGAGATTGCTCCTCAGTGACTAAAATCCCCCACAGAAAAGTCCCTCTGACTTTCTCTGTGGGATGGCATGACACCACCAGGCTGAAAATCTCCGGAGGACAAGGTCTCTCGTGAGGTTTTTCATTCTGCCTGATAGAATTCTGGCAGAAATACTGTGGGAATTAGATTTTCGGCCAAGGGGCCGAGGAGTAGTTCCTTAAATATTTCATGACCTCACATAAAATCGCTTCACTTTCTGTCAGGAAATCAGAGGGAGGAGGGAATGCCCAACACCCCTAACCTAGCCGAGGTTGGGCACATTGGCTCTCCTTCATACAGACTGAGAATTCCATTTTCATCAAAACATCCCTGGGATTGTTTTCTGGCGATTCGGGGAGACTGTGAGGCACTGTGGGGAAACGATTGCAGATGGTGACGGTTGACACAGAAATCATTATATTTCCTCAAGAAGGGTTGTGGGGTGGGGACCGGGGGGAGAAGACTTGGTCGCGAAGTAATTTGGGAGGGAATTTTTTGTTGTGTCCTGTTCCTGTTCCTCCTCTCATGACTGACTGCCGACGTTAGGTTGAGGATTCAGCCATTCTGTCTCCCCGCTTCTACTGTTTGCCAGACCTCTACCGCCTCGCTTCCTGCTGAGGAAGAGGGTGGATGCTGTGTGGGCTGGGCCGGAAGGTCTCCATCTTGGAACTAATAAGGAAAACAATTATTAAAGTATGATCATGAACGTGTAGAAGTTCTTCTATGATATGGCTCTGTTTAACACCTTCTGTGCCAAAATGTGCTGCGGGTAGGGTCAGAGGTCAGTTTTCAGCAATGCTCTGTGTGTGTGTGTGTGTGTGTGTAAGGGGGAGACGAGGAAGATTATCCAAGGGGTTCCCAGCATTCTTGAGTGTTTTCAGTAGCCACTTGAAGTACAGTCAGTCATATTTATTGAGCGCTTCCTGTGTGCAGAGCACTCTACTGAGCACCTGGGCGAGTAAAATATAACCATAAACGGACCTGCCCACAATGAGCTTACGGTCTGATTAACAGAAAGTTACTTTTCCCCGTTTAGGGCTCAACAACCTTCAGATGGTAAACCAGGATTCACTTCCCACCACTCCGCCCTGTTGGTTTACATTTGCACTGTGGGAAGATTCACCGTGTTGGACTAGAGGATCAAAATCATTGAGTCAGAAAGTCATGGGTTCTAATTCCGGCTCTGCCGCTCATCTGCTGTGTGACCCTGGGCAAGCCACTTCTCTTCTCTGCGCCTCAGTTACCGCGTCTATAAAATGGGGGGTGATACTGTGAGCCTCACGTGGGAAAGCAACCGTGTCCAACTTGATCAGCTTGTATCCTCCCCAGAGTTTAGTATAGTGCCTGGCACGTGGTAAGAGCTTATCGAATACCGCCTGTAATTGAAAGTCTCTCCACGTGCCATGGGCTACGAATGCACCATTTAGCAAGATTTGAGGAATGCTCTTTCTCCCACTGATTTCACCTTTCAGAATGTAAAACTTTTAAGGGCAAAGAACATGCGTCTTGTGTATGTCAAACTCTCCCTGTCATTTAATACAGTGTCCCACACTCAGTAGGACTGAAGAAATACCGCTGATTGTTTGACTGCTACATACTTATTTAATCATTAATATTTATGAAGTGCTTTCTGTATGGAAAGCACGAGGGTAGACATTGATATCTGTTCTGCCTGCTGTGTGACCTTAGTCAAGTCACTTAACTTCCCTGTGCCTCTGTTTTCTCACCTGTGAAATGGAAATTCAGTATGTGTGATGTGCCCAGAGTCACAGAGCAGGTAAGTGGTGGAGCTGGGTTTAGAACCCAGGACCTCTGAATCCCAAGCTGAGCTCTTTCCACTAGGCCACACTCTTCACGTTCAAAAATGGTATTTACTGAGCGCTTCTTATGTGCAGAGTCCTGTACTTAGACCTCAGTATGTAGTTACCCAAGACTCAGCACCAACCTTTCGATGGGGGAGAAAACCATAAACCTCATGGCGTCCTGGGGGAATTAAATCACTGAACACAGAAGGGTCAGCTCCTTCTATCTAGTTTTCTTCTCCTGGAGTTACTTCAGATGGGGCTATCGTTTTTGGTCTATATTAAAACTCTCCAAAAATAATTATAATTTTGGTGTTTGTTAAGCGCTTGCCATAAGCCTATAATATAGCAAGTGGTGGGATAGATATGAAATAATCGGATCGTTCACCGCCTTGCCCTACACGGGGCTCACAGTCTAAACGGGAGGGAGAACGGCTCTTGAATGTCCATTTTGCAGATGAGGGAATGGAAGCACAGAGCGGTTAAGTGTCTTGCCAAAGGGCATGCAGCAGGCAAGTGGCGGAGTCAGGATTAGAACCCAGGTCCTCTACCTCCCAGGCCTGTGCTCTTCCCACTAGACCTCTCACTGTCACCTCACTCTCCGTGGTCTGCTTAATACCACTGGTCCTTTACACGTAAATTCGGGGTGATTTAAGTCTCCACCACTAATCCGGAGAGCTGGAAAACTGGATTCCATTCCATTCTCAAAATGTCAAAGTGGAGTGGGAAATTCTTGGGGGGGAAGACGACTTCATTCTACCAGGAAATAATCAAAATCTTTGCTATCTGCAACTTTGGGGGACCTATTTCCAAATCGGTTCATAAAGAGGTCATTTCAAGAGGGCAGACGATCACACGGCGACAGTAGGTCGTCTTGTAGAGGCCGATTTCTGCGTGGTTTGTGTGGTTGTTTGCGGCCGTGACCGACTTGTCATTTTTAATTAGCTTCATACTCTTCCTAAAGGCTAATTAATTTACTTTTTTATCAAGATTACTTGATTGCTAATGGCAAGGACACCGTGGTTATGTATCTTTTCAGAATTCCCAAACCTATACAATTGCCTGATTTTTCAATTCCTTCTGGATTCGGGTTTGCAATAAAGCTGAGCATTTAAAAGGGATGCTTCTGAAAAATGCATATTCACTAGAAATATTAGTAAAGTAAAGCACCTCGGTTTTGGCAGGAGAACCACAGCGAACATATTTTAGCAAAAATGTAAACAAACATTTGTGGGTTTTACTAGCTTTTTCTTTTCTTATTTTTTGTTTTGTGTGATGTTTGTTTTATTTTTTTTAAAGGAGACCCTACCTGTGTTCTCCTTATTCCGTCAGAGATTTTTAAGGTTTCGAGGTGAGAGCCTAGCTTTTCCAGATACTTACTCTCAAATCTTGCATATGAAACCCTCGTGTAACTTATCACGTCAGGCTTTTCTTCAATCAATCAGTCCGTCAGGGGTATTAATTGAGAGCATACTCTGTGCAGAGTACTGTTCTACAGTCTCCTACTATTACTGTACTACAGTTGATAGATGCAATCCATGACCAAATCAGAAAACCTATAAAAATCTTAAATAATTCACAATAGGGGTAAGTCACCACATGATAATTGCTTTGATAAAACAAATCTTACAAAGTCAAGAGGAAAAAAATGACCAGCAACATAAAAGTAAAGCAAACATGCAAAATTAAAAACTATGGCAACATCATTAGGTTTGCCTTACACAGTTAATTACAGTACTCTTTGCAGAGCACTGTACTTACTACTTGGGAGAGTACAATATAACAGGCGGTAGAGTCACTCCCTCAATCAATCAATCAATCAAGTTTATTAAGTTCTTACCGTGTGCAGAGCACTCTACTAAGGTCTTGAGAGAGCACAATATCACGGAGTCAGTAGACACATTCTCTGGAGACTGAGGCGGTCTAGAGGTGGAAGCAGACATTTATATAAATAAATAACTTACAGATAAGTAGTCGAAGGGTGAATCTTTTTTCTTATGGCATTTGTTAAGTGCTCACTATGAGCCCAGCACAGTTCCAAGAGCCAGGGTAGGTACAAGTGAATCAGGTTGGAGGCAGTCCCTGTCCCACATGAAGCACAAAGCCTAAATCCCCGTTTTACAGATGCGGTAACTGAGCGACAGAGAAGTTTAGTGACTTGCCCAAAGTCACTCAGCAGGCAGTTGGCGAAGTCAGGATTAGAACTCAGGTCCCCCTGACAAGCCCATGCTCTTTCCACTAGATTGCCTCGCTTCTCTTTGACTTAAGGGCCTATAGGGAGTAGCCAAATAAGCCCTCATAACGTAGAAAATCTTTTCTCCTCAACATCCTGTGGATAACTTTCATCTAGGAGAGTGGAGGTTCCTATAAACTTTTTTTTTTTGGTTCCCATTGCTCCTACTCATATAGGGCCATGGGAAAAGTCCTATCAGACCTTTTGACATTTAAAGTAAATATAGAATTATACATGCAAAATCTTCACTTCTTCCTCCTCTGCAACATATAAATACAAACCAGATGTGTGGTAAACCAGAATCCTCTCAGGAGGTTGTCCTGAAAAAGTAAAGACACATTGATTTAGAATCCACATCTGCAGCTCCTGGTGATTTGACTTCTGCTGCTGTTGCTTCGTTGATTGTCGCTGCTTCTGAGAAACAGTGGGTCCTGGAAAAGAGAGCGTGAGTCTGGAAGTCAGAGGATCTGGGTTCTATTCCCTCCTTCATCACATTTCTGATCTGTGACCTTCAGCAAGTCACTTAACTTCTCTGAGCCTCAGTTTCCTCACCTCTGGGCTCAGACGGCCTCCCGCTTCGTATCTGACAGACGATGGCCCACTCCGCCTTCAGAGCCTTATCGACGGCACCTCTCCTCCGTGGGACCTTCCCTGATTAATCCCTAATTTCCTCTTCTCCCATTCCTATCTGCTTCAGACTCACATTTGGATTTGCACACTTTCTTCGCCCCGCCCGCAGACTTACGTACGTGTCCGTAATTTATTTTATTTGTGATAATGTCCGTCTCCCCTTATAGAACGTCAGGGATGTGTCTACCAACTCTGTTCTAATCTACTCTCCCAAGCACTTAGCACGATGTGATGCACACGGTAAGCACTCAACAAATATGATTGGTTGAATGATTGGTTGTAAAGTGAGGATTCAATACCTGGTCTCTCCCCTGCTAAGATTAAGAGGCCCATGACAGACAGGGCTGTATCTGATTGATCATCTTGTATCTACCAAAGCATTTAATACACTATTAGTATATTTAGTACCGCATTTAGCGCAGCACATAGTAACAGCTTAACAAACACCACGCTTAGAATCATTCTGTTGCTGCTGTTGTTCGACTTCTCCTGCTGATGGTCGTTCCCATGCTCCTAGATCCTTTCTAACAGCTCCCAGAAGAGAGATCTCAGTCAGAAACAACCTAAAGAAATAACTTTCATTGGACAGAAGGAAAAAAACCCAAACCCTGAAGGTCCTAAAAGTTTGTGAATTGTAAGTTCCAAAAAGCAAAAAAAAAAGACCCCCCCGCAGGTCCTAGAAGATTGTGAATTGTAAGCTCCTTGAGGTTATCATTAAAAATGTTACCAGTAGATGCATATTCACAATAATAATAATGTGGTATTTTTAAAGTTGCTTACGCTGTGCCGGACATTGTACTAAGCACTGGGGTAAATACAAGATAATCGGGTTGGACACGGCCCATGTCTCCCATGGGATTCGCAGTCTTAATTACTGTAGCGTTTGGTGAGCGCTTACTATGTATCAAACACTGTAGTCAGTGCTGGGATAGAGAGACAATAAGGTCCCACATGGGGCTCACGGTCTAACTAGGATTTAAACTGATATCGAATAACCATTTCGCAGATGAGGGAACTGAGGTAAAGAAAAGTTAAGTGACCCACTCGAGGTCACGCTGCAGACAAGAGGCAGAGGCGCAATTAGAACCCACGTCCTTTTACTCCCAGTTCTTTACATCGTTTCTTGCTGAGGCTAAGGACCTGTTCACCAAAATCTCCCCGGTGACTGAATGGTGTTTTCTCATGGTGAAGAATCTATTGCAAACAATCGTTCGGTCATTCATTCGAGTGTATCTATTGAGCACTTACTGAGTGCAGAACACTGTACTAAGAGCCTAGAAAGTACAATTCGGCAATAAAGCACAGGCCAGGATAGAATTCAGAGAGCCAGCGAAGGGGAGTGTTGCCCGAAATGACCACAGCAAACATCAAGCCCCCCTCTCTGTTTCTATAGAAAATCAACAGAAAGCCAATAGCTACCCTTAATTAAGAATATACTAATATAAACACCGAACCCTTAAGACGGAGGAGAAGAAAAATGCCATCATTAGAGACCGTAAAATGAATTCAGGAGTAATGGACGCATTAGAATCCGAGATGTTTATGAAAGCAATTCAAAGCCAGGTCAAAACCCAAGGGTTTTGCAATAAGCCCACGGCTAGGATCTATGTATCTAATGACTCTGCGGTCAGGACGACTCAGTTCAGGCAGTTCGTGACCAACCAGATATCTAAAAAATGTGACAACGTTATTCAGTAAAATGTTTATTTAGTGGATGGTAAGTGTACTCGTCGTGCTTCTATCTTCACGTGTATGCCAATCGAAACTCAGGTCACGCCACGCGAGCTTTGCGTGCCCTTTCGATGCTTCCAACGCACCGTCTTGTTTTATTGTTTTATTATAAATAAAAACAATTTATTTATTGTTTTACCTTTTCAAAGGCACGCCACAGAGACCATCTCTAGGCATGATTTGTATGATAGCTTAGTGCAGGCCCTGACAGATGCACAATTACTCTCCCCTGCTTCAAAGCCTGATTAAGTACATCTCCTCCAAGAGGCCTTCCCTGCCTAAGTCCTCTTTTCCTTTTCTTCCACTCCCTTCTGAGTCGCCCTGACTTGCTTCCTTTATTCATCCCCTCCAATCGTAATAATAATGATGGTGTTTGTTAAGCGCTTACTATATGCCAGGCACTGTTGGAAGATACAAGGTAATCAGGTTGCCCCACGTGGGGCTCGCGGTCTTAATCCCCATTTTACAGATGAGGTCACTGAGGCACAGAGACGTTAAGCGACTCGCCCACGGTCACACAGCTGACAAGTGGCAGAGCCGGGATTAGAACCCACGACTCCTGACTCCCAAGCCCGGGCTCCTTCCACTAAGATTGAATTTGAGAAGCAGCATGCCTTACTGGAAAGAGCACTGGACTGGGAGTCAGGAGCCCTGGGTTCTAGTCCTGGCTCTGCCACATGCCCGATGTGTGACCTTGGGCAAGTCACTTCTCTGGGCCTCAGTTTTCTCCTCTGTAAAATGAAGATTAAATACGCATCCTCTCTCTCCCTTGGACTGTGAGTCCCATGTGGGATGAAGACTGTATAAGATATGGACTTACCGTAACTTCACCAGCACTTAGCCCAGTGCTTAGCACATAGTGTTTAACAGTAAGCATTATTAGTAGTAGTACTATCATCTTTATTATCATTATCACTGTTTAATTTGTAATGAGGCACTCTTCGTCCTGCAAGACTAACTAAAATCCACATCCCAGGATCCAAAGTCCTATAAATGAATAAACCATATTTATTGAGCACTTACTGTGTCCAAAGCACTGTACTAAGCACTTATTCAGTTCTTCGTTCCATTATATACTTTGCTTAGCCTGAAATGACTTGCATATCGGTCTCCTTCATTACAGTTGAAGCTCCATGTAGGCATGAAATGTGTCCCTTGTTTTTTTGCATTTCCCAAGCATTTACCGGTGGCTGCTCAATAAATGTTATTCCGATTTCTATTATTACTATTCCTACTTCGACTTTTACTTCTACCATTAAATGCTTATTGTTTCCTAATCGCTGGAATAAAGGCAAAGTGATCTGATCAAATCACAGAGAGCTACCAGTCTAACAGGGTGGGCATCGAGATAGAGAAGCTGCGTGGCTCAGAGGAAAGAGCCCGGGCTTGGGAGTCAGAGGTCATGGGTTCGAATCCCGGCTCTGCCACTTGTCAGCTGTGTGCCTTTGGGCAAGTCATTTAACTTCTCTGTGCCTCGGTTACCTCATCTGTGAAATGGGGATTAACTGTGAGCCTCACGTGGGACAACCTGATGACCCTGTATCTATCCCAGCGCTCAGAACGGTGCTCTGCACATAGTAAGCACTTAACAAATACCAACATTATCATTATTATTATTATTATTACAGATGAGGAGCCTGAGGCTCAGAGGGGTTAGGTGTCTTGCCCAAGGTCGCTGAGCAGGGCGGTGGCCGAGCTGAGATTAGAACCCGGCTTCCTTGACTCCCCTAAGTCTATCCACCCGGCATTGCGGTAAGGGAAATTTAGAAGTATTGGAAGTGTTAAATCATTCCACAAATATTAGACTTGACCTATGGACTAAAGCGTAACATTCCCATGCAAGAACCAAAAAATGTGGGCCAGGAGAATTATTTTAAAAAAATCAAAGGCAACCGAAGAGACCAGATGACCCAAAAAGAGATCCTGCCTCCTGCCAAAACAGTCCCTCCATCTCCACGGGGTCAAGATTCCAAGGTTCTTTCCAAGACTTTGCGCCGACTTGGGGCTGGTCAAGCAGAAATATGATGATTCGAATGCCACTAAGAGCTCTATCTTCCGTGACTCTTTTGCCATCTCTCCATCGGATCCCTCTCAGATCTCGTCGGAATAAATCATTCCCTTCTCCTTCCCAGTGAGGTATGCCCGGGCCGAGCCAGGAATTAGAAGGCATGTGAAGCGTTCTATTAATTGCATGAATGTTGATCGTTAGAATCGTGTGTTAATTGGTAATATCTGTGTGCTGTAGGCTTCCTCGATGTGTGTGAGATTATATTAACTGGCCTCGAGGCTCAGATATCAGACATTAAGCATTTGGAGAAGATTTTTTTCCACTCGGTTTAATTGTCCGGTATAGATTATCAATAGAGGAAGAAATGAACTCTTTGGCGGTGCATTTTCCGATCGTCATTTTCTTCTTTCTCGGATTTTCCCCGAGAACGTTCCCTAAAGCTGCCGCTTCCATAGTCGGCAGTTTTGAGGGACCGCGTCGAAGGTAGATAATCATCGGGATCGGAGCCTTTAGGGCGGGCTGGAAACCAATCTCTAACCAGCTCTCCGGAGTCGACCCCTCCCATTTTTATGGATTTTCCACCCTTGCCCCAAAGACACACACCTCCATTGCCATAACTAGCAGGTTTTCGCAGAAAAATGACCGGTTCCGGGCAGAAGAATACGTACATCTCACAGACCGAAGGAAGCAGCCTACTATTACTTCTCGCGAGCCGCACATGAAGAGCAGAAATATGTGAGAACTCTGTGCAGTCTATAATTTAATAACCACACGACAATCTGTCTCGCCTAGGAATTGAACTGTAGAAATACAGCGGCACTACAACTCTCTGGGAGGGTGGCAAAGCTCCGCTTGGTATGCCTCACCGGAAAACAATCATTTCCTTGTTCATCTCCTGCGTGTAGAACAAGAATCACCGAATCGTTTCCATGGAAGTTTTATTTTCGTCTCCGGTGGGGAGGCTCTACCGTTGGGTTTTCCCAGTTGGAGTGCCTCTCATTCTCTAAGTGACACTCTACGGCCTCAAAGTCAGACGCCACTGACAGCTCACAAGACACGAGGAATGGGAAAAGCACGTCTTCCAAGAACTGAAGAGCTTTTCCTCGTTGGTCGTCCCACAGGGCGGACTGAAAGAGAATACTCACTTAGTCTCCCGGAAGACAAAATGGGGACCACAGCGTTCCCTCACAGCAGTAGTCACGAAGTCCTTCGGCATCCTTGTCTAAAGCACTTTTACTCTTTAGGCCTCTTAACTTTGGCCTAGGAAGGCGGCGCGAGAAATTAAATACGAAATGTACGGAAAACACCTGGCTTTATATTAGTCCCCGAAGAAATAACGGCAGCCGCAGCATAGTGCGATGGTGGTTATTATTTTACGTTTTATTAGGGATGGACGATATTGAGGGGCCGGGCTGGGTACGGCCCCCGGAGAGGGAATGTTCAAGCCCCGTCAAGAGCCGTTCGTGCAAGTCAGAGAATCACGGTGCCGGAGGTCACAGGATGTGCTAAATCTCACGTGACTTAGTTTACTGTTTTTGTAACGTGCTATCCCGGAGTCCATTTCTAAGCCGCGGGATAACCTGGTCAGATATCCGATCTCCTGACGGTTTGAAGTTCCTCCTCCCCAGGGTGGAGAAAATGAGATCCTACAAACCCTGGCTATATCAAGGTCTGGCTATAGCAGACCACTTGGAGACAGGTTGTAGCATTCACCGAATCTCTTCGCTCGGTCCCGGGGGAGTAATAACGCCAGCATTCAATAATTTATTAATAACGTTATATACTTCCTCCCCTGGGTTCAGTGCACTGCTTGGGAAGTAGAAAACAGAGATACATTCCCTGGCCACTAGAAGATTACACTCTAATGGGGAAATCTGACGTAAAAGTACGGGTGTCCTGGCTACATATTCAAGCCTGCGAAGAATTTTAGTAATAATAACTCTTACTAAGTACCAAACACAGTACTAAAGCACCGGGGTAGGTACAAGATAGCAGTCCGGACACGGTCCTTGCCCCACGTCGGGTCATACTTTAAATAATGATAATCTTAATAATAACCGTGGTATGTGACAGACACCGCATTAAGCCTAAACCCTGGGGCGGACACAAGCAAATCGGGTTGGATACAGTCCCCGTTCCACATGGGGCTCACAGTCTTAATCCCCATTTTACAGATGAGGAAACTGAGACACGGAGAAGTAAAGTGACTTGCCCAAGGTGACACACGGTAGGTAAGTGGCAGAGCCGGTATTAGAACCCGGTCCCTCTGACTCCCGGGCCCGTTCTCTTTCGTCGAGCCAAATTCCTTCCCAGTCTAGTTTTTTGGGACCGGAGCGTAAGGCCTAAGGGTTTCGGGGCGTGGAATGGTGCAACAGCTCACAGCTACAGATGCACGAGTGGTTGTCGCTGTCTAAAGCGGCTCCACTCTCGCTGCCACGATCAGATGGAACGGCGGCTAAACGCTCGCGAGGCGAAGAAGATGAGTTTCGAGGGGAACAATGGAACTCGTTTTCAGGCGGAAGAATGGATCTCCTCACTGGCCTGATGAATTGAGCGTGGAAGCAGCTCAGAAAGTCACGCGCTCTCCTCCTCTCCTGACACTGCAGCGCCCTGTCCATCACCCAGATCAGCAGAGCGAGCGAGAGGGGCTCACACCTAGGGTCTCTCATTGATTTCAGGTGATTGATGGGGAGTCTGGACTGACAGCCTGAGCGCTCCCATCATCCATCATCCAGGCTGGGCCCCGCTCCGCTGCCCACGAGCCGCCCACGGGTCGGCCTGCCGGGCCGGCGGAGAGAACGCTTCCTCCCTCAGCCCACGACGGAGTCTCCTATCCGAACTGAGGGATGCCGGGAAAATGGTCGTTTCAACTTTCGCTTCCCAGCGGGAACGTGATTGGGGGAGACGAGAGGGCGCAGAGGCACAGTAATGATAATGATCACAATTGCGGTATTGGTTAAGCGCTTACTATATGCCAAAGAACTCTACTGAGCGCCGGGGTAGGTACAGAATAATCAGGACCCTCGTGGGGCTTCACGGTCTAAGTAGGAAGGGGGACAGGGCAGACATTTGATATTCGCCACGCCCTCACCCTGACAACACTTATGTACATATCTATAGATTATTTATTAAGGATTCTTCATTTGTAGAAATGTCTACCTCTCCCTCTAGACTGCAAGCATCTTGTGGACAAGGAATGTGTCTACCGACTCCGTCGTAGTCTCCCGAGCACTGACTACAGTGTGCGGCAAACAGTTAAGCGCTCAATAAATACGTTGGGCGATGAAGATGATGACGATGATGATGATGACGCTGAATACCCATTTTGCAGATGAGGAAACCGAGGCACAGCGAAGGGAAATGACTAGCCCAAGGTCATATGGCAGACAAGCTGCAGAGCCAGGATTAGAACCCCGGTCTTCTCCCTCTCAGGCCCCTGTTTGTTCCTCCAGGCCACGCCACTTCCCACCGGTTCCACAATCAACTCCTTCATCCAACTTTTCCATCCT
This sequence comes from Ornithorhynchus anatinus, assembly GCF_004115215.2. NCBI lineage: Eukaryota > Metazoa > Chordata > Mammalia > Monotremata > Ornithorhynchidae > Ornithorhynchus > Ornithorhynchus anatinus. The sequence goes on from NC_041736.1 coordinate 3,665,437, forward strand.
GAAGCGTCAGGACTTAGGCTACGCCAGTGATTCGATCTTCGCTATTTCAGCACTTACTTATCCACGTGGCCTTTCTCTTTTTCCTCCCGCTGGTAATTTATTCTTTGGTCGACTACTCCATTAGACTGCAAGATCCTAACATACAGAGATCACGTCTACCTAAATCGTACCGTCCTACGCGCTGGCGCGGTTCTCCGAATGCAGTAGGAGCTCAGTCGGTGTTACCGAAGGGTTGACGTCGTCCCCACCGACTGGGTAGTCATCGATCGATCGATGGCTAGACATCGACGAATCGATCGATGGATCGATTGCAGTCTCCCTCCATACTGTAAGCTCCTTGAGGACAGGGGACATAGTCAGCTCTGTTATACAACACTCTTATAAGATCTTGGTAGAGTGCTCTGCACACAGTGAGTGCTCAATACATACAATGTATTAATCGATTGAAGTTGCCCACAGGCTAGATCGAACAGACCTGGGTAGCATCAAATCAATCAATCAATCAATCAAACCTTGCTTAATAATGAAGAAATCTACCTGGGGGGAAGTCAGAGGAGGAATGGAGAAAAGTGCAGATAAAACATCTTGACAGTGGATCAGGATAAATTTCAGTCGTAATTAGTATGATTACCTAGCATTTCTCTTCATTTTTAGCCAGGCAAATGCCACAAAGTTAAAATCATTATGGTGGAATTTTGAGAAACTGGCAAATGTCATCAGTTGTCTTGAGAAAGGCAGCCCAGCTACCAACACCGATGTTTCTCGTTGGGGCTCTTGACGCCAACGCCGTATCAAAAAGTGCATAAGTCATCCTTGCGGTTTTAATTAAAAGAAAAACTGATGCATTACTAAGACTTTAGCATCGGTGAGAAGGTTAACGGTTACAGAAATCATGCTTTATTTTTTTATTCCAGGGTTCTAACACTCACCCGCAAATTTGTCTTTGGCTTTGGCAAATCGCGAAGAGAAATGAGGGCATAAATACTTAATTGTATTTCCTTAAGGAATGAGTCTCCCTTTTCCTAAAAAAGAAAAAAAGAGAACAAAAACAAAAACAAAAAAAACCCCAAGAAACAACAGAATCCAGTTGCCAAACAGGGGCTTGAAGGAGGTCGGTGTTCGGTAAGGGAGAAACCGATGAATAAAGGAATAATTAGGGAAAAAAAACAAACGAGGAGGAAATTGCCCACTAATTTTTTTAAGAGACAAAGGTTAATTTAAAATGACTACCAGACCCAGAAAGGTTAACTGTCAAATCCAATCTAATGGACCTCCGATGGTCGCTGGTTACCATGGGGGGCGGGGGGTGGATCGTTAAATGACTTACTTTGGTTCACCTTGCGATCAGCTTCACGGTGTCATTGGCTAGAGTGAGCTGTGGAAGGCCTAGGATTCTGGGGAAGACTTCGTTACCCCAGTGAACGGCCAGTTCTGATTGGCCATGTGAGAATCGGGACTAAATGGTACTCATTTCCGATGATGTAAAAGTAAATTAGAGAACAGGGCAAATTATTACACCAGAGGACGCGGGCCTATGGGGAATAATAAAAATCAGGCTAGTCTAATTTCCTTTGAACGACTAAATATATACAGGTCATTATCCTCTATAATCCTCAGGCCTCCCGTGTTGGGCCCAGGCTCCGACCAAAATCCTCGGAGGTAAAAACAACAAAATTCAAGAGAGTGAGAAGTGACTAGGTCACGGTGCCCTTGGAAAAAAGGATCAAATTCAGGTTATGCGCTGGGGATTCTTCTCCATCCCGGGACGCTTACTTAGTTAGCGGGGACCAAGAGTGGACCCCTTAGGAAGACGGGAGTCTTGCCAGCGCTAGGACTGAATTTCATTACGGGAGTCTTCTGGATGGGGAAAATAGGAGAGGTCCTTCTCTAGGTGTCCGGCCTTATATGAGGTGTCTGGGAGTCAGTCTTGGCCCTTTGTGTCCGCCTCTCCGTGCGCTTGGTGTGTATTCCCCAGGACCGTCTTGCCCCAGTTCTCCCACTTCTGAAGGACGGTGGGTGAAGGAGGTTAGAAAAGACAAGAAGGGCCTTTGCTTCCCTGCCGCCCCCCGTGTATTGTAGGAATTCCCAGGATGCCCTATGGCCACCGAGATATCCCTGTGCATCGCGGAAGTTCTCAGTATGGCCTATGGTTCCCGGTCCTATGATCCTCAGGCAGGAAAGCTTTCGAGGGAATGAGTAAACAGGCAGAATGGATGGGGTGATGGCTCTCTTCCTCTCCCCCATGGTCTTTCAACTTCTCTTTGTCTTCTTCTCTCTCTCGGGCTCTCCTCTCTGCTTCTCACTCTCCATGTAGATCCCTCTCTCTCTCTCCATCTCCTCTCTCTTTCTCTCTCTAGCTCCTTCTCTCTTTCTCCCTTCCCCCCCCATCTATCCTTCCTATCTCCTCTCTCTCCCCATCTCTCTTCCCCATCTATCTCTCTCCATCTCCTTTACCTCCTCCTCTGCCTCCCTTTCTCTTTCCATCTCCTTCTCGCTCTCTCTCTCTCTCCTGTTCTCCGTCTCTCTTTCCATTTCTCTCTCTCCTCTCTGTCTCTCTCTCTCCTTCCCTTCCACTCTTTCTGGGTCCCTCTCACTCTTTCTCTCTTGGACTGTTTGTTTCCCAAAGGCTCCCCCGCCCCCGTCCCCCACCCCTCCGCCCCCTCCCCGCCACCGCCCAACCACTTGGAATTTATTTGTCTACACCCTGGACGGCACGTAGGGGAAAACACAAAATATGTCTGGGATCTAATGAGAGGAATGCGATAGGTCCTGGGAATCGAAGAGTCACGTTGGTGGCTCGAGCGTACTTTGGCTGCCTAACTGCCGGACCCCCGAGGGCTCGGCCAATTGGTTCTACTATCTGGCTACCTATCGGAGGCCGGAGGCCCGAGAAAGAACGTGTGGCTTTCCGGGCCAGGGCCAGGAAGCTCTGAGAGCCTCCCGCCGACCCCCGAGTCTGACTTTTTTGCCCGGCTTGGCGGGCCAAGCCGTGGCCTCCGCAGCTAACCTAGATCCCGCTACGGTTCACGGAGATAATCTACTGGTCTGGGATTGGCCCATTTTCCTCTTCTTCTGCAGCTGCTGTCGAGAGAGAGGTGTAGCGAGGCCTAGTGGGAAGAACTCGGGCCTGGGAGTCAGACTACCTAGGTTCTAGTCGCCGGTTCTACCAGTTGCTTGCTGTGTGTCTTGCACAAGTCACTTTACTTCAGCGTGGTTTAGTGGAAAGAGCACGGGCTTGGGAGTCAGAGGTCGTAGGTTCTAATTCCGGCCCTGTCACTAGTCTGCTGTGTAACCTTGGACAAGACACTCAATCTCTAGAAAAATTATATAAAATTCCTTTCCGGGCTATCGACAGCAGTGGTAAACATTGCTAGACGTGTCGAATAGAGAGGCAGCGTGGCCTAGTAGAAAGAACCCAGGCTGGGAGTCAGGAGACCCTGGTTCTCGTTCCAATTCCACCACGGGCCTGCTGTTTGGCCTGGGGCTAGTGACTTGGCTTCTCTGTGCCTCCATTTCCTCATCTGTAAAATGGGAATCAAGCACCTGGTCTCCCTCCCCCGGGTCCTGTGTGGAAGGGAGATTGTGTCCGATCTCATTATCTTACTGCTGGAGATTTCTAGAGCTCATCACCTATCAGGTACCGCTGATATTATAATCAGTCAACGCAGACTGTCTCCTTGAAGTCGTCGTATCACGGGGTGGATATAACAAGGCGCGGATCTGTTTTTGCGATTGTGTGATGAAGCCGTTCGCGTACAAGCCGCCAGCCTCTCCCTTTTTAGTTTAATTGTGAAAAATCCCCTCCAAAGAATTAGCAGATAGCAGCGCGGACTACTTCACGAGCAACTAAAAGAACTCACGCAGGGTGAAAAGATGTGTGATAAACACTAGAAAATATAGGCTGCTGAAGGCAGGCTTCCTACAATATACGCTGGCTTCTGCACTTTAAATATATTCCTTAGCCGCGCAAGGCTCTTCTGCGATTCCGTTTTTTGTCATTCTTTGCGGGGGAAGAGAAGCTTGGAAAGTCGAAATGAAATATTTGAGTCTCTCGTTCCTTGCAGGTACATAAGCCAAATCTCGCAACGATTTTGGCAACGTCTCCGAGTTGCAAAATAATGAAGAAAATTTCGAGTTGGTGAATCTGTGCCTCGTCTCAGGGCTATCCTTCCTCGCCGCTTGCTGTCTTCCACCGTGACTCTGCCGACTGCAGAGGGAAGGCGGGGGTTAAGGGGAAGGTTCACGGGAGTTTTGGCACCGGGGGAGTCGGAGGACTCGGTTCTAATCCCGGCTCTGCCGGTCACCTGCTGTGTGACCTCAGGCAAGTCACTTCACCTCTCTGAACCTTGGTTTTCTCTTCTGTAAAATGGGGATTAAATACCTCTTGTCCAGCCCTCTAATACTGCGAGCCTCATGTGGACCAGGGGTCTGGGTCCGACTTGATTATCTTACATCTATCCTGTCTCTTAGTACAGTGTCCGGCCAACGGATGACACCTTTAGTATTATTAAGTGCAGATGAGGGGATGGGATTCTGTTGGAAACCCAAAACAAAATAATAATAATAATAATAGTAATGATAATAATGTTATTTAAATGTTAAATAATGTTATTTAATGTTATTTATGTTATGTTATTTAATGTTATTTAATAATTATTTAAATAATGCTATTTAAGCGCTTACTATATGCCAGTCACTGCACTAAGCACTGGGGTGCATACAGTCAAATCGAGTTGGACACAGTCCCACGCGGGGCTCACGGTCTCAATCTCCATTTTTTTTAACAGATGAGGTAACTGAGGCACAGAGAAGGGGAGTGACTTGCCCCAGGTCACCCAGCAGACAAGTAACTAAACCATCTCCTAACCCCACTGCTCTCCATGCCAACTCAGTGCCTAAAAGAGAAATATATAGGGCCACCGCATAGCCGATCAATCATATTGAAGAGAAGCAGTGTGGCTCAGTGGAAAGAGCCCGGGCTGGGGAGTCAGAGGTCGTGGGTTCTAATCCCGGCTCTGCCGCTCGCCAGCTGTGTGACTTCGGGCAAGTCACTTCGCTTCTCTGTTCCACGAGAAGTTCTGATGGTTCACGGGAGGGGCTGTGATCGGGAGGCAGGGAGGTTGGTGAGGTAGGAGCTGTCACTTGCTATAGGTCACCACCATTACTGGCCTAGTAGCTAGAACCTGGGCCTGGGAGTCAGAAGGTCATGGGTTCTAATCCCGGCTCCGCCACTTGTCTGCTGTGTGACCTTAGGAAAGTCACTTCACTTCTCTGGACTTTAGTTCCCTCATCTGTAAAATGGGGCGTAAGACTGTGAGCCCTGCGTGTGACAGGGACTGCAACCAACCCCACTGTCTTGTATCTACCCCAGCGCTTAGAACAGTGCCTGGCACATAATGAGCGCTTCACAGATGCCATAATAATGATAGTAATCTTATTATTATTACAATCGGCAGGAACTCCTTCCACATAGAATCCTAGATTAGTTCCCTAGATTGAAAGGTCGCCCGAGGCGGGGATCGTGCCTGGCCACTCTACTGAACTCTCCCAAAGACGTAGCACACAGTAAGTGCTCAATAAATGCCAGCGATCGATGGATCGATTACCATGAAAGAAATCTCAAGAGAGGAGCAGAAAAAAAGTGGGTGGGAGGGAAGAGAGAAACAAAGGCCAAATCACGTTGGCCGGTTTCTTGAACACCCTTCGTTGCCTTTTTCACCACACCCCCTTAAAGGAATCAAAACTTTTGCAGATGCTTTGCGATCTTGTAAGATCTAGAAAATTAACCAGCGTGACTCATGTTTCCACTTTGGTAGAGCGGAGTGTGTGAGACAGACTGTGGGTGACTGACGGTGGAATCCAATCAACTGGGGGGAGGGGGGGGGTGCGAGCCGGGGAAACCTTTAGTCGTTGTAATCACCCAAACACAGGGGCTTCTGAACTCACACAGGACACGGAGGATGACGTGCTTCAGGTGCCTTTCAGGTTCTCTGACCCTGACCCTGGCTTGAGCCCAGTTGGGAAGGGACTCTGGGAATGCAAGATAGACTTTAGAAATTCCCAACCCCAGAAAGAAGCATCTTTAGTACCTTGGTCCCCAAAGATGCAACCGCAGAATTTCAGAGGTTTCCGGAGGATTCTGGAATGGCTCGTGGGAAGGCCCAGGGGAGTGGGGAAACAGCTGGGGAAAGGTCCACCAAAAATTATTTTCCCTGTGGGGAAAGAGCGCAGTAGTGTTCTACCATTCTATTCTTCTAGCGTCTTCTTCCTCTATTACTTCCCAGTGGGGAGCAAATTGCCTTCCAATCCATCTCTCTGCATTGTTGGTTTCGTTTTGTCATTTTGGGGGTTTTATGGTATTGGATAAGCACTACGTGCCAGGCACTCTATTAAGTTCTGAAGTAGATATAAATTAATCAGGTTGGCTACAATCCCCGTCACACGTGGGGTTTATAGTCTTAATCCCTATTTTACTGAGGAGGTAACTGAGGTACAGATGAGGTCTTGTGGGGTTTGGGATATTTTGTTTGCTTTGGGGGAGGTGTTTGTTACCTGCTTACTGTGTTGCAGGCTCTGTACTGGACTGGAGTATATACAAGTTAATCAAGTCGGATACAGTCCGCTTCCCACATGAGCCTCCAGTTTACAGATGAGGGACCTGAGGCCCAGAGAAATGAAGCGACTTGCCCAAGGTCACACGGTGGATAAGTGGCCAAGCCGGAGTTAGCACCTGGGCCTCCTAACCCCCAGCCCGCCGCACTCTCCCTAGGACGCACCGCCTGCCCTGAGGAGAAAGAACTGCCTGAGAAGAACCCTAGTCTGGAGGAGGTTCGTGGCGGGAAGAGTGTGGTGGATAAGGGCCAGAAGTGGGAGGAAGAGGAAATACCTCAACCAGAAGGTCTAAGGGAGGAGAAAGTTTTACTTCGCTAGATCCCGAAGGGATTGACCCGGAGAGTTGGATGGGAGCGGGGCCTTGGCGGGGAAAAAATGCTTGGGAGATCCCGCACACGTGAGAAGTCACATCGAGTCCTATCCTTCGTAACCTCCAGGACAGTTTCCCGAGGGATGGGAAGGAATGGGATTCAGGGTGGACTTCCTTTCTCACAGTCTCCTTTACCTCCCCCCCGTTTGATCTCCAGGGCTTGTGCTGCGAACTCTTTCCTTAGCTGTCAAGTTGTGCTGCATTTGGGTTTTTCTTCCAAAGCGTTGCTGCGCCAGTTTCTTTCGCTGTGTCCTCACATTTATAGGAGACGGAGAGAAAGAAAGAGAGAGAAAGGAGAAGAGGTAGAGGAAGAGAAAGAGAAATCAAAAGAGGAAGAAGAGGAGGAGAAAGAGAAGAAGGAGAAACAGAAAGGAAGAGGCAAATGATTTTACCGCCACTCTTTTTAGCTCAGAGTGGTTAAATGATTTCCTTAAGGTCCCACGTTAAATGGTATTCTTTAAGCACTTACTATGTGCCAGGCACTATACTAAGCGCTGGGGTAGATACGAGGTAATTGGGTCGGGCACAGTCCCTTTCCCACACTGGGCTCCCAGTCTTAATTCCCATTTTACAGATGAGGTGACTGAGGCGAAGAGAAGTGAAGTGACTTGCCCCAGGTCACGCAGCACACAGGTGGCAGAGTCAGGATTAGAACCCAGCCCCTCCTGCCTCCCGGGCCCGTGCTCTGTCCACTAGGCCACTCTGCTTTCCTAAGCCACCCCTTGGTTGGACGGCCATTCTGTCCAAACATTCGCTCTCGAAGGCGGACTAGGACGGAAACACCAATTAGAAGAGGGGGATAGGGACACCCATTCTGTCAGACCCCACTGATAGAGAATAAATAAAATAAAATAAATGTTGGTATTTGTTAAGCGCTTACTAGGTGCCGAGCACTGTTCTAAGCGCTGGGGGAGATACAGGGTGATCGGGTTGTCCCACGTGGGGCACACACACTTTTAATCCCCATTTTACAGATGAGGGAACTGAGGCACAGAGAAGTTAAGTGACTCGCCCACAGTCACACAGCTGACGTGTGGCAGAGCCGAGAGTCGAACTCATGACCCCCGACTCCGAAGCCCAGGCTCTTTCCACTGAGCCACGCTGCTTAACATGGGAGCACGGGTCTGGGAGTCAGAGGGACCTGGGTTCTAATCCCAGCTCGCCACTTGTCTGCCGTGTGACCTTAGGCAAGCCAATTCTCTTCCCTGTGCCTCAGTTGCCTCATCTGCAAAATGGGGATTAAGACTGTGAGCCCCATGTGGGACGGGGACTCTGTCCAACCTGGTTAGCTTGTATCTACCCCAGCACATAGAACAGCGCTCGACACACAGTAAGCGCTTAACAGCATGGCCTGGTGTAAAGAGCCCGGGTTTGGGAGTCAGAAGTCGTGGGTTCTAATCCCGGCTCCGCCACTTGTCAGCGGTGTGACTGGGCAAGTCACTTCACTTCTCTGTGCCTCGGTTACCTCATCCGTAAAATGGGGATGAAGACCGTGAGCCCCACGCGGGACAACCTGATTACCTTATTTCTACCCCCACGCTTAGAACGGCGCTTGGCACATAGTAAGCGTTCAGGAAATACCTTCATTAGCGTTATTATTAAGGAAAACCATTATAATTATTAGAACAGACACACCTGCCATGGGAACAGGAACGTGTATTAAGGCTCAGATTCCCCAGCCAGAGAGGGAAGCCTGTCAGCTCTGGAGGTGGCTCAGAGTCTAACAGAACAGGAAGACAAACATCCAGGAAGCGTAATGAAAACCTGTGGGGCTTTCGTTAATTGAGACCAGAGCTTACATCTTAGGGAGTAACGCTCTTCTTCTCCTCCTGGCCAGACCTCATTACCACTCCCAGCACCCAGTTTTCGCTTCTCCCTCACCTTCGGCATCTTAGCTGTCTGCGAGCGGATCCCTAAACGCCCCACTGATCAAGTCCTCGCTTGCGAGTTAATTTCGAGATGCCGAGCCAGAAGGTGGAGGTATTGTTGGTGACAACGGAAATGATAATCGAATCAAAATTTAAATTGCCTCTCTACCTGCTAGTGGGGGGTTCTAGGAAGGTGTGCGGAAGGAGAAGGAATCACTGGGGTAGCTCAGGGCTAAAGTACGCCTCTAGCTCCCTGACAGACTTGAAACATTCTGTCATCCCATCATCTTCGCGTCGTCTTCCCATCCGCTTCCCACCATCTTCCCATTGTCTGCCCATCATAGTTCCATCGTCTTCCCGTCATCTTCCCGTCATTTGCCCATTGTCTTCCCACTGTCCTCCCGCCGGTCATCTCCCCTCGAGCCAGCTGGATCGTTCCATTTCACCATTTTATTTCTTCTTTCCTCTCGGTCTCTGCCCCACTGCAGTAACGTGAATCATCTTGGCACACAGCTCAAGCTACAAAACTATGGCTATTGGCTATTGTTTCTCCATCCTGGGACACCCCCCCCTTCCCCCAGTGCCAAATCCACCAGATCTCAGCTCTTATCCACCCTCAAAACCCTCCTGAATCCCCACCACTTCCAACAAGCCTCCTCTACCAACCCTCAACACCCCAAACCAGTCAACTCAACAGCCTCCTTCAATACTTCAAGTATTTATACAAAACACTAGCCCTTGTGTATATATCATACTCACTGGTATAGTCAACAATTTATTCTGATCCACCCTCGGTAAATATTTTTTTAAGACTGTCTCCCGCAAACAGAGGGTAAACGCCTGGGGATAGGGAACGTGTTGCGTGCTTCTGTTGTACTCTTCCAGACACTCAGTACAGTGTTCTGCATTTGGAAGTGTCCAGTAAATACCACTGCTATTACCTTAAACTGTTTTGACTTGGATTGTTGTCCTTTTCCAGTGTGGTGGGTAATGATTTTGTTGATCTTTAGAGGGCTTAACCACTCCCCAGTGAACCTGAACGCCCACAGGTTGTCATTATTGTCAGCCATCTCCTCGGTAGCCCAAGTTGGGTCTATTCGTCCACACCAATTACAGCTTCATTTTCATATGAGTCCTTCAGGAATAAAATAGCAGACTTTGTTTTGATCCCTAAAAGTGCAGACTAGCAATAACATCTATGGATAGGGACGGGTTTCAGAAAGTGTACTCACTTTCAAGCTGGTTTAGGGATAGAGGCAAGATTACTTAAGATTTAAAAAAAAGAAACGGTATTACTAGAGGAGAAAAAAAAAATTGAAGAACATTTTCCTGCCCAGTTGTGATATCCGAGACTGGGAAGCATGTGCTTGTTTTAACTCATGCAGTTGGAAAAACATGCAAATTAAGTGTGAAACATAAATTGTTCCGAAAACAGGCAAGAGCAGCAACATGAAAAGAACAGGGTCGTCTGGGGAGAATCAAATCCGAGGCTCAGCGGAGTAAAACCGCAGAAGTAGCAACACGCTTTGGGAAGGGATTTTTGTACAAAGGGAATCCGCTATAAAAACCGAGGTCATCATATCCCCCCGCTCGGGGAGATCATCAGACCGAGGTCGGAAGACTGCTGAACATATTTACGGGAGCTGAGTCTCTGGGGAGGCCTGAGAGATCTGGGAGGGGGAGGGGCAGACCAAGCCAGTCAGGTGGGACCCAACCAGCAGGTGACAGCCCCTGATGCTCAGTGGTCAAGATCTATTGAGAACACAGAGGCCCCGAGGCAGGAAATCGAGGTAAATACATCCATCTCGGAGAAAAGGGGTGAACCCCTGAATGAACAACGTGACACCGACGACTTTCGATGTCTCTGTCACGGTGGATATTGCGGTGAGCTATTTAAATTCTAAAATGGGAGCACAGAACCAACAGTGTTAGGAAATGGTTATTTGCTCAGAAATCACTGGAGGGATCACGGACCGCACAGCGGGGCGTGAACTCCGCCAATGCTAAGTAGCAGCTATTCCAGTGCGATCGGTCCCGTTGGTGGCATAATGGTCTTTGAGCTCTCCTCATGGGCATGATGAGTAAGATATCCCTAGCATTAGCAATCTATTGGACCTGAAAGACCAGATTCCTGCTCTCTGTCTCTCTGTCTGCAATCTATTGGACCTGAAAGACCAGATTCCTGCTCTCTGTCTCTCAGAGACTCTTCAAACGGGGGAATTGAGCCATGTGGCAGACGACTTCACAAAGAGAAGCAGCATGGCCTAGCGGATAGAGCACGGGCTTGGGACTCAGGGGGTCGTGGGTTCTAATCCCAGTTCCGCCACATGTCTGCTGTGTGACCTTGGGCAAGTCACTTGACTTCTCTGGGCTGCAGTTACCTCATCTGTAAAATGGGGATTGCGACTGTGAGTCCCACATGGGACGGGGATTGTGTCCCACCTGATTTGCTTGTAACCCACAACAGCGCTTAGTATGGTGCTTGGCACATAGTATGCACTTACATGCCACAATTATTATTATTATTATTGTTATAAAGACAATACTTTGCAAGCTCCTTTTATTTCTACTATACATAAACACGTAGTACTATATGTATAGTAGAAATAAAAGGAGCTTGCAAAGTATTGCCTTTTACTATATAAATTATTTTTTATTTTAGCACCTGTTTCCCCCGTTCGATTAGAAGCTCCCCGAGAGTAGGAATCATGTCTAGTCTCATCATCATCAATGATATTTTCTGAGTGCTTACCTTGTATTTGTATTGTAATACGACAGAATCGGTAGACACGTTCCCTGCCTCCAACGAACTTACGGTCTAGAGGGTGACTAACTGTATTACATTTTCCCGAGCCCTTAGGAATCTCCTGCATGCCATAAGCACTCGATAAATACCATCGATTGATTTATAATAATAATGACAATAATGCTGGTATTTGTTAAGCGCTTACTATGTGCAGAGCACTGTTCTAAGCGCTGGGGTAGATACAGGGTAATCAGGTTGTCCCACGTGAGGTTGTCGATTAGACTGTAAGCCCGTCGGTGGGCAGGGATTACCTCTGTTGCTGCATTGTACATTCCAAGTGCTTAGTACAGTGCTCTGCACATAGTAAGCGCTCAATAAATACTATCGAATGAATGAACATGAGGCTCCCAGTCTTAATCCCCATTTTACAGATGAGGTAACTGAGGCACAGAGAAGTTAAGTGACTTGCCCACGGTCACACAGTCCATACAATCTATCCCCAGCTGCCTAGTAGGCCGTTCTGAACATAGTAGGTGCTCAGTTGGTGTCGTCGATGTTCATTAGAATGGAATTTTCACAGAGGTTTGAAAAACCCGTAACGGAGATTTGGGGCTTAGAAATCCTGAGATCCTGAATAGTGAACTTAGAGTAACAACCCAGATGTAAGGGACAAATGATCGTTCCTTCCGAAGGCATTGAAGGAACCCTCTCATTCAGTTGACCGAAATGTAGGCTATATATCATTCTGTGTGTGTGTGTGTGTGTATTTCTATCTGTGCTGGTGCTCCCTGGCACAAAAGGTTCACAAAGCATCTTTAGAAAAATCACCCGCCTCAACAACCCCAAAATGAAGTGCCAGAGAACGTGTTATCCAATGGCCAGATGTTAACTTAAAGTGCGCATTGTTTGGCAAAGGAGTTAATTAACAACTTATTAATTGGATAGAAAGTCGGAAACTGTTGTACTTCTAGCAAATACATAATTTTCTTCAAGTATTATTAAAGGTTTTTGTTGTACCTATTAAAGATTCTTGTCTCTAAGTTAATTTCATTATGCTAATAAGCTATCATCGTTACAGAACCCAAGCTTTGATCCATGTTAATTGTCGTGATCTTCAAAGACAAAGTCACCACTTACTTTAAATGAATTTTACATCTTTTTAAAGAATCACACGGAAATTAGGGGAAGTAATTAATTTTTTATTATGTGTCTCAATATTTTTAAGGGAGGAAGTCAATGGTATTGGCTAGAATTCATTTTAACATTTAACTAGGGAAAACAGCATGAGGCAAAAAAAAAAAAAAAGCGTTCAGATGCAAAAGATTAAAGAAAATTTGAAACTGGGACCTAATTTGTCTTGATAAACTTTGGTGTTTAATATGCTCCTTTTGTTCTCAGTGTGAAACTGCAGGGTTTTGATTTGTAAAAACTTTTTGAAGAATTAATTCTTTATAATTTTTATCCCTTTCTTCGCCTCCTCTTTACAGTAAGACAGACAAGCTGACCTTCAAACCATAACACTTTTAAATATCTATGAACTTACAAGGTTAAATCTATTAGCGGTCGGCTATTAGCTATTATTCACTTAGAAAGTCTGTTTCTTTTTCTGCCGCAGATAAGATTTAGATTTTCCTACGGAACAACTGCCTACATAAGCCTTAAAGTCGGAACAGATAAAGTCGGTAAGTGCTTTTCAATCGCCTACTGCCTCCTGGAGAAGTGGAATATGGAATCATTAACTCCTTCTAGTCAGTTCCACCTCCACTACACAGGAAACTAAAAGGCCCTTTGAGGATTGAAGGGAAAGATACCAGTCAAACACTAATATTTATTGAGATCTACTGTATGCGGAACATTGTTCTAAGGACCACGGAGAGCAAAAGGGTGAACAAACGAGATCCCTGACCTCCAGGAGTTAACAGTCTGAAAACCTAGGTGACAGCAGGTTTATATAGAACTTGTACAAGCACGATTCTCCAGTCAACGATATTGATCGTTTACTGAGCGAAGAGCACTGTACTAAGCACTAGAGAAGCGATGTGGCCTGGTGGAAAGATCCTGGGCCTGGGAGTCAGAGGACCTGAGTTCTAATCCTGGCTCCGCCACTTGCCTACTGTGTGACCTTGAGCAAGTCGTTTAACTTCTCCTTGCCTCAGTTCCCTCGTCTGCAAAATTGGGATTCAATATCTGTTCTCCCTCCTACTTAGACTGTGAACCCCATGTGGGACCTGATTATCGTGTATCTACGCCAGTGCTTACTTAGTACAGTGTTTGGGACATTATAAGCACTTAATGAATATTATTATTATTGTTATTACCATCATCACCATCATCATTATTACAATTGAATAAGGAGGAACAAGTGGCTAACGCCCTGAATGGTATTTTCCCTGTAAGACCAAGCTTGAGTGACCCTTCCTAGAATCAACTCCTGACAATTCAATCCGAAGGCGTTTTTCAACACCGTGTCATCAGCTTGTTGGAAAAGAAAAAGAGGAGCTATTAATGACTTTAATTACAGTAGCTGTAAGAAGGGGAGCCCATTAATACATCAATCTGTAATTTTTTATCTAGGTTTCAGGACTCATAAACAAACAATATAGAGGAAATCCATTGAAATTACATTACAATCTTGGATCCTTCAGAGAATCCTAAGGCCTTGGCTCTCAGGTAAAGTGATCTCACATATCCTAAGAACTCAATTCAAAATGGATATATCTGTAATTTATTCATTTATATTATTCATATTAATGCCTGTCTCCCTCTAGACCGTAAGCTCGTTGTGGGCAGGAAATGTCCGTTTATTATCATATTGCACTCTCCCAAGCACTAAGTACAGTGTCTGCACACAGTAAGTGCTCACTAAATACGACTGAATGAATTAACGAATGACACAGATAGGCTCGATGTGAGGGGTTTTTTTGTTTTTGTTTTAATGGTATTTGTTGAGCGCTTACTCTGTGAAAGTACTCTGTACTTTCCGCTCTTGGGGAAAGTGGGGAGGAAATCGGTAAAACTGATACAGCTTCTGCTTCCAAAATAGGCACAGGTCAAGCTTCTCCTAGCAATGACACAATGAAGGCATAGAGAGAAGACAATTAAAGCACGAGCTTGGAAAATTGGAGTTGTTAAAGAGCAAGATCGAAGGTGGAAATTAGAGTACTTAGGGCTGACCCCTCCAACGTGTTTGAAACCTGCAGCTATTTTGCCACAGAAGCGATTTCTCCAGTCTGATGTTGAATGGGGAATGAAGAAGGAGAACCTTTCAGAGAGATCTCAGAGCCACATTTCCTGGAAACTCCTGATGAATCTTGAATGCTGTTATCAAGCAGGGTAGCCTAGTGACTAGAGCACGGGCCTGGGGGTCAGAGGATCTGGGGTCTAAACCTGGCTCTGCCACTTGTCTGCTGTGTGACCTTGGGCAAATCACTTCACTTCTCTGTGCCTCAATTTCCTCATCTGATTAAGACGGTGAACCCGATGTGGGACAGGGACTGTGTCCAACCCGATTATCTTGCATCCATCCCAGTTCTTAGTACGGTAAAGGGCATGTTATAAACTTTGCCTCTTGACCATAAGCTCATTGTAGGCAGGGAACAAATCACATAAAAAAAATTCCCACTCTTCATTGACATCAGACTGAATAAACCTACCCCTCCCACCTACCTGGACCTCCTTTCCCCTTCAGTTCTGCCACATCTCGGCTCTTCCCATCTTCAAGGCCTTCAAAAAACCTACCTCCTTCAGGAAGCCTTCCCTGACTTAGTCCATCACCCCAAGCAAATTTTCCCAGAATTCACCCTTAGGCATTGCATGTTCAGGCTTCCTTAAAACCTAGGTCTACACCAACCCAATACTTCACCTATTCATTCTTGAATTTCTTCATTTCATTTTTCCATACCTTTGCTATTTTCCATTGAATATACACGTTTCCTTTATCCCCACTCTGTATATGCGATGTATATTTTCCCGTCTTCCCCATCAATTGAAAACTTCCCAATCATAGGGGCCATCTCTCTTTCATCTCTTTATTCCATTATCCTTTCCCAATCACTCTGCACTAAATTAGCCCTCAATTCCCAAATGGTCATTCCATTTTTAAGTTTTTTTTAAAATAAAGACTTTGTACTATAAATGCCACAACCGATCCATCACTCGTATTTATTGACCACTATGTGCAGAGCACTGTACTAAGCGCTTAGGAACGTACAATACAAAAGAATTAGCATACATATTCCCTGCCCATAACATGCTTACAGTCTAGAGGGGGAGAGAGGCATTAATATGAATAAATAATTCATAAAATAGAATTTAAAGATTCCTTTGGAGTTGGGGGGTAGGACGAATATCAAATGTCCAGAGGTCACAGATTGATGTGCAGAGATGAAGCAGAAGGGAAAAAAAAAACAGGGGAAAAGAGAGTTCGTGGCTCAGTGGAAAGAGCCTGGGCTTCGGAGTCAGAGGTCATGAGTTCGACTCCCAGCTCTGCCACTTGTCAGCTGTGTGACTGTGGGCAAGTCACTTCACTTCTCGGTGCCTCAGTTCCCTCATCTGTAAAATGAGGATGAAGACTGTGAGCCCCACGTGGGACAACCTAATTCCCTTGTATCTACCCCAGCGCTTAGAACAGTGCTCGGCACATAGTAAGCGCTTAACAAATCCCAACATTATTATTATTATTAGAGTTTAGTCGGGGAAGTCCTCTTGGAGGAGATGTGACCTTCCTTAGTAATGTTTTGAAGGTTAAGAGAGTTTGTCCCGACAGATATGGAAGGGAAGAGAGTGAAGGGAGTTCCAAGATAGGGGTAAGACATGGGAAAGGGATCGGTGGTGAGATAGATGAGATCAGGGAACAGTGAATGAGCTGGGGCTAGAGGAGCGGATTGTGCTGGCTGGGCTCTAATAGGCGATTAGTGAGGTGAACTTGGGAGGGGTGAGCTGACTGACAGCTTTAAAGCCAGTGGTGAGGAGTTTCTTTTTGATGTGGAGGTGGATGGGTAACCATCGGACGTTCTTAAGGAGTGGGGAGTCATAAATGATAAATGATCCATTCAGCAGAGTGAAGTATGGACTGGAGTGGGGAGAGATGGGAGGCCGGGAGGATAGCCAGGAGGCTGATGCAGTAGTCAAGGAGGGATTGGATAAATGCTTGAAGGATCAATCTGGTAGCATTTTGGATGGAGAAGAAAGGGCAGGTTTTAGCAACGTTCTGAAGATCTTGCCTACCCATTCACCTGCTCCACTTCCATCCAGTAAAGACATCCATCCCCCCAAATGACCAAAATTCAGATATATATATATATATCTGTCAATCATGAGTATTTATGGAACACCTAAAATATGTCCAACACTGTACTAAGCGCTTGTGAGAGATGGGGAAGACATGAGCCCACTCTCCTGAAGGCACTAAAAGGGGAGGCAGACACTGTCGTATTTGGTAAAACCTGGGAGGCATTGGGAGGCAAAAAGAGAATGGAAAGCGAAGAGGACTAGGCTAAAGACCTAGATGATAATGAAGATGATCGGTCAGAAGTGGGGTGCTAGATTTCCAGGATTTATTTAGTTAAATGCTTTATATGCCAAATCATCCCTAGGCATATATACTGCAGGGGCTCAGGTTTAGAGGAAGAACACTGAGATGTGATGACAAGGATACTGACTCACTCGACACTTCAGAACTCCCCTGTCTTTGTGCCGGGTTACCGCTAGCCGAATATTATTATAAGATGTTTGGGGATCGCTACATCAGACCCTTCTCTCGTCTAAAGACTTCTGCTTTTGAACTAAATGCTTGCTTATCTTTCTAATTTAACATAGTCCCACATTCTTCTTTGTAGTAATTTTGGGCTATCTGATAACATATAATGGAAAACATGTTTATGTCTTCCACTGGGTCTTGTTGCATATTTCAAATGCTTAGAACAACAATTTTCAGAAGCTTTCATTAGGGTTAATTTAAAAACTACATTAAATACAAACAGATTTTCTCACAAACAAAATGCAATGTGTACTTAACAGACTTCTGTATGTTATATTTGATAAACTACCTCATATAAATGCAAATTTTGACTTTCTGCCAGAACCAGGTGGTATGGAAAATATTTCTATTAAACAAATAATGCTAGGAGAGCAAACTTCAAGCTTTAGTAGATTGCACAAGAAAAGAAGGGTGGTTTTTTTTTTTCCCTTAATTCAGGTTTTATGTATTTTCCCAGGTTGACCTTTACATGCACAAAATAAGAGATATATTGAAGAATAAGAGGAAGTCTTCTTTGGTGTTAAAGGACATTTAGGCAAATACGCGGAGGGTATATTTGCATATTTAGTAAATCGAACTAAACTACTTCCTTGGGTTCC
Source organism: Ornithorhynchus anatinus (assembly GCF_004115215.2). Lineage (NCBI taxonomy): Eukaryota > Metazoa > Chordata > Mammalia > Monotremata > Ornithorhynchidae > Ornithorhynchus > Ornithorhynchus anatinus. The sequence continues at coordinate 3,683,390 of NC_041736.1, forward strand.
ACGGTGTTGTTTGCTAGGGTCACCTCATCTTTCTTCGGAGCTGCAAGACAACTTGGAACTGCATGACTAAGAAGTGAAATTGAAACAGGAAGGCCAGAGGTTATTCCAAACTCTAGCCCGTTTGGGTATGACTCCAAAATTGTCATCTGTTTAGCTGACGAGGTACAGGATCTGTTAGAAAGGGATACGGTGTGCTGAATGATGTACTTTATCATTTAAGTCCTCACTCTCTAGACGGTGAGCTTCAGAAGGGCAGGGAGAAATGCAACTCCATTGCATTGTAACCTTCAAAGCTCTTTGCACACAGATGAGAGGAAGAAAAATAAAGTAGATACGTTCACATCCTCGTGCTTAAGTCACAGGGTGTGTTAGATATGGACTGGAGTTCTGTGGATGGTTATGAGCCCACAGTTTTGTCAAAGGGCTGAAATGATAGTTGCAGAGGTGGATTCTGGAGAGAAGGGAATTCCACCCAAGTGGGGAAGGTGGCTGTTTGAGCCCAATCATTTGCTGAGCCTCTTTCCCTTCACCTGAGACTATCTGCGAATTGTTTCAGTGTCTTTATAGGATTGTAAACTCCTTTTTTTTTTTTTTGAATGGTATTTGTTAAGCATTTACTCTGGGTCAAGCAATGTTCTAAAAGCTGGGATATACAAATTAATCAGGTCGGACACAGTCCCTGTCCCACATGCGGCTCACAGTCTAAATAGGAGGGAGAAAGGGCATTGAGCCTCTTCAGTGAATTTCCCTCCTCTCCAGGATGTATCCCTGTAACGATCAAACTTCAGCCCTTCGACAAACGTATGGGCTCACAACTATCCACGGAACTTCAGCCCATATCCTCCATACCTTTTAACTTAAACACTATCGCATGAACGTTACCTACTTTTTCTTCTTCCTCTATCTGTAAGCAATTTCAGTTTCTAGCCCTCTGGCTAGATTGAAACATCCATGAGGGCAGAAATTGTGTCTATTCACTCCAAGTCCTTAAACCAGTGCTCTGCACACAGTAAGCTCTCAATCAATACCATTGATTGATTGACTGACGATACCTCTATAGATTTAACTGGAAAGACAGCCACAAATTATACACACTGCTGCATATCCTAAAGACACTTCAGAGAGCTCTGAACTGTCAGGATCATGTGAAATATCTACTATTATTATGGTATTTGTTCCCTGAACTATGCACATAGTAAGTGCTCAATAAATACGATTGAATGAATGGACTAGAACCCTCCCCACATTCAAAGACTTGTAATTTCACATCTCCTCCAAGAGGCCTTCCAGATTAAGCTCTCTTTTCCCCGGCTCCCTCTCCCTCTGTGTTGTCTGTGACTCGTGACCTTTGGTCATTTGGTATTCTCTCCATCCTGAGCCCCACAGCACTTATGAACATAGTTATAAATTATGTATTTATATTAATGTCTGTCTCACCCTCTAGACTGTAAGCTAACTGTGGGCAAGGAACACGTCTGCCAACTCTGTTGTATGGTACTCTCCCACGTGCTCCGCACAGTGCTCTGCCCACGCTAAGTGCTCGATCATCAGTCAATCCTGGTATTTAGCGAGCGCTTACTAGGCGCAGAGCACTGTACTGAGCGCTTGGGAGAATACACTAGAGCAGGTGGAATGGAAAATATTTCTACTGAACAATAAATTCCATTTCTTTTAAATGGTATTCATCAAATGTTGGCACGGGACTAATCACTGGAGTAGATACAAGCTAATCATGTTGGACATCAGTGTGCGTCCTACATGGGCCTCGCAGTCTCAATCCCCAGTTTACAAATGTGGTAACTGAGGGGCAGAGAAATTAAGAGATTTGCCCAAGATCACACAGCGGACAACTGGAGGCACTGGGATTAGAACCCCAGTCTTTCTGCCTCCCAGGCCGTTGCTCTATCCGGTAGGCCATGCTACTTCTCAAATCGATTAAGTGATAATGATGGTATTTGTTAAGCGCTTATTGTGTGCCTAGCTTCTAAGCGCTGGGGTAGAGGCAAGGTAGTCAGGTCGTCCCACGTGGGGCTCACAGTCTGAATCCTCATTTTTACAGATGAGGTAACTGAGGCACAGAGAAGTGAAGTGACTTGCCCAAAGTCACACAGCTGACAAGTGGCTGGAGCCGAGATTAGAACCCACGACCTCTTACTCCCAAGCCCGGGCTCTTTCCACTAAGCCATGCTGCTTCTCTACAATCAATTAAGTGACTGATTGATTGTAACCCTGGAGTTACAGGGTTGGGTGGGTATAGCCTGTGGAATACCTGTGTTTCACATCCTGGTGTACCTCGGGGACTAGATCCTTGAAGAGGCTTCCCTAAAGAAAAACTCGTTTTCCCCCATTTAAATCATTTCTTTGGACTCTTCACTGCCCTCTTTTCAGATAGATTTTTTTTTTATGCTATTTGTTAAGCACTTACTATGTGCTAGGCACTCTAACAGGTGCTAAGGTAGAGAGAAGCTTATCAGGTTGGGCACAGTGACTGTCTCACATAGGGTTCGCTTTCTTCATCCCCATTTTACAGATGAAGGAACTGAGGCACAGCGAAGTGAAGTCACACAGCAGACAGGTGGAGGAAGCAGCAATAAAACCCAGGCTTTTTTGACTCCCAGGCCCATCCTCTGTCCATCCATTAGGCCATTCGGTTGTGAGATGAACATTTCCTAATCCCCCAGCGGAGTCCTAAACCGAGCACTTTTTTTGTTGCGACACACAAAAAAAGTTGGGTTACTGGACAACCGACAGTCTCGTGTAAAATCTTCTCCATTAACTGGATTAGAAGGTTCAGGATCAGTTGGAGCCCTGAACCGTCACACATGCAGTTTTGAGGAAAAGCCACTTGGTAATGAAGTAAGGGAAAAGCCAAACATTAATGCAGTTGCACTCTAAGTGGATTTCATTTTTTGAAAATAAAAAAATGCCCAAAGCAAGCTGCATTACACTGCTGGACCCCTTTCATGATGAGCTGCGTTTGGGGTTTTCTGGTTGGAAGTTACATAATGCAGGAGCACGGGGTGTTTTGCATTATGTCCCAGGACGAGAGCATTGGATTTCACAGGAGGAGGGTTGCCACGTTGTTGGAATTTCTAACCTAATTTCCCTGTTTGGCTTGAACTCCGACCCCCAGGGCCTAATCCACAAAACAATTCCATTTCCTCTTTGCACCCTCGACGCTCCGAACGCAGGAATTTAGGCTTTTAGGCAGGCAAGAGCAGTTCTCCCTTTCCTCCCCTCACAGAACTTGTGGGATGTGTTAGGCCTAGCTGCGTTGTCTGGCCTGAGGACCGTGAGGGGCAGATCTGACATGACGTTCCTCCATCTTCCCACAGTAAGGAGTCCCACAGTCCAAATCCTGCCACGGTTTCTGGCAGGAGTGGCCCTCCGGATTCCAGTTTCCCGGGAAAGAGGCAGTGTGGCCGAGTGAGAAGAACACGGGCCCGGGAGTCAGAGGACCTAAGGTCTAATCCAAGCACTGCGGCTTTCCTCCTCGGTGACGTGGGGCAAATCGCTTGACCTCTCCGTGCCCCGGCTTCCACATCTGTAAATTGGGGATAAAATTTACCCCTTCCCTCTTAGACTGTGAACCCTGAATGGGGCGGGAACTGCGTGCAATCCGATGATCCTGTACGTACCCCAGGGTTTAGCAAAGTGCTTGGCACACGGTGAATGCTATTATTATCGAAAGTAATAGTATTATATAAAAAAAAAAAGAACGTGTTTACGGGATCAATGTCCAACAGAAAACACACATCCTCCCGGAGGGAAAAGTTGAACGATCCCATGACTCCAGCCTCTACTTAACCTCTCACCCACAAATAATTTTCAGTTTGAGCAAATTCTTGGCTTAAGATGTCAGAAATGAAAAGCAGATTAAGGTGGGGTCTTAGGTTACAGATTGCTTAACAGAACCTGCTTGGAGCTCATGCTGTTGAATTATTTCATTGGTCAAGACTCTGTCTACTTCAACTCTATCGACGCCTCCGTCACCACAACCATCATCTTTATCCCCCCCCACACACACCAGCTTCACCTCCACCATCGTCACCATCATTACTGTCACCTTGGCGTTGCGGAAAAAGCCCGGGCTTGGGAGTCCGAGGTCGTGGGTTCTAATCTCGGCTCCGCCACTTGTCAGCTGGGTGACTTGGGGCAAGTGACTCCTCTGTGCCTCAGTGACCTCATCTGTAAAATGGGATTGTGACTGTGAACCCCGCTTGGGACAACCTGATTACCTTTTATCTACCCCAGCGCTTAGAACAGTGCTTGGTACAGTGTAAGCGTTTAACAAATACTATGATTATTATCATTACCTCCTCTGTGTATAACAACGAACTAGGCACTTGGAGAGTCCAGAGAAGCGAAAGACAAGATTTTTGTTCCAGTCACATCCTGCCAACTCTCTACTCAGCACTCAGAGCCACCTACATTGCTCAAGTAAATATCAATTCACCTAAACTATTACCGAAGCAGATTTTTAGCCCACCATATTTCCATTCTATTTCCCCTCCTATCTCCTCCTCTGCCTGACTCCCCTGTTAGACTGCAAGCTCCTCGAGGGTAGGAATTGTGTGTGTTGCCCCTCGGGCTCTCCAAAGCGCTCAGTACAGGGCTCTGCATCCAATAGACTCTCCATAAATACCGGTTGATGATGACGGAAAGTGCCCACGTCTGAGTCAGATGAGCTGCATCATAATTCCAGCTTTGTCTCCGGCTGACAGTCTGATATTGAACAAGTCACTCAACCTCCCTTACAAAATACTGACTGATTGAGTCTCGCGGCCCTTTTCCTTTTCCCCAATAACTGTTCCACTCAGAGTTGGCCTCAGAATACACGGATTTAAGCACCTTCCCAGGCATCTGTTTATTATTGTACTGTTTTCTCCCAAGTGTTTAGTACAGTGTTCTGCACACAGTAAGCGCTCAATGAATATGATCGACTGGCTGACTGGTCTCTGCAGAGTCATTTATGGAGACATATTTCCTCTGATTTATATTGCTCATCAGATTTGCAAACAGATATGAGAATTAAGGTTGTGATCATTCTGGATTTCCAGACTAGCACAGTGTTTCCATATGCGTTTTGGGGTTTTTTTGCATGTTCGTGTGTGTGTTTGTTTTTATTTGTTTGTTTTGCTTTTTTTTTTTTCTGGAAAGACCCTGCTTGTTTTCCTGTAGCGACTTATTTCTAGCGAGCAAGCTACCCAGGATTGAAAAGGGTCAGTATTCAAAATCTAGCATTATTTGGCTAACAGCACTATTTTTAAAGCTACCAATTGTCTTTACTCTCTATTTTCATAACGGCTTTTGGGCTTCTCCCGATGATCGTAAAAAATCTCTCCCACACACACCACAGACACCGTGGGTTTAATGACAGAATATGACCTTATCCCTTGTGAGATATCAAATAAAGTTGGGCATTTTCCTGGTTTTTGCCCCTTTATGATCAATCTAGTTGAAATAAAATTTGATTCTCCACTTACGTGTAGAAGTGCTGATTCCACCCTTTGCCCTTTTTCTATGGGCTCACAGCGTGGCTATAAACTTTCCCAAGGGAGTTAAACTTAGCTCTTGAGGCCTTAACCAGAAAAGGACCATTTTTTGTCCTGCCTTCTTGTAGAAATATACAGAGATAGATAAATGGATAGATATGTATATATGTACCTCTCTCTATATACATATACATGTACATATACACAGGTAGAAATATATATACACCAGTATATATGAGATATACACATCTCTTTCTATATATAGAATATATACACATATATATTCTATATATATTGGATATTTTTGAAGTGCTAAATATTTAATGAAAAAGTGATTTCCGCAGCTTTCGGTTATTAAGAAAACTTTGCTTTTTCAAACAGAAACAGTAACGTTTCAAAGAAAATGATTTCATCACGCTAGGGTGACTGCAGGTGATGATTGCTCCGTGTGCGGGCATGTGAGAGAGACACAACTTTCTTTTCTAAATCCAGGTAAAGTCTTTTCTTGGGTTTACGGCTGTTGACGTTACTAGGGCCTGGCTTCTCCCTGCCTAGCTGTTCAACTGCGAGCTCTTTGAGGGAAGAGAATGTGTCTCCCAACTCTGTTATATCGTACTCTCCTAAGGGTTTAGTACAGCGTTCTGTACACAGTAAGCCCTCAATAAAATATGGTCTATTTATCGGTTCTTATTAGTTCACTATAAATATTGCCATTCCTTTCAATCAATCTGTTATGTTCATTGAGCTCTTTCTATATGCAAAATGCTATACTAAGCAGCTGGGGAAGGACATTAGGGGTACGAAGACATGATCCCTGCCCTCAGGGCATTTATATCCAGTGACTCATTAACTGTGCTGCGTTCCAGATTCTCCATTAAGAATCCATGGGATTTGCGGCGGGCCATTTTCGCCCAGTCAACTGGCGAAGGCAACGGAGGGCAAATAGCATTTCAAAAGCACAGCTGGAAAAATTATTCCGTGGGGACGTCGCAGCAGGGCTGACCGACCGGCTCAGCCCGACGACTGCTTGGGGACTGAGTCAACGGGAGCCCGTGGGTCAAGCTTGGGGCAGAGCTTGGCTTGCGGACGGTCTCTAGCGTGGTGGGGTCTGGGGAGGGGGGCCCGAGCCGGCCTTCCTGATGGAAGCCAGATGTGAAAGAGTAAGTGAGAGAACTTCCCACCATCGCATGAGGTCAACTCCTGTGCACGCTCACCATTCAAAGGCAACAGTGTCCAGATCGAGATCAAATCTGGAGTCTCTCTAGTCAAAACAAAGGGATCCCCTCGCTCTGCCTGCGACACACCAACACAAACGTACACTGCGAGTACCTGTTTTATTTTGTCGTGGATTTTCTTGTTATTAGGGGGATGGGATATCACCTGTGGACCGCCCTGGTCCCCAAAGCATCTCCATCGAAACTGAACACCAAGTTATAGCTCCTTGTTCATTTCCAAAAGGGACTGAGGACAGCCTTGTTTCTACCCTTTATTGAGTAAAGACCACATAATAGGTATGCAGTAAATAATGAGGAGGAGGAGGAGGAGGAGGAAAAAAAAAGAGAAGAAGGAGAAGATGGAGATGATGATGACGATGACGAGGAAGAGGAGGAGAGGAAGGAGGGAGAGCAGGACACGGTCATGTTGCTGATGAAGATGACCAAATTGAATCTAGAGATTTACACAATCTGTTTAATCCCACCAAATGTAATCTGGCTCCGCCACTTGACTGTCGTGTGACGTTAGACAAGTCATTTAATTTCTCTGTGCTTCAGTCACCTCCTGTGAGCCCCAGGTGTGCCATGGACATGATTAGCTCCTATCTACCCTAGCACTTATTTCAGCTCCTGGCACAGAGTAACAAATGTCATACCAAAAAAAAAAAATCTGTAGGCTGGTTAAATAAAAAAGAAATTTCTAGACAGCAAGGGCCAGGAAGTCAAGATACCTGGGTTCTAATTCCAGCTCTGCCACATGCCTGTTCTGGGAACATAAGCTACTCACTCAATCAGGAAGCGCTCAACAAATATCATTGAATGGATGAATGAATAATCCTTCTGGGCCTCAGTTTTGTATCCGCAAAATGGGGCTAAGGTCCTCATTCCTCCTATTTCTTCTTCCGTGAGTTCCAAGTGGGACAGGGGCTGAGCCCGGTCTGATTATCTGCACCTGTCCCAGTGCGTAGCCCAGTGCTTGGTACATAGTTAGAGCTTACTAATGTTTCTGTGACCATATCTACTTTCTGACCCAAACTTTCTCCATGCCAAATCATTGTCCTCAATGTCTCATCAATATCCATGTGATCATCATCATGATTGACCTAATCATCATCTTCTTTACCATTATCATTCTCATCATTATCATCAACGTCGCCATTATTCTCGGTGATTATTGCACAGCTCTTGTGCTCAGGACACATAGCGAGAGCCTTTTGCGTTTAGAGTACCACTGGGTACCCTTCTTTCCTTTAAAACCTTGCTAAAATCACTCCTCCTCCAAGAAGCCTTCCCCAACCAAGCCCCCATTTCCCCTACTCCCTCCCCTTTCTGCATCACCCTTCCACTAGGATCTGTACCCTTTACTCAATCCACTCTCAGTCCCACAGCACTTATGTGGAAATTCCAATTTATTTTAATGTTTGTCCCCCCTCTAAACTGTAAGCTCCTTATGGGCAGGAAACGTCTACCAACTCGGATTTATTGTATTCTCCCAAATGCTTAGTACAGTCCTCCGTACACAGTAAGTGCTCAATAAATACCATCCACTGACTGGGCGCAAAGCACTAAACCAAGAGCTAGAGACCACACGCAGAAGGAAATGATTCCGCTCCTGCTTTCGGGGGGCTTACACTCCGATGGAGAAGGCAAGTAAAAACAAACCCCATTAGAGTACAAAACACGTTAAGGACGGGGACCATATTATTGAGTTTATTGTTCTCTCCCAAATTCCTAATTTAAGGATGGCTCTTCACAGAGTTCTCTATAAATACTATTGAATGAGTTAAGAGTTGCATAGATTGCCTTTTCTCCTCTTTCATCTCCCTTATGCTTCATTTGAACGACGACACAGTCAGTATTTTAGAAATGACCAGACAAGATTTTGTAAGATTTTCATATTACTAAAGAGAACTCTTATTTCTCTTTGATTAGTGGCCAGCTGGAAATGATACAAATATATATTTTCCCACTCTGCAAGACAGACTTTTTTTTGCGTAAGAATTTATTAATGGGTAAAGGACTTTATCTCTGTAATAAATATGGGACTTTCTAACACCTTCACTTTACAGTTATTTCCTTCGAACCAAAAAGCGGCACTGGAACCCTAAGTCCATTCCGTCACGTCAGCTTCATAGCCTCCCTTGGGCAGAGTGGAAAGATGTGAATTTGCCCATCTTCTCTCTCAGTGGATCGATAACTAACAATTACGGAGCACCTACTATGTGCCGAGCACTGAAGGCTCAGGAGAGACTGTAGGCTCATGTGGGCGGGGGATGTGTCCGTTTATTGTCATATTATACTTTCCCAAGCACTTAGTACAGAGCTCTGCACTCAGTGAGCACTCAGTGAATATGATCGCATGAATGAAAGAATTAATGACTATAAAGGAGTTTAGTAGAACCGATCCCTTACCTCCAGGTGCTTACCATCTGGTGTGGCAGACAGTCATTAAAAAAAAATAAGCAGTGAGGATGGAGATGTGTATCCAAATGCCTGGGTGGGGCAGGGTTGGGTGAAATCTGGTTGTAACTTGTCTACCAGTGCCTTTGTATTGTACTCTTCCAATGACTTAGTACGGTGCTCCACAACCAGTGAGCGGTCAACAGATACAATTGATTGTTATAGGCGATGCAGCAGAGCTGAGCCAGCTGTTGGGGGAAATATAGATCGGGGAGATTCGAAATGAATAGGGGAAGGCCACCTGGAGGAGACGTGATTTCAGAGGAGACGTGATTTCAGAGGAGACATGATTTCAGAGAAGATGCCCAAACTTTCTGTTCACCCGACTCATCCCAATTCCCCAAACCTCAGCTGAAGGTAGACTTATTTCTGAATCCACCTTGACAGAGCATCTTGACCGTAAGCTCTCTAAACCGTAAACTGGTTGTGGGCAGGGGTTGTGTCTTTGGTTTGTTATATCGTACTCTCCCAAGCGTTTAGTATAGTGGTCCGCACGCGGTAAACGCTCAATAAATACGATGGAATGAATGAATGGACGGATGGGGGAAAGGAAACCTACTCTGTCGCCCGAAAGAGTTCCAAAATCCGACAGAATGTCTATTTCTCGGGGTGACCGCCATTGACATACTCCAGTTGCGTGATAGAAGTCGACTTCACAAGACTTTGCGGAATGAAAAACAATACGCTCAGTCTCAAAGATGTCGTCCCACTCCTCGATGCTTCAACCCTATAGTCCCGAGTTTCCTCTAAATGATCGAGTTATTTTTAAACCACTGGATGGATTCCAGCCTCACTGGATTTCACACTGGATTAATTATGTAAGAAAACGGACTCGCTCGTCCACAATGTTACAAATTTTAAAAAACAACATGCTGTTTAAATTCAGGTTTTGGCATCTGTCTTCTGAATCCCCTCAAATTTATTGTACCACACCCAGAGCACAATAAAATCTTTAGTGGTCCTTTGTCTTTTAGTTTGCCTCCTATTTTTTTTTTCTCCAGGGTGTTTTATCCTGGAAGATGCGTACAAAAGCTGTCCAGATGTTATTTGTATCGGAGCCTGGGTTTGCATCCAGCTATCTGTGGTTGCAAATGTTTATTTTAATGGGTGATTGTGCAATCCTCGCTGTGTAGACCTTAGTAGGGTCCCATGTAGCCTTTCAACAACGCCAGTACATTGTTTTTTAAAATATATTCTCTTAGTCCAACAGGACGGCAACCGGTCGCTAGGGGAGCAGAAAAATGTAACACCTGTAGTAACGGAGAGACTATTTTTGCCAACGGCCCCGCGTTTGCTGCGTGCGGAAAGGCCGGGTTCGAAACCGCAACCAATCCACTTTAGGTAAAGAGCGGGGAAGGTGTACTCTAAGCCCTAGCAACCGGTCATTCCCCGGAGACTCGGTTACATTGTTGCAGTAAACATACCAAGGGTGTTGAAATAGAGCCCAGCTGCTTCACAATGTATTTTGATGGGAGAAAACAGAGAGCTTAGCAAAGTCATCCCTGTGAGTGCTGGAAGTTTATTTTAGCGAACGCAGCAAGCACGGGGGGTTTATTGTACATTTTTGAAATTCTAATAAAATCTTAGCCGACGTTTCCTTGATACGAACGTAAATTGTTTACCCGGTAACCAAAAACACAAAACACACACAGCACAGCAATTAGGGATGGGGATTTCATCTCATTCAGATCCATTGTGAAACTTGATTGCTTCATGTATCTGGAGCTGGTCTCCGGTAAAGTATCAGAGGGGAGAGCTAATGTTGAGCCCAGATAAATGTTTGGATTCACAGAGGGCCAGAAGCCTACTAGCAGGAATTTCCAGGTGGAGGTTTCACTGTGACTGTGAGTGACACCCACTCTGAAGACGATGGAAGAGAGAGAGAGAGAGAGAGAGAGAGAGGGAGTCAGAGAGAGGGAAAGAGAGAGAGAGAGGAGTAAGTGCTTAGCAAATAGACCTTTAATAATCCATGTTGGGGAGGGAAACTTAAATATTTGTGTTCTTGATCTCCGGGGGACTGACAGCTTTGATTATGAAATTCTCAGAGCCGGAGCTGCCCTTCTAAATACACTGAAAGGAAACTCAACCGTCACCTCATTCGAAATTACTCAGATCATAGGTGGATGGAAGAAACTCACATTCTTGAGCCGGTTTAATCGTGTCGGCAATCAAGAAGGTTGGTCTATTTAAGGTCACGGTTTGACTCAGGACCCATGGGTGGCATTTTGAAGGATGAATAGGTTCTTATTCAAGGAAATATTTCCAAATGAGTCTGGGCTCGCTTCCCACCACCATGGATTTCTTCAATTTCATTCATTCATTCAATTGTATTTATTGAGCACTTCCTGTGTGCAAAGCAGTGTACTAAGTGCCTGGGAGAGTACAACATAACAAAAGACACATTCCTGTCCACAACGAGCTCATAGCCTAGAGGGGGAGACAGACATTATTATAAATACATGAAGAGATAAATGAATAAATTTCAGATATATCCATTTGTTCTGTGGGGATGAAAGGGAGGATGAATGAAGGAGCAAGAAAGAGTGACGCAGAAGGGAGTGGGAGAAGAGGAGGGCTTAGTCAGGGAAGTCTTCTTGGAGGAGATGGGCCTTCGATAAGGTTGTGAAGGACGGGAGAGCAATTGTCTGTCTGATATGAGGAGGGAGGGCGTTCCAGGCCAGAGGCAGGACGCGGGCGAGAGTTCGGCGGCGAGACAGACAAGAGAGAGGTAGAGTGAGAAGGTTGGCATTAGAGGAACCAAGTGTGAGGGCCGAGTTGTAGTAGGAGAGGAGTGAGGTAAGGTAGGAGGGGGCAAGGGGATGAAGTGTCAGCTGTGTGATTTTGGGCAAGTTACTTAACTTCTCTGTGTCCCGGTTACTTTCATTCAGTAGTATTTATTGAGCGCTTACTATGTGCAGAGCACTGTACTAAGCGCTTGGAATGAACAAGTTGGCAACAGATAGAGACAGTCCCTGCCGTTTGACGGGCTTACAGTTACTTCATCTGATCACCTTGGATCGTCCAACAGGATTATCTTGTATCTATCCCAGTGCTTTGAACAGTGCTTGGAACATAGTAAGCGCTTAAAAAATGCCATAATTACTATTATCATTATCATCAACATCACCATCATCATCAGTGTTTTTTTTAATGACATTTGTTAAGCACTTACTAGGTGCCAGGCACTGTTCTAAGCACTGGGATGGATACAAGATAAACATGTTAGAAGCCACCACCAACTTCATCTTCAGTAGCAGCAGCAGCATCATGACCAACATGTATTTTTGGTTACTTTTTTGGGATTTCAATCATTTGCGTTTATTGAGCACTTATTACATACAGAGCACTGTACTAAGAACTTGGGAGAGTACATTTCTGGACATGGGCAAAGATGGATAGAATCCCTGTCTTTGAAGTGGCATTCTATAAATTGAGCAGGCAAGATTATTTGAAAAAAATGATGGTTTCCCAATGATGGTGATGATGATATTTGTTGAACAATTATTTTATCACATTGGTTAAGCACTTACTATGTGCCAGACACTCTACTAAGTTCCAGGATCAGCTAATCAGGCCGGACACGGTCCACGTCCCCCATGGGGCTGGTAGTCTTCGTCCCCGTTTTACAGACGAGGTGACCGAGGCCGGGAGAAGCTAAGTAATTTGCCCAGGGTCACACAGCGGACAAGTAGCGGAGCTGAGATGAGAAACCGGTTCCTCTGACTCCCGGGAAATTGATACTTACTATGTGTCAATCACTGTTCTAATCACTAATCGATTCATCCATCAATCAATCAATACTATTTATCAAGCGATGGCCATCTGTGAAGCTGCTAGTAGAACGCTCTACTTAGGATAGACACTCAATAGGTATTACTGATTGATTGACTGATTTGTCCTGGAATTCCAAATATTTAGTACAGTGCTGGGCACACAGTAAGTGCTCATTAAATACGAGAGAATGCATAAATGAATGAATCTATCTGCTACATCTTCTAACTACTGGTGTCCTTCGCGTGATATTATATGAATAGTAATAATCATCATCATCACGATGGTATTTGTTAAGCTCTTACTATGTGCCAAGCACTGTTCTAAGCACTGGGTTCGATACAAGGTAATCAGGTTGTCCCACGTGGGGCTCGCAGTCTTAATCATCATTTTACAGATGAGGGAACTGGGGCACAGAGAAGTTAAGTGATTTGCCCAAGGTCACGCAGCAGACAAGCGGAGGAGCTGGGATTAGGACCCGCGATTTCAAGCTCCTCAAGGGCGGGGGTGAACCCTCTCACTCGGTTGTATTCTCCCAAGACCTGAGTACGGTGGTCTCCGTATCTTCGGCATTCTATTGAGCGCTTACTCTTCGCTAAGTCCTGGGGAAGACCGATTGGACACAGTCAAGATCTGAGAGGCAGGGGAAGCACATTAGTTTTCTGATGCCACTTCCCTCGCGGTCTTCAAATTCTTAATCCAGAATAAGCTTCTTCCCTCTTATCATCATCAACGGCTTATCTGGAGTTCAGAGCTAGACACTCTACCAGTCGCTTGAGAGAAACACAGTCCCAGCCACAATCCCCTAAAGAAGACAAAGCTTGGCCTAGTGGAGAGAGCACAGGCCTGAGAGTCAGAAGGATCCGAGTTCTAATCCTGGCTCCGCCACTGTCTGCCGTGTGGCCTTGGGCTAGTCATTTCATTTCTCTGTACCTGAGTGTCCTCCTCTGTAAAATGGGAATTAGAGCTGTGAACCCCGTATGGGGCGTGGACTGGGTCCAATCTGTTTAGTTTGCATTTGTCCCAGCACTAGCACGGAACCTGGAACGTGGTAAGTGCTTAACAGATACCATAAAAACATTAAATTCAAATGTGATGGCGACCATGACGACTGGGATATCGGTCGAGGGCCTACTGGTACCAAACACTGTACTACGTGTTGGAATAGGTATGCCGTAATCAAATTGCACACAGTCCCTGTCCCCCGTGGGCCTCCCAAACTAAGAGAGAGCAGCGATCTTATCCCCCTTTGACAGATGAGGAAACTGAGGCACCCAGGAAGTTGAATGATTTGCCCAAAGTCACACGGAGAGCATCCCTATTCACTTCCCTCTTGGCCATGACGCTTCTTAATGGAGTTCCGTCCCTTCATCCCTTCATTCTGCTCCTTGTCATATTGTCCTCTCCCAGTTGCTTAGTACAGTGCTCTGCCACAGTAAGGGCTCGATGATACGATGGACTGACTGAGTGGGTATCCCTCTGAACGTCCGGCAACCGGCTGGGGAATGTCAAGGTCTGGCTGCCTCTAGCTCAGGTGTCATCGCATCCCAGTATATCTCAATTTGAAGCAGCGCAGCCAAATGGCTAGAGGCCGGGCTGGGAGTCAGAAGGTCACGGGTTCTAACCCCAACTCGGCCACTTGTCTGCAGCCGTGACCTTGAACAGGTCACTTCTATGGGCCTCGGTTACCTCATCTGTAAAATGGGGATTGAGACCGTGAGCCCCAAGTGGGACAGGGACCGTGTCCAATTTGCTTGTATGCACCCCGGCGCTGAGGACAGTGCCCGGCAAATAGTAAGCGCTTTACAATTACCATTATTTTGATTATTACTATTGCTGGGAGAAAGACATGAGGTGGTTGTCTGTTGCCGTGCCTGTGTTGACCCTGGAAGTCATTCCTTGGGCACCTAATTCTTCGCTCTGGTCTCTGAGGAGGCCTCATGACAGCCTGTCATGATTTATTTTCTTCTCTCAGTCAGAGAAAGCTGGAGGGCTTAGGTGCGGGGGAGAAGATCTGAGTGAGCTGGAACATCTTTTCCTACTTTCTCTTGGCAGAAAGATTGAAAGAGCGAGATCAGAGTTCTCAAGAGTAGTTGATCTCTGAGGGCCTGTTGTCTTTTTTCTTTTTTAATATGGTAAAATATGTATTTTAAAAATATTTACATATATATGTATATGTGTCTAATTGGGTGCTGTCGGAGGGGTGGAGGAGGGTAAGAAGAAGTAACGGAAAAAAAGGTAGCCCTCACTATTCTCCGCCTATGCCCTAAGCCCCTTCGCCACCCACTCCACCTTGAACAAAATCAAAATATTTATCCTGAGATGAGATACACATTTCTCAGATTCCAGATGCACCCGAACAAAACGCTCGGCGTCGAGTCGATTCGGGTTCTATCTGTGCGCAGGTCAAACGCAACCCTCGGCTTGGGCTTACTCGTTGTTGGGTTTTGTTTTGTTTTTCTGTTTTTTTAGCTTCATCTTCCTTTTGAAACCATGCCGCAGCGAGGGGAGGGCAAGCAGAGGAATCGAGATGGCGTGGTTTCCGCTGTACTGAGTAGGCCCACCCCGAATTCATCGTTCTTGCAAATGAGAGTGGGGGTAAGACAGTTCACCTGCCGTTCTAATAGTGTTGGTATTTGTTAAGCGCTTACTATGTGCCGAGCACCGTTCTAAGCGCTGGGGTAGACACAGGGGAATCAGGATGTCCCGCGTGGGGCTCACGGTCTTCATCCCCATTTTACAGATGAGGTCACTGAGGCACAGAGAAGTGAAGTGACTTGCCCACAGTCGCACAGCTGACAAGTGGCAGAGCTGGGATTCGAACTCATGACCTCTGACTCCAATGCCCGTGCTCTTTCCACTGAACCACGCTGCTTCTCACTGAGCCACGCTGCTTCTCATGGCCCGATGTAATGCAGTCTCACTCGATGATCGTGTTACCCTAACCTTCAATTTGCTGGGATTTGAACTCTGAATTAGAGCTTACTCGCAGAGTTTAACAGCTGGTACAAGGGATCTCCTTTTGAATTTTTAATCACATGAATTAAAGATCGCTGGGGATGTTTTTCAGACCTCTCTACCCAGCCGGCTTCCAGCGGACAGAAAGACTAGCTGAGGTAAATTGTGATATTGTGATATTGTGATAATGATCATTGTGATCATGGTTGAGGGCTCACTGGTACCAAACATTGTACTAAGTGTTGGAATAGACATACCATAATCAAATGGCACAAAGTCCCGGTCCCACGTGGGCCTCCCAAACTAAGAAGAGAGAGCAGCAATCTTATCCCCATTTGACAGATGAGGAAACTGAGACACTGAGGTAGGTTCCCGGGAAGAGTGGACACAGTGGCCTAGGATCTGGGAGAGCAAGAACAAGGAACCCTCCTTGTTCCTGCCATTTACTCAAAAGAAGATCAATTCATCGTCAGCGACAATCGGGACAGTGGGGCATTCTGGATTTCAATCTAAATGGAAGAAAATCGAAAGGCTGTTTGGCAGTCAGCTTGATCCAGGAAAGTTCCGAGATGGGCGGAGGGGTGGGAGGAAAAGGAGACAGGGACGGAAGTCTGGATTTGAGACGCGGCCTGATGTAGCGGATAGAGCACGATCCTGGGAGTCAAAAGGTCGTGGGTTCTAATCCCAGCTCTGCCACGCGTCTGCTGTGTGACCTTGGGCAGGTCCCTTTACTTCTCTGAGTCTCAGTTTCTTCATCTGCAAAATGGAGATGGAGACGGCGAGCCCCACGTGGGACAGGTATTATGTCTAATCCGATTTGCTTGTATCCCTCCCGGTGTTTAGTTGAGTGCTCGTCACATAGTAAGCGCTAAACGAATATCATAGTTATGATTATGATTATTAGTAGTAGTAGTATCAGTATTATATGATCAGTTCCCTTTAGGGAACGCACTGTAGATGTCGGCTCCTGGAAAGCTACCAGGATGGATGGACTGTGGCCATCCACAAGCCACGGAACATCATCATTTGCAGTGTGGCCTCGTGAAACGAGCCCAGGCCTGGGAGTCAGAGGATCTGGGTTCTAATCGCAGTTAGATCAGGTCACTTGGTCAGGTCACTTCACTTCTCTGTGCCTCAATTTTCTCACGTGTAAAATGGGGAAATCAATATCTGCTCTCCCTCCTAATTAGACTGTGACCCCTATGTGTGACAGGGTCTTTCATAACATAATTAACTACCCCAGCGCTTGAAGCAGGGCTTAACATAGAGTGAGTGCTCAGTAAAGGTTATTATCATTATTATCATTATTATTGCTGTACTGGAGAGTTGTGCGGGTGCTTGGGTTTGGTTCCTGGTCCTTCCACTCTGTGTTATTTATTCAGCCTGAATCTTTCGCACAAATGAAGCGCTGCGGGGAATAGATGAAGACCCTTCGGGGCCTAGCAGACAATCAATTAATCAGTGGTATTCACTGTGTACTTGCAGTGTGCAGAGAACTGGACTAAGAAGTACAATAAAATTGAGTTGGTAACGATTGCGGTCGACTTCATTAGAGCACTTACTGGGTGCCAAGCGCTGTACTAAAAGATGGGGTCGATAGGTATAAGATCCCTGGGTTGAACACGGGCCCTTCCCTTCATGGGGTTCACAACTTAAATAGGTGGATAGACCGATATTTAGACCCCACTTTACAGCTGAGGAAACTGAGGCACAGAGAAGTTAATTGCCTTGCACAAGATCACATAACAGGCAAGGGGAAGAGCCTGGATTAGAACCCAGGGCCTCTGGCTCCCGGGCCCATCACCTACCCAATAGTGAAAAAACTCACAAGAGACGCATGGGTTTGAGGATGGATTGAATGAACGGGGCCAAAGTGGCCGAGAGGAAAGAACGTGGTAGTGGGACACCTGGGCTCTCGAGCCCGGCTCGTCCGCTAGCCGTCTGGGTGACCTCGGTCAAGTCATTTAACCTCTCCCGAGCCTCGGTATTCTCATCTGTAAACTGGGAATAAAATACCAGCTCTCCCAACTTCTCAGGCGGCGAGCCCCATGAGGAAAGGTCAGCCAATCATATTTGCTGAGCGCTGACAGTGTGCAGAGCTCTGGGTGACGAGGAACCCTTTTGTATTGGATCATCTCGGGTCCAACTGAGTGCTCGGCGTAGAGTAAGCACTTAATGATCAGTATGACTGACCCAGTGGGTTGTCTCCGGGCCATTCTGAAAGGATGACAGAGTGTCTTAGAAGGGGTTGAAACAGCTGAGTTGCCTTTTCCTCTCACCCCAGTTTGAAGGGGGTGACGGAAGAGCGCAGAGCAGCTCAAAGAATGTTTTCCTGTGTTTTGGCAAAGAGGAACATGGTTGTTAATTCTTCCTCTTGTGATCTTTCGTCTTTCAGTTGGTGAGAGTCTCAATTCAGTAGCTAGATGGTATTTTTTTTTTTTTAGCCCCCAGGCTCACGATCAAACCTATCTTCCTTCTCTCTTTCCACTCTTCTCTTTTTGAGTTTCTCGGATGCTGCTGCGGGATGATGATAAAAGCCATTCGGCACAGAACACTTCTGCCTCTCTGTTCTTTTAGGTGAGGGGCACTGGTGTGGGTTGGGGGAGGGAGGGAGGACGGGAGAGAGAGAAAGAGAAAGAAAGAGAGAGAAAGAGAGGGAGAAGTCCTGAGATCCAGTTATGTAAGGCTCACGCCATTCTTTTCCTCACTTTTATTTTAGTCTCTGACCTAGAGGCTGTGTAGTCTGGTGGAAAGAGCATGGGGTTGGGAGGCAGGTGATGTAGATTTAGACCCTCTTGTCTGTAAACTCATTTTGAGTCTTCCATTGAACTACCCCAGCGCTTATCGTATTGTACCGTACTCTCCCAGGCACTTAGTTTACTGCTCCGCACACAGTAAAAACTCATCAAGTACCGTGATCGATTGATCAGATCCTGTGCTCACTGGCCTGCTATGTTACTTTGGTCTAGTTATTCAAAATAATTACAATAGTAATAATGATAACGATTAGAATAATTAGCAGCAAGCACTGTGCTGAGTGCTGGGGCAGATACAGGATAATCAGACTGTAAGCTCGGGGTGGGCGGGGAATGGGTCTGTTTATTGTTGTGTTGTGCTTTCCCAAGCGCTTAGTAGAGCGCTCTGCACACTGTAAGCGCTCAATAAATATGATGGAAAGAATGAATGATCTGACACAGTCTCTGTTCCACCTGGGGCTCGCAGTCGCATGAGACGGAGAATAGGTATTTCATCCCAGCTCCGCCACTGGTCTGCTATGCGACCTTGGGCAAGTCGCTCAGCTTCTCCGGGCCTCAGTTACCTCATCTGTAAAACGGAGATTGAGCCTGCGAGCCCCACCTGGGACAGCCTGATTACCTTGTATCTACCCCAGCGTTTAGAAGAGTGCTTGGCACATAGTGAGTACTTAACAAATACCACTATTATTATTATTATTATTATTTCCATTCTCATTTCAACTCCGTATATTATTATTTTCATTAACTCTCCCAAGCCCTTAGAACAGTACTCTAAGCGATTAATAAATCCGATTGATTTCACTGAAGAGACTGCAGAACTTCATCTGTAAAAGGTGGACAAAATCACCGTTCTCTCTACGCTAAAGACTCCAAACCTCATGTAGAAAAGGAACTGCGTCGCATCCCGTTATTCTGTATCCGCCCAAGTGCTTAGTATACTGTTTGGCACCTAGTTGGTAAGCACTTAATTAGAATCATTGAAAGTAAAGGGACAATAAGTTCTCTCGTCAAAAGCACCCGAACCTGTTTGCACGGCTTCCCACATAAGATTACCCCCGCGGTGACCTGATGGTTAGGTTCCCTCAGTTAATCGATCAATCAGTCAAATTTATTGAGTGATTACTGTGTGCAGAGCACGGTACTAAGAGCTTGAGCGAGAACAACGTCCCAGAGTTGGGAGGTTTGTCCTTCCCCTCGTCCGGGGGGCCGCATCTCCGGGGGGGGAGGGCGCGGTGCCAGCCTGGCGGTGCCACCGTCCCATTCCCGGAGGTCTCCGGCCCGGTGGTCCACCGAGGACAGGGACCCCGTGGCAGTCGCTCTTTGTGAACCAGCGAGGGGCCCTGTCGCTTGTCACAAAGAGGCGGCAGCTCCTTGGAAACTCAGCTCCGCGAAGCTCCGTTTCTCTTACAGCCCCAAGTCACAAAAGGAGGCATTTGTTTGGCAGGAGGGGAATGGAAATCAAATAACCAAACCTCCCCCCCCCCCGGCCCAGACAAAACCCCCGCACAACGGCGCAATCAGACCTTCCAAGTCAGACACCAGATTAGGCTTTCCGCTACAAAAATTCAGTTGATTCAGTCGCCTCCTCTCAGAGGCCTTGGGCTTATGTTGGATGACCGGGATTTTCTTTGTGGGTGTCATTCAAATTTTGGGAGAATATTAAAAATCTAAACACAAATTGAAGTCACCAAGGAGCCCTACTTTACCATGAATGATATCCAGTTAGTTCTCATTTTCCCCTCAATCTGGTTCACATCTCTGAATGAAGAAATTATACCTTTTCCCAAGACGTCTTAAATAGACTGATCGAACAGTGGACAAAAACATCTTTTCCCCCCATCTTGACGTATTACACACACACACACACACACACACACACACACACACAGAGTTTTGGGGATTCATTCACTTGCCATTTCTCATGCCTATCCCTTCATGGATGGCATCAATTGATCCATCATCTTTAATGACACCCACTACGTGCAGTGGAAAGAGCCCGGGCTTCGGAGTCAGAGGTCATGGGTTCGACTCCCGGCTCTGCCACTTGTCAGCTGCGTGACTGTGGTCGAGTCACTTAACTTCTCTGTGCCTCAGTTCCCTCATCTGTAAAATGGGGATTAACTGTGAGCCTCACGTGGGGCGACCTGATTACCCTCTATCTACCCCAGCGCTTAGAACAGTGCTCGGCACATAGTAAGCGCTTAACAAATACCAACATTATTATTATTGTACTAAATTGCGTAGCACTGTACTAAATCCTTGGGAGACTCCTGGAGATTTGGAAGTTGGGATCTCTGCCCTTGAAGGAGTTCACATACTAAGGGGTAATCAATCAAACAACAGCATTTATTAAGTGGCTAAAGTCCGCAGGGCAAGGTACTCTAGGATTTGCCAGAGTCCAGTAGAAGTAAAAGATATAATCCCTGCTCTCAAGGGGATTCCAACCTTTTATCCATTCTAGATATTGCCCTGAAAATGCATGTCAGCCCAGGGTGGTCTGTACAGATCGGAACAGCACTGTGAGAAGCAACATGAACTGGTGGATAGAGCAGTAAGTCCTCCATAAATATGATTGGTTGATTGACTACAAACTGCCCCCGTGGAGTAGGTACCAAAGGTCCACAATCAATCAATTAATTGTATTTATTGAGCACTTATTGTATGAAGAGCACTGTAGAGAAGCAGCGTGGCTCAGTGGAAAGAGCCCGGGCTTTGGAGTCAGAGGTCATGAGTTCAAATCCCGGCTCGGCCACTTGCCAGCTGTGTGACTGTGGGCAAGTCGCTTCACTTCTCTGTGCCTCAGTTACCTCATCTGTAAAATGGGGATGAAGTCTGTGAGCCCCACGTGGGACAACCTGATTCCCCTGTGTCTACCCCAGCGCTTGGAACAGTGCTCGGCACATAGTAAGCGCTTAACAAATACCATCATTATTATTATTACTGTACTAGAGAAACAGGCTGGCCTAGTGGGTAGAGAAGAGGCCTGGGGGTCAGAAGGACCTGGGTTCTAATCCTGGCTCTACCACTTGCCTGGCTCCATCACTTCACTTCTTTGTGCCTCAGTTACCTCTTCTATAAAATGGGGATTGAGTCTGGGAGCCTTTTGTGGGACAGGGACTGTGTCCAACACGATTATCTTGGTGCTATCCCAGCGTTTGATACAGTCCTTGGCACATAATAAATGCTTAACAAACATCACGATTGTTATTACTAGGTATTTGGGAGGGTATAGTACAAAAGAGTTGGTAATAATAATAATAATAATAATTATTATGGTATTTGTTAAGTGCTTAACTGTGTGCCAGGCACTGTACATGAACCCTGCCAATAAACAGTTTACAGTCTATAGGAGGGAAACTAAATTCCAACTAGGGGAAATAGTATAGAATATGCAGGGAAAGTGTGTGTTAATTCCCTTCTATTGTACTCACCTAGGTGCTTAGAACAGTGCCATACACATAAAAAGTGATCGGTAAATGCCATCGGTCGATTGATAAGAGCTGTGGGTAAACAGCCCGGTGCAAAATCGATGCAGAGGTGGGCACGGATAATGGAGATAAGGGCATAGACTGGGAAAACCAGTGATTCTGATTTTTAAGAAATGAATTTTGAAATAAATGCAGAGGCCAGGAGAGGCAGTGACTGAGCGATACAGGATTTTCTATGCATTTAGAACAAGATCACCTTCTGCTACCATTTTGGAAAGTCTCCACTCTGCGCTGGCCACTTCTGAATCTTCTGCTTTCACCTGAGCCCTGGGAACTTGATTTTGCGAGCCTTTCAAGTGAGAAAGCAGTGAGATCCCAAGGAATGAAACTAATAGCAGAGGAAAGCTATTTTGTTTTCCTCTGACTATTTAATTTGGTGATGCGAAGTGATATTTTACTTAACTAGAAGAATTATACGTGGGTTGTCCGGCTTGTTTACCTATCATCTTACCTTTAAGCCTTCTCACGTAATTATGATAGGCTCCGTGGTAATGAATCCACAATAAGGGATGTCATTTTGAGAGGGATGTTTATTTTGACCCAGAGAGCTCAGACCATAAATGGACATTAGAGCGATCTTGGTAGAAAATGCTAGTGTTCAAGTTGCAACTCCATTTCCATTCCAACTTCCATTACACTTGAGTACCGTGAGGGAGTGAGGGAGATAGAGAGAGAGAGAGAGAGGGATTTAGCTCTACATAAAACCATTTTTCTAGCATAATAAAGCTGAGTGGTTTGAAATCAGATGCTGAGAAGGAGAGAAAGCACCAGAGAAAGGTGAGTGTGGTGGTTTTACCCAGAATGAAGTATGAGAGACCTTGGTCCAGAACCAATGCAGTAGGAAGAGGACTTGGTTTAGAAGGAGCCCCCCCCCCCCAGCTCTACCCAAGTGGGGAGAATCTAGGATTTTCCATCTATCGGGACCTGAAATATAGACTAGGTTGACTCCCTTTCCCCCCCCCCGACTGTCCCACCATCACATCCGCTCTAACAGGTCCTAGTTCCCCACTCTGAATTTTATTCATTCATTCATTCATTCATTCAATAGTATTTATTGAGCGCTCACTATGTGCAGAGCACCGTACTAAGCGCTTGGAATGAACAAGTCGGCAACAGATAGAGACGGTCCCTGCCGTCTGACGGGCTTACAGTCTAATCTTAGATGCCAGCCATAGAGTGGGGGGGGGAGGGATTAGGATGTCTTTTATCACGCCTCTGTGATGATCTTTGTAAGTCTGAGAGGATATGCAACATTCTCCCTGTATATCCAGGGGCTTACAGAGAGAACATCCCTCCACAGGAGCTAAAGTAGGATCGTAATTGGCTAAGACGCACCGTTCCTGGATCCGATTCCTTCAAACAGTAGCAGTCAGTCAGTCAATGGTATTTTTTTGAGTTTCTTACTGTGTGTAGAGCACTGTACTCAGCACTTGGGAGAGTACACTGTGATGCGATAACGGATACACTTCCCTTCCCACAGTGAGCTTACAGTCTAGAGGGCATAGCACGGTCCACGACGTTGTGTTCATCTGCTTCCCTTGCCTGCAATTCATTCTTTGTCTACCTTCTCCTTTAGACCGTAAGCTCCTTGAGAGGATCGTGTGTCAACTGCATTCTACTCTCCCAGACACTGAATAAAAATGTTGGTATTTGTTAAGGGCTTACTACGTGCAGAGCACTGTTCTAAGCACTGGGGTAGATACAGGGGAATCAGGTCGTCCCACGTGAGGCTCACAGTTAATGCCCATTCTACAGACGAGGGAACTGAGGCGCAGAGAAGTTAAGAGACTCGCCCACAGTCACGCAGCTGACGAGGGGCAGAGCCGGGATTCGAACCCATGACCTCTGACTCCCAAGCCCGGCCTCTTTCCACTGAGCCACGCTGCTTAGTACAGTGTTCGAAAAGTAAGCACTCAGAAAATACCACAGATTGATTGAGAGTAGAATAGGGCAGTAGAGAAGGCCACCAGAGGGTCTCCTCCTGGTCCTCTCTCCCTATCAATCAATCAATCAATCAATCAGTGAAATTTATTTGGTTCTTACTGTGTGCAGAGCACTGTATTAAGCGCTTGGGAGAGTACAATACAACAGAATACAGAGTATAGTAATAATAGTAATAATGGCATTTGTTAAGCGCTTACTATGTGCCAGGCACTCTACTCAGCGCCTGGGGGCTTGGGGGGATGCAAGGAAATCGGACTGTACACAGTCCTTGTCACACATCTGGCTCGCAGCCTTCATCCCCGGGTTACAGATGAGGTAACTGAGGCACAGCGAATTGAAGTGACTTGCTCCAGGTCGCACAGCAGACGAGTGGCAGAGCCGGAATTAGAACCCATGACCTTCTTTCTGACTCCCAGGCCCATGCTCTATCCACTATGCCAAGCTGCTTCTCTGGTAGTAGAACGGTACATCAGATCTGGTCCCTGGCTGTAAGGCGCTTACCATCTCTTAGGGGAGCCAGATATTAAAATAAATTACCGATCGGAACGGACCGTTCGTTTATTCAGTCGTATTTATTGAGAGCTTGCTGTGTCCAGAGCACTGTTCTAAGATCTTCCTTCCCCTCTCCATCCCTGTCTTTCCCTCTCACCCAGAACCGCATCCAAGTGTCTTAGGAGAAGCGGCGTGGCTCGGTGGAAAGAACCCGGGCGTGGCAGTCCGAGGTCATGGGTTCGAATTCCCGGCTCTGCCGCTTATCAGCAGTGTGACTATGGGCAAGTCACTTCATTTCTCTGTGCTCAGTTCCCTCATCTGTAAAATGGGGATGAAGACTGTGAGCCTCACGTGGGACAACCCGATTACCCTGTATACCCCAGCGCTTAGAACAGTGCTCTGCACATAGTAAGCGCTGAACAAATACCAACATTATGAATATTATCATTTTGACCCTTCCGCTTTCCTGCAACAGCTCTACCTTCAAACTTCCCTGGCAGTCGGCTTGCTTGACGTGGCCGGAGCATAGCGCCGATGGCTGTCTTAGAGAGAGTCGGTCGACTGACCGTTGGCTGGAAGAGTCAAGGATAAAACACTGATGACGTCTACTCCGTGGGGAAGCGATAGCGGGGTTGCTGAGGTTTAGGCTTTGGAAACCTCTCGAATGAATAATAACCGGGACCCGCCGAGATAGACCGTTCAGTACTATTTTCCCAACTTTTCAGATAAGGAAGTTAAAGCACAGGAAGTCCGAGTGACTTTCTCAAGGCCGCCCTACTTAATCACTCAGAGAGTCAGGAGGAGAAAGGAAGAAATTCTACCGTTCTAGTCAATGTCCCAGCCTCTCTGTTATGCCAGCAAACGTTAGAGGCTTTCGAAACAAACGAGAGCAATTTGTCCTTCGGAGCAATTCCTCATTGCATTTGATTTGAAAAAGATAAACAATTGCCAATTTGGTTGACTTGCATTTCTCATTATTTTCTTGCTGAATTTCTCATCACTAAATGTTCTATAAATATTTTCTCCTTTCCTCTGGGTCTATGGAATGATTATGATATAGAAATCAGGGTCTTTCAGTGACTTATTAATAGAGAAATGGAATAATGTGAAATTGTCAGAGGGGATTTGAAAAGTACTTGAAAGCTGAAGGAACTGTAAGTTTCACATGGGCAGGATCCGCGTCACGTTCCTTAATGGTAGATTCCCAAGCTCTGCATCCGGTAGCTAGACGGAAATGATCAATGAACGAATGGATCGATTTGCCTTAAAATTTGATGTCCTAATCCCATTTCGGATAGCATGAGGCTATCACGGCAAACCCAGTGCCTGGGTGCCACTGAATCTAATCTGTACTCACTCTGGCCGGGCTAAATCTGTATTCAGAGAAGCTGCGTCAGGAAGCCAAAAGATGGATTTACAGATGGGTAGAACACGTGTCCCGGATTGCCAAGCCAATCATAGATGTCGCCAGTCGTGCTGGAGAATATATGGAAAAAACATACCCCTGCCCTGATCTGGAAGTGTTCTGGTTAAATCGGTGAGCCTATTTTCTGCTCTCCCCGTACGGTCTTGCTCACCGTAGATTTTTACATTTCGGCGACTGGGATGGAGCCTGCCCAGTTTGTGCACCATTTTGTTCCTGCAATAATGCGGGCTCACCACTCCTCTGTGGTGATCTTCCCTCCAGGTCCCTCCAGTCCCCCTTTCCAATATTTAATCATCACCAAGACGTCTGTACTCTCCCAAGCACTTAGTACACTAACCTGCGTGCTGTATGTGCTCAGTAATCACCACTGATTGATTTATCCTGCCCGTTTCATTTTTCCCAGAAGAAACCTCTTTATAGAGGAAGGAGACGTTCTCTGCCGCTTCCCTCCCCGTCCATAGAGATTCACCCTTGGCTAATATCTAGGTGACTAAGTGAATCTGATTTTCTCAAGGGCAAGCCAAAGTCAGACCTAAATCCTGGTGTGGCTCGGTTTGGTTCAGTGGATTGCCTTCCCCCTGAGGACAGAAGCCCGTCTGCTTCTAGAGACAGAATGAAGCAAGACCCTCCCCATCCTGGGGGCCTGCTGTTATCCGATGGCAGGGTCGATGGGGATTATTTTCGAGGCCGCCTTTCCAAACTTGACGTAGATTTACCCCAGACGCGCCATTAAAATGTGAAATAATCCCCTTTCGAAACAGAATTTTTCAATTGTTTGATTTTAACAGTAGGCCCCTTAAGCAAGAGAGGGGAATGATTAGAGGAAACAAAAATTCAGAGAAGGGTAACAATCTTATTAAAGGGCCAGAAGGATTGATTTATGAGGAAAGATTAAAGACAAAAGCTAAACGTTAGATGTACTGTTGGGGTAGACCCTGGTGGAGCCAGGATGTGTGATAGCTATCTTCAAACTGTTTAGGGGGAAATGCGATTGGACTGTAGGGATAAAAAATGCGCCTAGTTCTCCTCCGGTGAAGTAATAACGGAAGTAACTGTACTAGAAGTTATCGCACTAGCAGTAATAATAATAGTAATAATGGATGTGGAAGTAGAAATAGCTTAGAGAAGCAGCATGGCTTAGTGGCAAGAGCCTTGGTTTGGGAGTCAGAGGGCATGGGTTCGACTCCTGGCTCCGCTGCCTTTCAGCTGTGTGACTTTGGGCAAGTCACTTCACTTCTCTGGGCCTCAGTTACCTCCTCTGTAAAATGGGGCTGAAGACTGTGAGGCCCACGTGGGACTACCTGATGACCTTGTATCTACCCCTGTGCTTAGAACAGAGCCTGGCACATAGTAAGCGCTTAGCAAATACCAACATTATTAAGTAGAAGTAATAATAGTATTATGAATTGTAGTTATTCATTCAGTCATTCAATAGTATTTATTGAACGCTTACTATGTGCAGAGCACTGTACTAAGCGCTTGGAATGGACAAATCGGTAACAGATAGAGACAGTACCTGCCCTTTGACGGGCTTACAGTCTAATCGGGGGAGACGGACAGACAAGAACAGTGGCAATACATAGAATCGAGGGGAAGAACATCACAGTAAAGCTATAGCAAATAAATAGGATCAGGGTGATGTACACCTCATTAACAAAATGAATAGGGTAATGAAGATATATACAGTTGAGCTGACGAGTACAGTGCTGAGGGGATGGGACGGGAGAGGGGGAGGAGCAGACGGAAAGGGTAGTTAGCAGTAGTTGTAATGAAAGGAATAGAAGTTGTAATGTTAAGAACTTATTATGTGTCAAACACTGTTCTACACTCTGGGATAGATAAAAGTTAATTAGTTTGGACCCAGTCCCTGTCCCACATGGGACTCACTGTCATAGTAGAACAGGAGAACTGAAGCACAGAGAAGTTCAGTGACTTGCTTGAGGTCAGACAGCAATCAATCAGCCGAGCCAGGATGAGAACCCAAGTCCTCTGACTCCCAGGCCCTGATCTTTCCGCTAGGAATGATTCTCAAGGCATGCGTCTCTGGCTACTAGATAATAAATCATTGGAAAGTCATCTCTAGGACCAAGGAGAGCGTGTTAGTTGTATAGAAAGTTGGTTTTCATCTTGGCCTAGGAAGATAGATCGTCCACATTTCCTCAGAGATATGCTCTAAACCTGAGAAGTAGAAGAAATCGAAAGGGGTACCTCAGTGACTTGGGAAAGCTATTCTTTCGGGGCTAAAATGCAAAATATCAGCAGGGTACAGAGTGAACTTTTTGAAGGGAAAGAGAGAACGTTGTAAAAATGACAAATCTGGGGAAAGGGGAAAGTGTTTTTGTTTAATTTTCAAATGTTAGGTATTGGCGAGATTACGGTATTGCTTTTTGGCAAATGAAAATATCGGGGCCTCAGTTACCTCATCAGTAAAATAGGGATTAAGACTGTGAGTTCCATGTAGAACAGGGACTGTGCCCAATCCGATTTACTTATGTCCACCCTAGCGATTAGGACAGTGCCTGACGCATAGTAAGTGCTTAACAAATACCATAGTTATTATTATTGACAGAAATATGGGTGAGAAGTGGAAAAGCCTTAAACACAAATTATCGTCATCATGAATAAGAAATCAAAAACAATTAGAGTTGCTTCTGACTTGTTCATCTCCACGTCCTTCAAAGCCCTGTTTTGTTGATCCAGTCTCAGAAAACTGAGGCTGCGGGGATAGATCAGGTTAGACCCAAATCCTGCTGAGCCACGCCCTAACCGTATAGAAGGCATAGGGGACCGCAGAGGAAGACATGCTGGCTGTCGGTTGAGAATGAGTTGATTTTTTTTTTTTTTTGCCTGATCCAGGGCCTGGGCAGCATTTAAAGCCTTTAAAACTCTCTAGTCTATAAGCTCCCACCACTTCTGTTTTATTACACTTTCCTAAGTGCTAAATCCAGTGCTCCGCACACATTAAGTGCTCAGTAAATACTACTGAATGAAAGAATGAATAGATCCAACTCTCCTGACTCTCCTCTCTCCATTTCTGACTCTTCCTCCAGCATCCCAGTATGAATCACCCACTGTCTTTGTCTGTCCCATCTCCATCCCTATCTGTTTTCCAAAAGAGCTACATGTCCAATAGTTTCTTCCTCCTTCCCTCTCTCACTTCTTCCCTTCTTCCCTCTTCCTTCTCCCTCTCTCACTTTCCCTCCGGGTATCCAGAATGGATCATCCAACCCGCCTAACTCTCCTCCCTCTATTTCTCACACTCCTCCAATGACCCAGACCATCCAACACCCTTGATTCTCCCCTCTCCATCCCCGACTCTCCCCCAGAAACCCAATAAGAACCATCCATCCCCTCACTCTCTTCTCGCCGCCCTTGACCGTCTCTCCAGTGACCCGGCCCGGACCGTCCGATCCCCCTAATTCTCCCTTCTTCCTAGCTCACTCTCCCTCCGGTAACTGCTCATCGATGGAGATGTACTAACTCCGCTTGATTAAAAACACACCAGTCTCTTTCTCCAGGTTCATTAGGATTGATGCTCAATTAGTCCCAGTGTGAGATGCAATTTCACCTGGATCAGGCACATTTCTCACGACTTTCTGTGTTTTTTTCCGCTCTTTCCATCTTTGAAAAGAAAGCAGATTAGAGCAGCCTAAGGGCTCCTAAACCTTTAACTCAAGCCACTGGGTGCCTAGGTGACTGTCAGATAATGACCCCTTAGAATTGCTCCAACTACAATCTGCCTGTGTTCCTAATGGTGAATTCTTTAAGCCGGAGAAATAATCTCTCCTCAGGGAAATAGTGGCACTACTATTAACTTGAGAGCTTTAAAAGTGGGCTGGGCAAAGTACCCAAAACGCAGAGTACTTCGGGGAACCTGGGCTTTAGCTCTGGGTGTAGACCAGATGACTCTAATAGGTGCAGTTCCATTTTTAATGTCTCTCATTGTTCGGCTAGATTAACGGCAGCTTGATGTTTGAGCAGATGAACGGGTCGCTTTCTCCAGACTGTCAAGATTAAGGTGGTAGGAATCTGATCGTGTGGGTTCGAAGGGAATCCTAAAGAGATTAGTCAATTTAAAGTAGAGTTGAATTTAACAAAATGCCTCAACTCTTTTCGAACATTTTGAGTTCAAGAAAACCCAAAACACATTTTGCCAAACACTTCCCCCCCCCCTTAATTTTCAAACCCATGTGTATTTCAAGGGAAATTTAATCCATGTGTTTCTGATTCATTTACACTTAGCTCATCAAAATGTGGTTTCGTAAGACCTATTTGATGTCTAAGAAGCCTTATGAGCCTTTTAGAAGTCTCTTTTTTCTTTGAACCAGGAAGTTGCATTTTGCTAAGAGTCAGAAGGATTTGAATCTCAAAAGATTGAAATTTGGCTTGAAAGTTACGGCATAAAATATTTAGGTGTGTTCTGACTCTGACTCTTCAAATAGAAGCTTTTCAAAGAAGTATAATCGTATTCTTTCTTTCTCCTTTCTTCTCTCTCCCTTCCCTTTTCTTTTTATCTTTCATTTTGTCTATGCAAAACAACTCAGATGAAGATTTGGGATTCCACCTAGAAAGGGCACAAACAGGTTTTTTTTTTTGGTTTGTTTTTTTAATAGGATCTAATTGTGTCAAGTATTCTGATAAGACTCCAGGACTTTATCTTTGAGTGATGAGTAATCTCCACAATCAAAATCTGTTTATTTTACAGGCAGTGAATCGACAGTGAATCAACAAGGTGTTTACATTGTCCGATCTTGTATGTTAATTTCAAAGAGCCCTCCCTATTCAATTTCTGCTTCTCCAATTCAGTGCAATTCACTCCCGGTGAGTCAAAGCAAAGCTGCTGATAAAATGGATTATTGGAGGTGTTTTTATTTGGGCTGCTGCTTCAGATGTGCTGATTCAGGTGTGTTCATTCTTCCAGAAGTTTCTATCAGTCTTTCCGAGGACAGTCTGGGGTAAGTGAATCGATGGTGAGTCTTTCTGTCAAAGTACAGTACAAAGCCAACAAACTTTCCAATCTATTAGTATCACTGCATCTTTGCAACTGGGAGAAGCTGCTTAAATGAGCAGCACAAATGGCTGAGATTTGATCCCGGCCTCCAACCGCCCCCTCACCCCCTCTTCCAATTGATAATGGACTGGATCCGGCATCTTTAGGCAAGAAGAAAGCTAACATGGTTTGCACATTGCTCTCGTTTGATTGTTCTTTGGATGAATACTTTGCGGAGAGCGAGATAATGAAAAACACACCATCGCCGTACACAAAGTCTGCCGTCGCTTTGGTCGTTCGCTCACAGCCGACACCCATCCCGAGAAGCAGAGATGTAAAACTGCCTCATTGCCCGATTCCCAGATTCCCAGAGCTTCTTCAGCCAAGGATAGCAGTCAGGTGGAATTCTGCCCTCTGTGGGCTTCAATAGGGCCTCAGTACAGGAGCGGATTACCAGACATTCGACGGGGTCCAAGAAATATGGGGGAAAGGGAAATTCAATCAGAATTGAACAGTCAATCAGGATAACTTATGGATGGTTTACCATCGTCAGATGAATGGACTGAACTTTGGGAGAATCCAATAGAATTAGTAGATATAATCCCATCCTCAAGGTGCTTAAAATCTAACTGGGGAAAAACACAAAGAATGATTTGTAGATAAGAAACCACAGAGAAGAGAAATTTAGAAGAGGCTTAATAAGCGCTTAAGTATTAGAGAATGGAATTCGGTCAGTTCCTAAGAGATGTGGTTGGCTGTGAGGGGATAAATTGGTAGTTGGGATGATAGGATATGAGGAGAAGATGATAGGATTCCCAAGTAATCAGGCGATGGCTCTTGGAGGAGGTATGATTTCGAAAGGGCATGTGAAGATGAGGAGATTTAGAGTCTGGAGGATATAATGGGGAGGAAATTCCAAGCGAGGATGAGGGCGTGAGCACAGGACCAGAGGTGGGAGAGATGAGATCGGAGGTCAGCAAGAAGGCTGGATTTGGAAGGCACTTACTTAGGCTGCTGGAAAATAGTAGGTGAAGAGTCTGGTGTTGTCAGGCAGAGCTGATGGACAGTTTATAATGAGGTGTACATCCCCTTGATTCTATTCATCGTGTTAATGTTGTCTTCGTTTTTGTTCTGTTTTGCTCTGCCGTCTCCCCCAGTTAGACTTTGAGCCCATCATTGGGCAGGGACGGTCTCTATCTGTTGCCGAATTGTTCATTCCAAGCGCTTAGTACAGTGTTCTGCACATAGAAAGCGCTCAATAAATACTATTGAATGAGTGAACGAGTGACCGTTTGGAGCTTTAGCTCGATACTCAGGGAAATGGGCAGCCCATCGGAACAGAACGCGTTCACGGCCCGGTACCACTTTGAAAGGTCTTTCTTTTCTGAACGTCTGTGTCAGTCCCCTACAGGGGGTCTCTGGTTGGGAAAGAGGAACTATAAGAACAAAGTAAGGAGCCTTTGAGAATTCCAAGATGGTTCAAATATTGAACAACTTCTTCCTAGTAGCCTAGTGCTCTGATTTAATGTCTAAAGAACGTGAATGTCTCTTGGGTGGTGCCGGGGGTGGTGATAACCATAACTGTAACATAACTATATGGTGGCAATTCTGGTTGGTGATAGCGGTGGTGATAATAATGATAATAATACTGATAGTATTTGTTAATCGCTTAATCTGTGCCAGGCACTTATACTAAGCACTGGGGTGGATACAAGCAAATCGAGTTGGACACAGTCCCAGTCTCACGTGGGGCTCCCAGTCTCAATCCCTATTTGATAAATGAGGGAACGGAGGCACAGAGAAGTGAAGTGACTTGCCCGAGGTCACACGGCAGACAAGTGGCAAAGTTGGGATTAGAACTCATGACCTTCTGACTCCCAGGCCCGTGCTCTATCCGCTAAGCCATGCTGCTTCTAATGGTGGTGTTGATAGTGGTGGTGATGGAGGAGAAGAACAAGACATCCTTTTAATCTTCCCGCACGAAATGAAATTACATCATATACGAATGCAGTAGTAAGACCATTTATTTTGCTTCCATTGGGTGCAATCCAGTGAATTTAGAGTTGAGGGAAGTAGAGCAGAAAGAAGCGACAACCTCCCCTGTCGACAAGAAGGTTACTCTATATTGACTTCTAAATCATATACCCCTGGAATATGCGCTGTGTCGTCCACACACTAAGACTACACATGTGCGATGTGGATTCAATAATAATCACAAACTCATGTTTCTGTGAGTGAAAAGCTCACCAAATGAATCCCTCAATATCTGAACCAAAAGTATCTGGAGAAGCATTTTGGCCCACCGGCTAGAGCATGGGCCTGGGACTCGGAAGGAATTCCGGCTCTGCCACTTATCCGCGGTGGGACCTTGGGCAGATCATTTTTCTTCTCTGTGCCTCAGTTATGCCATCTGTAAAAATGGGGATTAAGACTGATTAATTAGCTGAGAAATGTCCCTTTCTGACCAGACCTTTTGAAAACTCACTCAGCCCATTATACCTAATTGTTGATGTTTTCCGGAAGTAGCGTAAGTGAGAAATAGAGTGTAAACTGATGATCGGAATATAGCCGTGAAACATCTTTTCAGTGTGGGAGAACATTCTTCAGCCTAATCACTTTCAGTATTTATACAGTGCGTTTCCTCTTCCCGAGAGCCTTATAAACATTGACCAATTAGAGCCTGTGCTCCCGGGGCCATGGGTCGATGTTGTTAACTGCAGGTTGCAGCTGGAGAAACTGAGGCAGAGTCCCATTTCCAAAAGGGGCTTGCTAATCCTGGTGGATGATTCAGTTTTATGAGCACAGTGTTGTGTGAAAATACCTGGAGTTCAGTTGAATTGCCGCAGCCAGGATTTGCCCCTAAGGAGAAGAAAAAGGAAGGATTCATTAGATGAAATTCACAAAGGACTTTGAGCCACTAACTAAATATTAGAGAAAAAAAACCTGTGAATATAGAACTAAGAATTAAATGGCCTCCTGTGGTTCTTTCAAGTCTGAATTACCTAGGTCCAGACCTGAGTGTCACAGATCTTTTCTCTAGCAATTCAGCTGTAAATCTTTTCTTCTACCCTCGACATCATCACAAGATTCCTTCTAGTCTCTAAGTTCCTTGTGGACAGGGATCACGTCTACCAATACGGTCGTACTGCACTCCTCTAAGCTCTTCGAACAGTGCTCTGCACACAGTAAGTGCTCGATAAAAACGATTGATCCACTGAAGATTTGTAAATGAATAGTTGCGTCCTTGGCAAATGAATTTCTGAAAATCAGCCCTCGATGCCCCACAGACCATTAGCCTGTTGGCTGGAAGGTCTGAACGAAGAAGTACATCCGATCCATTTTGGCGGAAATTTAATACTGCCGAAAGCAATGTCTTCTTTGGAAAGAGCACCGTATCGAAAACCCATGTTCTGGAAATCAAAGGACGTGGGTTCGACATCTAGATTTGCCACTGTCTGGCTAGGTGATCTTGGGCAAATCACTTAACTGCTCTCTGCCTTCGTTTCTTCATAATAATATTATAATTATAATTGCTGAATGTGCTAAGCACTTACTATGTGCCAGACATACTAAGTGTTTGGATGGATACAAGCAAATGGGGTCGGACAGAGTCCTTGTCGCACATGGGGCTCACGGTCTTAATCTCCATTTTACAAGATGAGGGAACTGAGGCACAGAGAAGTGAAGTGACTTGCCCAAGGTCACACAGCGGACGTGTTTTGGAGCGGGGATTAATAGTAAGAATAATAATGTTGGTATTTGTTAAGAGCTTACTATGTGCAGAGTACTGTTCTAAGCGCTGGGGGAGATACAGGATCGTCAGGTTGTCCCACGTGAGCGTCACAGTCTTAATCCCCATTTTACAGATGAGGTAAGTGAGGCACAGAGAAGTTAAGTGACTTGCCCACGGTCACACAGCTGACGAGTGTCAGAGCAGGGATTCGAACCCATGATGGCTGACTCCCAAGCCCGGGATCTTTCCGCTGAGCCACGCTTAGAAACCAGGTTATTTTGACTCCCGCCCCGTGCTCTATCTACCAGTTCACGCTGCTTCAGTAATGATCAGGGTATGCTTGCATTTCTATATGCCACTAAGGCTTTCTCCTAAACCCACATCCAGAGGTGTGGAGAAAGCGCCCAGTAAATACAATCACTCGACTGAGACCCCTTTCACGAAGAGGAAGCCTGGTGGGGAGGATAATAATAATGATGACTGTAGTATTTTTTACAAGTTAAGAGGCTTGGTCCGAATCATGCAGTTAGTTAAGCTGCCAGTTAGCAGCGGTAGTAAGGAGATGGGATTCAGGAAGATCCATCAGGCAATCAGTAAATCAACGGCATCAGTTGAGCACTTCCTACGTGCAGAGTACCGGTGAGGTACAGAACAAGAGAGCCGAGACACCTTCCCTGCCCACAAGGAGCCCAGAGCATTTTCCTATAACACGAGACCAGTCACTGTCATGAAAAGCAAAAGAACCCAAAAGCCCAGTCGTTGGAGGAAAAGGCGAAGCGTCTTCATAGGACAACCTCTTTTCATCGGAGAACTTTGGATTTAGGGCAAAATTCAAACTCAACGTGAAAAAGTGATAGATTGTTTGCAGCGTGGAACTGTGTCCATCTTGATTCTCCTTTAGCCCAGCACTTAGTAGAGTGCTCGACACATAGCATGTAATAAATATAATAATGATGATAATAATTTTTGCTAAGCCCTTTAATGTGCCAAGCACCGTTCTGGGATGTAAAAAAGAATCAGTCTGGACCGAACACCTACCCCAGATAGGCCTCACAGGCTTAAGGGGACAAAAAACACATAGTTAATCCCCATTTTACAAATGAGGAAACTGAGCCACAGAAAAATTAACTGACCGTGGGTCATAAAAAGGACAAGTGGCAAAGTCAGGATCAAAACCTAGGTTTTCTAGCTCCCTGGTCTATACTCTTTCCATTTGGCCACACAACTTGTGCACTGCTTTGTAAATCCAACTTGTAGTACAATTAGTAATAAAAGTAGGAGAAAGAGGAGTACTAATAATATTCATTCAATAGTATTTACTGAGCGCTTACTATGTGCAGAGCACTGTACTAATATATGTACTGATATGAATTTAATAATATTCATTAAGCATTGAATATGTGACTTCGTATGTGCAAAATATCGTGCAAAGCACCGGGAGACGGGTAAAGACTTGGGGACCCAGAGGACCTTCCCCTGAATTTCACTGACGGAATTTGGTGGGATTGAGTTTACGTGAGGTGGATTTTGTTTGCTCGTTTGTTTTTATGGTATTCGTTAAGTGCTTCCTATTTGCCAGGCACTCTACTTAGGGCTGGGGTGCATACAGATGTATCAGGTTGGACACAGTCCATGTCCCACCTGGAGTTTATAGCCTTAATCCCCATTTTACGGAGGAGGTAACTGAGGCACAGACGGATTAAGCGACTTGCCCATGGTGACACGGGAGACAAGTGACAGAGGCAGGTATTTCAATCCAGGAAAATAACACGGCAGAGCATTCTGTTCCTAACCTGTCAATCTGGGGCCCACTAGCCAGTTGGGGTATACGCAACGCGCCGAATCCCCAAGCGAACGATCGGCTGAAATTTTCCTCGGTCATCTGATTAGCGGCCGAGGGTAGGCGGCGGAGGTGGTGGGGCGGGGAGGAAAATATTAAAAGAATCCAGAGGCGAAACTATGGATCCAGCCAAGCCTTGCAAGGGTCATTGGAACATTTTTATTAAAAGGGAAAAACAATATGGGGCATCCATTATTCTTTCATTTTGCAAAATGTCAAACTCCATGTGATCCTTTCATTTCCAATGGGTGTTCCTAAAGAGACACATTTAGAAGGGGAGTTAATGCCCCATGAGTGAAGTATAGAATGTGTTTAAAAAGACAATCGGGGCATAATGCACGCACACACACACACACACAAACACACACTCAGTATCCAAAATCCATTTAACCCAGCAGTTATAAATAAAGTGTCAGCTTTCCACTGAACTCTTCTCCCTAGTTTGGCTTCTCCTCCGTCTTGGGAAAAGCATTTCCTAGTGACTAAAAAATGTCTCCGTCGTGATGAATCTGTGCCCTGCTTTCACCTCCGAGACCCGCGAAAGTGTCTCTGACAGGTTAACCCTCTTTCTCCTGCAGCTGCCAAATTGGCGTTATTTCTTGAAGTCAGAAGCGGGTGTCCGGTGGTGACCAAACTCCGTTGGACGATCGGGTTTGATATTTGCGAAGGGAGTGTGGTGGGGCGGGAGGTCATCCCTAAAGTCCTTTAATATTTGGAGCTGGGGCGAGGGGGAAGAGATCAGATACCTCGAAATACGAATAAACACACAAACTGCGGTCTCGGCCCCGTGGTCACAACCTCGTGTGGGTGAATTTATCTTCACCTATCGCGGGGACTTTCTGTTCATCTTCCCGAAAGCCTACCTATAACAGTCCAAAGGTGAAATGCCTGCATATTAAGACATAATCCATCACTGTACACGTACTAATTACTTTTTGTCCTCCTCTCTCCTTGTCATCCAAGACTAAAGCCCCGGGGGGAAGGTGGAGGGGTGTGAGGTTGTGTGTGTGTGTGCGTATTGTTTTGAGGCTGGACACATTCATCTGAGCTGTTTGCCGCTTCGCTGTGTTAGTCTGATTTGTCTAGGCCTCGCCCCCCCAGAGAAAATCCGTGCATGCATACTGTATGTGAACTTTAGATAAATAAATAAACACGGGAAACAGCTTCCAGATAATTGAAAGCGAACGAAGGAGGGAGCAAAAGGAAAACAATTTCTCCGGGGATAAGCGGGGAGAGGTGGCAGGTGTGATTAAAATCCATATGATTTATGGGTAGGTGAATTACTAACATGACAGGCCTTTAGTGTGGGTTTGTTTGGGGACATTTGACAATAAACTTCTTTTTTTTTGGCGGGGGAGGGAGGTGGGTGGGTAGCTGGTTGTTTGTTTTTGCTGCAGGTTTTCCTCAGGAGTTTGCCACTCAGGAATTCCTAGTGCCTGACTGAGCGGTAATTTAGCCAGCTCTCTTGTGCTCTTTTCTTGTCAGCATTAACATGTCAATTCAGTTTAATAGTCTGGGCATGCTCAGTGGACCTGCATTTTCTCAGTGGGTATCCCATGAGCAGCCCGGTGGGGCAGAAATGTGTTATAGCTTGTCTCAGGCCGCAGAGACTCTATTTTCATTATGGCCCAGTGTATTTGTTAAGACAAAGCGGGGGGAACGCATAACATCGAGACCTCGCCGAACGAAACGGGTCGTACGTGTTCGATCGGTAATTTACGACCTATTTTCGCCCAACGCCTTACGGAATCCCCTCGCCCCCAAGCCTCCTCCCTTTGGCCCAGATTATTACCTGGTGTGATTTCAAAACACACACACACACACACACACAAAATGTGGGCTGTCACTCCCCCTGGATTTTGGAAATTAAATGATATCATGCCACATTGGGAATTATCTGTAATCATGATTAATAGTTGAAGTGGCTTTTGTATTAAACCAGAATTTGCGCTCCCTCTTTCTCATTAAAGGGCTTTCGGATAGATTTTCATCGAAAGCTCTGCGTGTCAAAAAAAAACCAAAAAACAACAACCCAAAAAACATACAACCACCACCCATAAACCAGGAAAATATGTGGCCTATAAATCTGGTCTTTGACTGCCAGATTGTGTTTTAATTCAAGTCAAGAGTTCATTAGACTCAGCAAACACCTTCTGAGTGTTGGATAGAAGGTCTGCTTTGGAGAAAAGAGTAACAGGGAGCCAGAGAGAGAGCGAGAGAGAGAGAGAGAGCAAAAAGAGTGTGACACATTTCCAGTGACTGCCTAAATGAAATCAAGGTATTTGGACTGTGTAGTACCTTTAATGTAATGAAATATTTAAGCACATCTCACAGGGTTATCAATATTCAACATCAGCTCAGAACTCCTAAAACCTAGGGCAGCAATTTCTTGATGACCCAGAAAAAAGGAACAAAACAAATGAAAAGCCCTTAACATGTCCACGAAGCTTGACTGACTCTCAGGAACTTTTACAATTCCGTCGGACCAGTTCAGAGAAGAAACTCTGCCAGCATCCGGGAAATGGAGCTTCCACATCGTGTGGGGAGGTGGGATTTAACCTTACGCAGGGCGGCAGGGCTTGAATTATGCTTGGAATTTCAAGAGCAGTTAGGGAATTCCCTGTCAGCCGGCCTTATGCGTTTCGAAGCAAAGTCAACTAGACATTCTCTAAACTATAATCAAGACATTTGGGATGCTCTCGTGGGCAGGGAACAAGCCTACTAACTCTGTTATAGTATAATCCCCCAAGCACCTGGTACGGTGCTCTGCACACAAGAAGCGCTCCATAAATAAGAATGATTGATCGATCGATTATTCTTTTTCTGTCATTTCCCACAGTCCTGGCTCGATATGGGCAGGGAACGTGTCCGCTAATTCTGTTGTGCTGTACTCTCCCTGGCGCTTAGTACAGCGCTCTGCACACAGAAAGTGCTCAATAAATTCCCTTGATCGATTGGGCATGGCAGGCGCTCTTAAGTATTGCGGGTGTTGTTGATGTCGATGCTAAAGAAGGAATTCTACGTGAGATCTCCAAAGCCAGACTTGATGGCATAACATCAGCTAATCGGTGATAATCGTACTAAACACTTGCTGGAATAAAGTAGCAGTAAGACACAGGTTCCTTGCCCTCGAAGAGATAGCAATCTGTTGGGGTTGATAGATAGATGTAAATTATATCCAACAGGTAATAGTATGAATGGGTTAGGAGGACGTAGCTGAGTCAGTGACTGAAAGTAGAAATGAATGTATAAAAAAAAGTGAATAGGCAGATAAATGCTGTGGATAAATTATATATTGGTAATTTATTCATTTATATTAATGTCTTTCTCCACCTCTAGACTGTAAGTTCATTGTGGGCAGGGAATGTGTCTGCTTATTGTTATAACGAACTCTCCCAAGTGCTTAGTGTACTTGTCTACACATAGTAAGCTCTCAATAAACATGATTGACTGACTGACTGACAGGCTAGGAATGACATACATAAGGCCTAAGGGTGGGTGGACGTTATTGGATATAGGGAATTCATCAGGGAAGGCTTCTCGGAGGAGGTGGGATCTTTAGGAGGAGGACATTGAGGCTGCGGGAACTGTGGTTCCGGTGGGGAGGAGAGTGCCCTATCCACGGAAACGAGGGTCAGCCGGGGCCTTCGAGGTTGGGCGAGTCGCGGATGAGCTCCAGTTAGCAAGGGAGCGGGGCTGGGGAGGAGCAAAGCTTACTTCGTGGGGAGAGACCAGTGTAGAGATGGAGCGAACCTAGGGAGGGCCTACCGAAGCTCAGAACAAACCAAGGCCCAGCTCAGCTCTTCTGCCAAGGCAATAAATGGTGCCTTGAAGGAGTTAATTGCCCTCACTCCACACTGCTGCCAAAGGGAATGTTTCTGGAGGGTCCTGCCTACTGGCTATAAAGCGTTTGGCGATCCCGGGGGAAGGGTGCTATATTTTTATGATCTGCGTTCCTTGAACATTCAACCGCACGATGGAGAAAGCACTCAACCTCCCACATATTTCACACGACTCCTTTCCCCTCCGGGTTCAGGAGATGTGTCGGTGAGGCTAGCTGAATTCCACTGTGGTAACGGAAGGCAGATTTGGGACATTCGTTCAAATAAGCCGCACCCCCACCCAGAGCACTCTTTCCTGGTATAGTCGACTGTGGAGGAAACCCCATAGAAAATGCCACAGCAGGCATTTATCAATGACGCCCCAGCCTTGATTAAAAGAAAAATATTGGCCTCAGGGTTCATTTAATTTTCATTATCATTAATAACAATAATAATAATGATGATGGTGTTTGTTAAGCGCTTACTACGTGCCAAGCTTTTTGTGTACATTCTGTCTTTAGGGTAGTCCGGACTTTTAATCTTCATGAGTACAATAATAATGACAATAACTAGTATTATTATCATTATTAAGGTACTTGTTAAGCATTTATTATAGGCCAAGCACTGGGATAGATACAAGTTAATCAGATTGGAGACAGTCACTGTTCCACGTGGGGCTCACAGTCTAAGAAGGAGGGAGTAGGATTTAATCCCCATTTGACAGATGAGGTAACCGAGGCACAAAGAAATCAAGCTACTTTCCCAAGGTCACACAGCAGGCCTGTGGCAAAGTAGGGAATAGAACCCAGGTCTTCTGACTCCCGGCCCGGGCTCTATCCACCAGGCGACACTGCTTCTTTGTGTTCCTGCATTCTCAGCCCAAGGAGGTGAAGGTTAAAGAACGTCTTAAGGAGTAGGATATCGTTCAAATAAGCCGGGATGAAATTTAAAAGTTCAGGATGGAAATAAGATGAGGCTGCCTTGTAAATTATGAATGGAGTCTCTGACCGCCTGTGATTTTTTGTTGTATTGTGTGACTCCAGCCAATAGACATTTTAGGAAATGAACAATTTCAATCAATTTTCAGAACGATCATTTAGAACAGGACAATAGCTTCAGAGAGTCTTAGACCGTAAATGCTCAACGGTCAAAATATACTGCCCAATAGTTTGCTTTTTATGGGGGAGGAAAGAGTCAAATTATCATTTCCCTAAATTTCTTTGTCAATTATTTTTTTCATTCTTTGGATTTATGACTTGGAATCTCTCTATCAAAAATTACTCGTTCCTGGGAAACTTTGCCCGGCATCTGGCTTGATTCGTTTTTATATTACTTAGACCAAATTCGTAAATCATACACTAATGACAATAGCATCTTTGTAGATCTTTTTAAATATAGATGAAATATGGGTTTTCTTCCAAGGTACCCAACGTCATTAAGGGCTCAGGTGGTTAAAATCAACATGAAAAATACATGCTGCATTTTCCCTCCTTAAATGCAATAATGTAATCAGATTTCAAGTCATCTTACCTACCTCACTTACAGCTTTATGGAGATTAATTAGTTTTTAGACCTCAGTCACGTGATCTTTCTTGACTGCCATTTAGCTACATTTGCTCGCTGCCTAGAACCTGAAAGCTTCCCTTCTGCCCCAGAGGACAGATTTACATTTTAGTCTTGGTCGCCTCCTTTCTTTGATTTAAAGTTGGGTTGTTTCAGTCAGAGTTCAATTAGGCTTTGTTGTTAATTAGCCGCGTGTTATCTCCTCTTCCTTTGGAAAAGGTGCCTTTTTGAGGAATATGGGGAAAAAATACAGTTCGAAAGAGGTGTTAATGATTGATCTGCCCTCTGCTATTCCACTACAATAGCTTTTTATTGTCCAGTGGACAGCTAAGGAAAGGGGTGGGATTTACATTCCTGCCACAAATGACGTTGGTTGGAAGGGAATCATTCTGCCAAGGCTCTGTCAGGTAGAATAGGCAGACGGGGGGAACCTCAGCCCACAGAGATAAGAGACCTAGTACAGGAGTTCATAATCTGAGTCTCTCCAGGTTAAATCCAGGAATTATTTGGAGAATTTTTTTCAGGAAGCAGTGAGGCCTAATGGATGGACCATGGGCCTAGGAAGTCAGAGGACCTGGATTCTAAACTCGGCTCTGCCCCTTGCCTGCTGTGTGTCCTTGCCAAAGTCATTCAACTTCTCTGGGCCTCAGTTCCCTCATCTGTAAAATGGAGATTCAATACCTGTTTGTTTTTAATGACATTGAATAATGATCATAATCATTATTATGGTATCTGTCAAGCACTTATTATGTGCCAAGCACTGTTCTAAGTGCCGGGGTAGATATAAGGTGATCACGTTGGACACAGTCCATGTCCCACATGGGGCTCACGGTCTTAATTCTCATTTTACGGATAAGGTAACCGAGGTGTTTATTACTATATTATATGCTCCCAAGCTCTTAATACAGTGCTCTGCACACAGTAAGTGCTCAACGGATATGATTGAATGAAGGCACAGAGAAGTTAAGTGACTTGCCCAAGGTCACACGGCAGACCTGTTCTCGCTCCAATTTAGGTTGTGAACTCCACGTAGAACAGGAACTGAATCCAACCTGATTATCTGGAGTCCTCAGCAGTGCTTAGAACAGTGCTTGGCACCCAGCAAGTGCTTTATAATATCCGTAATAATGATAGTAATGATAACAGTGGTAATATCATTGTGTGGGTGCAGGTCTCTGAACTAAGCGTTTGGGGAATGTACAGAAGGACAAAACCTGATATGTGCCCTCAAGGAGCTTATACTCTAGTGCTTGGTATCCTAAACCGTGCGCATTACCGCCTTGAACAGACACTTCAGCTAATAGCTCAGGTAAACAAATACCTTCCCACCCTCCCCTGGGTTGCGATAAAGCAATTAATTGGGGAGGAGACTAGGTCTGAATTTGTGTTTGTGTTCAAATTTCGCTCAATCGATAGTATTCGTTGAGCACTTAACTCTGCGAGGCCTAAACTAAACACTTTTTGAGGCCTTGCAAAAGACCCCCTGCACAGATAACCGAAGAAACAGCTGAGCCGGGGAAGCGATTTAATATAGAAATGGATGGTGCCGATATTGATGAGCCTTTCGTTGTCCGACCAGGCCCCTGTGGCACTCTCGTAGTTCAACGGATCACTGCAAGACGCTGAAGCGGATGAAGAAGGGGCCGTTTCTCCACCGCCAGCTGATCTCTCAAGATGAAAATATCTTGCCTCGATTTTGGAGGAAGCAGATGAACTTGTGAATGGGATTAAAGAAGACCCTATTTGGAAACAGGAGTTCAAAGTGCGTAAAGGTGTTTATAAGTTAGTTTGCCGGGCCGTGGCTATATGTGAATGACTCTCACCATACTAAGGTACTTGATGAAGATATTGAAGACAGCTGCAGTTCAACCAAAATTGGACAGCGTCTTGATTACAGTTGAAAAACCGCAACTAGAGTGAGCAGAGCAAACTTCTACTTCTAAAGCCTCCTTCGAAGCCTCAGAATCGCATTGCAACTCTTGATTGCTTTATTGTTCTGCTGTTTCTCTCGAATTACTTTAATCAAGATTAAACAAGAGTGTAGTGTTATTTATCGTAACTAGGTACGCCGTGGAAAGGGATTTCGTGGTACTTTCAGAAGGGTCTGGAATAAATCCCATTCATTGTAATAGTAGTAATAATAATATTAGTAGTTATCAGAATAGTTGTAACAATAGTAGAAATAGCAATACTAGTAGGAATAGTATTATTAGTAATAATAGTAATGATCGTTATTATTACAGCATCTGCTAAGCGCTTACTATGTGCCAATCAAAATAGTAAGCACTGGGGCGGATACAGGTAAACGGGGTGGGACACAGTCCCCGGCAACCGGCCCGTTTTACGGATGAGGGAACTGAGAAGTGAAGTGACTTGCCCAAGGTCACACAGCAGACACGGGGTGGGGCCGCAATTAGAACCCATTACCATCCGACTCCCAGGCCCGGCTTCTAGCCACTGCGTCATGCTGCTACCAGAAGAAGTAGAAATAGAAATAGTTTTAGTTTACTGAGCATTTAGTACAGTCCTCTGCATACACTAAGAACTCAGTAAATGTCACTGATTGGAGTAATAGTAGCCATAGTAATCAATCGATCCGTGGTATTTATGGAGCGCTTACTATGTGCGGAGCACTCTACCGAGTGCTTGGGAGAGTACAATACGACAGAATTATGCTGACATGCTCCCTACCCATAAGGAGCTTGTCGTCTACAGGGAGATACAGACACTAAGATGGATACATAATTTACAATATAAAATTTAAAGATATATACATAAGTGCTGTGGGTAGAATATCAAATGATATCAAATGCCACTACTAACAGTGACATTAGTACTGTTCTTCGTCACGAGGAGATTATTCTCTAAGAGGAGAAGACAGATGAAGATATTCGCAAAGAGTTTAATCAATCTAAACAATTGATGA
The DNA here is from genome assembly GCF_004115215.2 of Ornithorhynchus anatinus. Taxonomy (NCBI): domain Eukaryota; kingdom Metazoa; phylum Chordata; class Mammalia; order Monotremata; family Ornithorhynchidae; genus Ornithorhynchus; species Ornithorhynchus anatinus. The sequence continues at coordinate 3,728,267 of NC_041736.1, forward strand.
TAATAATAATGATAATCATTGTGTTATTTGTTAAGTACTTACTACGTGCCAGGCACCATACTAAGTGCTGGGGTGAACAGACGCTAATCAGGTTAGACGCAGTCCCTGTCCCATGGGGGGCATTCCCATTTTTCAGATGAGGAATCTGAGGCACAGAGAAATAAAGTGACATGCTCGTGGTCACACAGACGACAAGTGGTGGAGTCAGAATTAGAACCCAGGTCCTTCTGACTTCCAGGCCCGTGCTCTATCTTCTAGGCCTCGCTTTACTCTCCCCCGTTTCAAAGCCTTATCGAAGGCCCATCTCCTCCAAGAGGCCTTCCCTTCCTAAACCCCCCTTTCCTCTTCTTCCACTCCCTTCTGCATCACCCTGCCTTGCTCCCTTTTTTCATCCCTCTCCCAGCCCCACAGCACTCATGTCCATATCTGCAATTTATTTATAGTAGCGTCCATCTCCCCCCGTGTAGACTGTAAGCTCGTTGTGGGCAGGGAATGTGTTAGTTTACTGCTGTATTGTACTCTCCCAAGCGCTTAGTAGAGTGCTCTGCACACAGTAAGCCCTGAATAAATTCGACTGCAGGAATGAATGCTTCTCAATTGACTGTACGGTTGAATATAGTCAGATTCTGAGGAGAGGTATAGATGTCCCCGTGGAGAAACCTGCTCATGGCAGTATCATTCCCTGACGCAATCACCTTTTCAAGGAATAAAGCCCAGTGTTTCCAAGTACCGAGATGGAGTGTCAGGAATAAAATCAACTGGGAGATTTGGCAGAGGTGTTTGGGAGACAGGGGAGGAGAGAACGGCATCTTTCTTACGTGTGGCCGCTCCATCTTCCGAAGCTGATGGGCAGCAGCCCTGGGGGAGGTCCGGGAGAAATTCACTCTTTCTGGTCTGTGGGGAGATCAACAAAGGAGGGAAACATTGAGAAACTACTTTAATCTGTGTTACAATAGGTGATTAAAGGAAGGAGAGGAACCTAGTGGAATACAGTTGTTAAAACATTGATATTTCTAGCTGAGGTCCTAATTAAGGTGTAATGAGAGATTTGAAGTGCAGTGAATGTATTTCGTTCCCGTCACCGAATCGGTGAACCTCAACTACACATACAGCTTCGGGGAGAAATAGGAGCAAGTGAATTAGTTAATCTTCTTACTCTGGAGAAGTTGGTTCGGCACTGACTGCCTCAGGTCACTGATACGGAAGGTCTATGTGATGTCTAAGCTGCTATTTGCCCTGAAGATTTTCTTTTCTGTTTAGCCTTAAATAGTCACCTCATTTTAAGAGCATGTGTTCCCCGGGCAGGGTGAAGTAAGGGACTTCACCCCCGAACTTGCCCCTGCTCAGGTGTAGTAGAATCCAAATCCTCTCTCTCCTTTGCCCGGGATTCTTGGAATCCTGCCTTTGGCTGGAGCCCCAGGCTCCTGCAGAAAATGAAGACATCCCCTACCTTGCCCGTATAGGATAACAGGCCATCACGGATACCGTCAGGACGTTTCAGCGGCGCCTACGCTGAGAAGACTGTGGCATCCGCTCGTTGCGGGAGGCGGAGACGATTCGAAAGCCTCTCTGCAAAAGCCCATTCCTCTGCAAAAGAAGACTGGAAATTGTAGCATTGTCTGTGAGAGTCCCCAAGGCTGTTATTTCCTGGCTCTTGATCATCATTCTTTCGGTACGTTTCCTCAGAGAGCTCACTAGCTCCGTCGTGCCCCTACTCCAAACTCTTCTCGTCGCCTCCCGCGGCTCACCGACTTTCTCTCGGTAGTCACGTCCTTTCTTTAACCACCTGGAGTGGGGAGGGTTTTAGAGTGGACTCTCCCAAGTCCTTATTATATTCGTTCATTCATTCAATCGTATCTACTGAGCAGTTACCGTGTGCAGAGCACCGTACTAAGCTCTTGCAATGTACAATTCGGCAACAGATAGAGACGATCCCTGCCCAACGATGGGCTCACAGTCTAAAAGTGTGGGGAGGGAGCTCTGTGCCCAGCAGGTACACAAGGAGCAGTGGCTACAGCGTGGCCCCGGCTTGGCCACATGTCTGCCGTGTGACCTTGGACAAGTCATTTCACTTCTCTGGGCCTCAGTTGCCTCATATGTAAAATGGGAATTAAGAGTGTGAGCCCCTTGTGGGACAGGGACTGTGTCCATCCTGATTAACTTGTATCCACCCCAGCGCTTAAAACAGTTCTTGGAACTTGTAAGTGCCTAACAAGTGCCACAGTTATCATTATTATTATTACAATAAATACCCCGGCTTGACTGATTTACAAGCATGACGTGAACCAAGTTCTGAGGAGACTCTACTGATTCATCCCACTGTGAAGATATCACCATTTGATCAAAATTGGGGCAAAGGGACAACAGAACCGGCTTGTGTCCTCTGAAGGACCAAAAGTCAAGTTGACATTTCAATCTGGGGACTTTTTTCTTTGAAGACCGTTTTCCTGGAGGTCTTTTTCTTGGATCTGTGACCTTTGGACATAAGCGATTCACCCCGCCTCCGAGTCCACAATACTTATTTACCTATCTTTAAATCGTATTTTATGAAATATTTATTTATAGTAATGTCTGTCCCCCCTTCTAGACTCGGAGAGGTAGGGAACGTGTCCACTAATTCTGTTGTACTCTCCCAGGCTCTTCCTACAGCGTTCTGCCCGTAGTGTGAGCGCTCAATCAATACCACTGATTGACTGATTGATTGAAGGGTGGGAATACTTTTCATTAAGAGGGCCCTCCCAGTTTCTCGTCCTATATTCGGAAAGTTCCCCGTAGCCAATAATATCAAGCGTGTGAATGCAGTACTAAGTCAAAATTCACCAAAACAATGGGAATCTATTACAAAAGCAGTGGCACAAAACCACAATCTTGCCCTAAAGTAGGTGCTTAATAGATACCATAAGCACAATGTAAATATGTACCCTTTAGGAAAGATTTGTGTGTGTGCATATCTGAAAGCAGTTGTTCATTTTTAGTTTCATCTTTCAATTCCTACTTAGATAAAAAAGCACTTCGTGCTAACAGATCTCTTATTCGCTATGCTAATTAGGTCTCACTGAAATGGACATTAAACCCTTCGCAGCACTACCTGGAATTGAGAGATCCTGTAAATGAGGCCAGCTTCAGACTACAATATTTTTGTCATAAAGGAGCTCTGAGAGATGAGATTTATAGAGGGGGATGGTTGTATTCTTAAAAGGTTCCTTTGGTGTGACATGAGTGACATGCTTATTTAGCCTCTTCAATCTTCACGGAGCTCGCGTGGTGGCTACTGTAAAAGAAGAGGATCCCGTGTAAAACAACAGTGGTAATCGTGGTATTTGTTCAGCACTTACTATGTGCTGGGAACCGAACTAAGAGCTGGGGATGCGGGGGAGAATACAAGCAAATCGGGTTGGACACAGTCCCTGTCCCACGTCGGGGTCACGGCCTTAATCCCCATTTTACAGATGAGGTAACCGAGGCAGAGGGAAGTGAAGGGACTTGTCACGGAGCAGACAAGTGCAGAGCTGGGATTAGAACCCATGACCTCCTGACTCCCGGGCCCGGGCGTCATCCACTAGGCCACGCTGCACCTCGGGGCCTGGGGGAACCCCCGTCGGATCTCTTTCCAAAACACCCCTCGTCCAGCCCCTTTGACCCTCGGAGACGGTCAACCGACCTAAGCGAGGAGCCGCCAGACTACCCACCTGGACCCAGGGTGCGTAAACAGATGCGGAGATGTGTCCATTCTAGCGGCCGGGGGCAGGATTCCAAGACAGGAGGGTCTGAGTCGAGCTTCTGTTCCAACGATAAAGGGTCTCTCCCATCTCCGTTCCAGCCCAGAGCGGGGTAACGTGCCCGGTTACGGCAAGTTTCCATGTTGAGTGAATAAGGGTCTTTGTTTCCTTCATAATTAAACTCCCCCTCCTTTGGCTCTCAATGAAAGACAACCACAATGCTGGCTCTAAGAAAGAGAGTTGTGGATTGGCCAAGTGTCTGCTGAATGCAGCGTGGTGACAGGCATGAATTCCCCACGCCATCATTACATGGTGTGTGAGTGACTTTGTCCACCATGTCATATCGGCCATGGTAACCAGAAGCAATCAGATGTAACAACCCGTGGCTCACTCTCACAATGCCATCGCGTTATCGCTGGATAATAAAGAAGGCAACACATTTCGCCCTCAGCCCCCTCCGCCCGGCCTCCCCGACCGGGTGTCGAAGAAATTGAATCCCCTGAGGATCTAGGCACCGAAAAGCAACTCGGTGGGTGATTTGGAGAAGCGGCGGGGCCTAGGAGAAAGACCACAGAGCCGGGAGTCGGGAGATCCGGGTTCTAATCCCGGCTCGGCCACCTGCCTTCCGCGTGACCTTGGGCGAATCACATCGGTCGGTCGGTCGTATTTACTGAGTGCTTTCTATGTGCAGAGCACCGTCCTGAGCGTTTGGGCGGGAGGGGTAGACTAGAACGATGTAACAGACGTTCATCATTTCTCTGGGCCTCAGTTTTCTTATCTGCAAAGTGGGAATTTTTAATAAACTGACCTCATTCATTCATTCAACCGTATTTAGGGAGCGCTTAATGTGTGCAGACCACCACACCAAGCGCTCGGGAGAATCCAACAGAACAACAGAGCAGACGCATCCCCTGCCCACAGCGAGCTTACGGACTAGAGACTAGCTTCCTCCCACTCGGGCTGTGAACCCCACGTGGGAAAAGGATCGCGTCTGACCCGATGGAATCCTGCCTACTCCGGCTCGGGGAGCACTGTGAGTGTTTAACAAACGCCACAATAATTGTTATCATCACACACTCTAGCTAGAGGCCCCAAAAGGGGATTATTGCCGGGGAGGAGTCTGACGGTTCATACCTGTTATCTGCTTACGTAACCAGACAAAGAATCGGGACATTAATACCGGATCCAGTTCACTAATATTTATCGCACTAAATCCAATCTATATTACCCTGTCAACCCTGAACCAGAGCAGAAGACAGTAGTATTTATGATTATTAGTACAATATTGAATCATCCTGAACCAATTACTGATCCAATTACTGTGTCATTATTACCTTCTGAATAGGGCTTGATTTGTCTGTGATAAATATGATGCAATCAAACTACCTTTTTACATAATAAAACACTGCAGGTGTTTATTCTTTAGAGTTCACGGATACCAACAACCCAATAGATTTAATTAAAAAAAATCCTTGAAATAAATGTGAATTTCATTAAATTGGCCTAATTTTAATGTACATTCAAAGTATAGCTGATTGAAGGATACGATCGTTTAATGTCTTGCAATAGTGTCATTCGAAAACTCAACAAACTGACAGATAAAACAAAATTATCCAGGTTGCTTAATATTCCAGATAGTAATCTCATTTGAGGCCTGTGTGCGTTAACTAAAACATGAAGAAAATACACGTCGGGGAAAATGAGAAGTTATAATTTCGTGCTTTCCAAATTACAGGGACTGGAATTAGAATTACGAGAGCAGATGAGTTTAAGTGGTATTTTTCATGTTATTCGTGAAAATTCAGGTTTTTCGGCCATGCGGGCGCCAAGAAAAAGTCAAGGAGCAACATAAATCTCCTGGGAGCAACGCTCCGTGTGTGGGGCGTGTGTGTGTGTGTTGGTGTCTGTGTGTGGTTTTGCTTTAGGTTTAGCTGATGTCAAATGTGAAACCCGAAGAAATGTTGAAGCAGATTTCACACTGGTCGGCTTCAAAGGGTCTCCATCCTCCTGCCTCATTCTTCTTAGCCCACACCAGAGAGGTGGCACAAACAATTTGAGAAGGGGAGGGGGTACTGAAGTCAGTTTCTGACCAGATGCCTTCCCACTTCTAAGGTTCCTTCACTGGATCTTCTTGATTCTTTGCCTTCCCCCCAAACTTCCATTTGAGGCGAACGGAGGCAGAACATTCTGACGGCACTTAGCAGAATCCAGCAGCTCTAAGAAAGACTGAAACAAGGCAAAAAGAAACTCACTAATTATGAAAAAAGAGGCACATTTTAAAAACCTCTAAAGGAGGGGTCGAGGGTGCTTTTTCATGTGGTCCATTCACTGTCAAATTGCCCCCCGTGATGCCATGTCAGGAGTTGCTTTTGGAAGAATCAGTTTAGTCTAGATCTTAAAGCCACGAATCAGGTGGGATTTTCCCAGGAATCCGTACAGGAATCGTATCAATTATCCGGAATCGGCACCCCCTAAGAACCCTCTTTGACCACTGGAATTGGTGAAGGGTACCCAGGCATTCTGTAAGGAAAACTGCCCATTTTGTAAAAATTAACGAGGATATTAAGAGGTTGTTTTTTTTTTTAATCACGTCTCACTAATACGCCCTGGCGAGGGCTTTGTGGCAAGTTGCGTAGCTGCTGTCAGGCAGTGATTGTAAAAATTGCAGCCTCCTCTTGTTGAATGGTTGTAAGGAGGAGGGAGGGCCCAGGTTTATTGCCAAGATTTCAATAATTGTGGCCGTGCTTTTACAGAAATCAATTGATAGTTCTGAACACCACCATCAATATCCAATTTTCTCTATATTCTTTAAAGACAGGAACAGACTCAAATCCATACAAGTCAGAGGAACAAAAATACATTTTTGCGTATTCATCTCCAGGGTTTATAGGAGGGTGGAAAGACTTAGCCCTAGTTCGTGTAAAGGGATCTTAAAGATTAAAATGAGCATTTTCAGTGAAGCCAACTGAAATGCAGTGTCGCACCTACTAGAATTCAGTAGACATTAACAGTCGGTAAAAAATTGAAAATGGGAACCTGATTCCGGACGATATTTCATTTAAACTGAGTGTTCAAATGAAAGCAATAACGCCGTGGAATAAACGAATGCACTACAATTAATTATATTTACAATAAACTGGTTTGGGTTTGCAACACCTACTAGCCTTTACACTGATAAAATAAAACCCGCATCCCAGAAAAGCTAAAGTAAGTTAAATGAAGATGCTTTTAACAAGGTTATTACTTAAGCGGTGACAGGTTTTCGGATTTTAGCACCGCTGGGTTTTCACAGGAGCTACAGTAAGTGCTAAAATAACACACACCTTCAGGTTCATTAAATTCACCAGTGTGATGAAATAGCTGATATTTTGCTATATTACTATCCTGCCTCAAAGAACTCACTATAAATAAGGTACACTAATAACAACTGTTTTCAGTGCTAAAGCAATGAAATAATTCTTCCCGGCTCCTCTGAAAGGGGGGAAAGAGCTGTATTCAAACGAGATCGCTTGCCTATTTGTATCTTGGCTAATCTTGATTCCTCTGGGGTCAGGAATATATTTAACCATTGACCCAAAATAGGTCGGCTCTGAAGATCTTTGCCGGGGGGTTCCAGACAGAGGGAAACGTGTTAAAGCATCCTAAAAGTGTTGCTCCTAAAGAGGAAATAAGCCAAACTGAATGATAAAATATGTACTCATAGTCTGTTGTGTAGTACAGGGAGCATTTAGAAAGCAAGTCATTGCCGGAACTGATTTTTTTTTTTTTTTTTTTAAAGCCAGCATTTCTGATTTTCTGATCAGGACTCATCCTCGAGGGTCGTCTGTTTGAGGAAGAACCAAGGCGGGCGAAAAAGCAGATTTCTAATAAATCAATGGAGGATGGTCTTCAGAGACTCCCAAGACATATGGGCGGTAATAGAGGTTCTCAGGTTGTCTTTTGAGTGATTCCATCTGGATAAGGGCTTGGTGTTTTTCACAGCCTTCTTCTCCCCTAAAACACCTTCAATCTTATCCACAGCCTCCATCTCAAATGTCAGACCACCTGGGATCTGAGCTGTCAGGCTGAAAAGGGAACCGGCTGAGAGCGACCACAATCCCGGCGTCAGAAAGATACAGTCACTGACAAGCCTGCAGGGTTAGGGGCAGGGGTGACAGGAGGGAAAAGTACAAGATTTAGGATTTGCCAAAGCACGGGCGAAAAAGGAAGGTTTTTAGCCCGAGCTGGGGCCCCCTGGCAAGTCCTGGCTTCTTTACCTCTTAAGCTGGTGGGTTCTCCTCTCTGATGAGAAATAAGTTGATTCTCCATCCCTTAATCGAAAGCTCATTAAAGGCAGTTTCTTCTTCCCGGTCGGCTGAATGGCTATCTGAATTGTTCTGAGCGCTGGAAGTTGTGGGAATGAAAAATAGTTCTCCTCGGAAACTTGCAGATTTGACCACTTTGGACAATTTTTAGATTGCCGTGGGACCTGTGAAATCAGTATTTCATACTCTCTGCCTTTTTTCTGTGTGCTTTGTAAAGCTTGAAAAGTTTTGTTGCCTGGACTTAGGCAAAGGTTATTTTCTTTATAATAATAATAATAATGAGTGAGGTATTCGTTAAGCACTTATTATGTGCCAGGTACTATATTAAGCACTGGGGTAGATACAAGGTAAGGGGATTGGACAGAGTCCCTGCCCCGCATAGAGCTCACGGTCTTTATCCCCATTTTACAGCTGAGGGAACTGAGGCTCAGAGAAATGAAGTAACTTGCCCAGGGTCACACAGCGGACAGGTGGAGGAGACAGGATTAGAACCCAAGTCCTTCTGACTCCCAGAGTCAGGCTCTATCCATTAGGCCACACTGGCTGTGAGCTGCCGAAATTTTGTTGAAAATTTTGGGAAAATCGTTGCATCCTCCTCCCTATTCAACACACCTCAATCAATAAACAGTCTTTATTGAGCACATATTGGGTGCCAAGTACTTTAATCAGCACTTGTGGGGCGAGGGGAGTACGATAGAGTGAGAAAACACAAACCCTGCCATCAAGGAGTTTACAATCTAGCAGTGGAGACAGATATATAATCATTTACAGATAAGAAAGAAGGAATGGAAAGATGGACATGCAACGGAGTAAAATCTGGATCCCTTTTTTACCCGGAGGAAGAGGAGTCAGACTGGTCCTCAAATCTCCCAACACCCATCCTTTTCTAATCTGATCTCCACAGTATCAGTCCTTTTAACCTTAATCCATCAAAAATCAATGGTGTCTACTGAGTCTTACTGTGTGCGGAGCACTCTGTTAAAGCACTTAGTGGAAAGAGCACGGGCGTGGGTGTCACAGGTCATGGGTTCTAATCCCAGCTCCGCCACTTATCTTCGGGCAAGTGACTTCGAGTAAGTGACTTTGGGTCCGTCGCTTAACTTCTCTCCGCCTCAGTTACCTCATCTGTAAAATGAAGATTAAGGCTGTGAGCCCCACGAGGGACAACCTGATCACCTTGTAACTATCCCAGCGCTTAGAACAGTGCTTGG